>NC_136261.1:401147922-401507236 GCF_964187855.1 Myxine glutinosa
AAGATTACCAATGAAAAAATTCCATGTCACAATAACTTTTGCCTCTGAGTATATATATATATATATATATATATATATTGTTACAGACACGACTTTGATGTTAAAGTGGGCCGAGCGGAATGGCCGTCGTGTCCGCACAAATTACCCGACTATACTCGACGTTGACGAAGTCGCGCGATGCTGGCTCAATAAGAAAAAGAAGACACCCGGCTGGATTACAATAACACAATACGACACCAGGGGTTCAGTTCTCAAGACCTCCGGAGGAGGTTATATTAAGGCGGAAGGTTAGATTACAACTACAAGAGGGACAGCATAGAAAGACAAGCACTTAGACACAATCTTATATTATTCCCAACAGACGACAGATAAACGGGACAAAGCTGACTCACACGGGGATTGATGGAAAGGACAGGCGGGTAGCGATGGCTCCAGGTGCACCTGGGCTCAAAGGTCAGAATCGACTCGGTCCGGTCCAGATATGCGGGGAGGTCGCAGCGCTCGGATGGCGTCTTGTCTGCTCAAGCTGGGGGCGCATCTCTCGTCACATCCGGCGCGTGGCCGCGTATATCCGGCGGGGAGTGACACGCCCTCGGCTCGTTAGCTCCGCCTCGTGGAATCGGCACGTTGCTTCTCATTGGGTGCGTGCGGGGGGTTTACCAGGCTCCGCCCTTGACGAGGAGCTGACAAGGAGCCCCTTCGTGGTAACCCCGTGGAGCGCATGGTCTATGGCGCTAATCGAGCCGGTGTGAGGACGCATCCTCCCCCGCTCCGCCGCCATCTCCTCTGTTGTTGTTGTAATTGTTGGGGAAGAAGATGGAAGGAGGTATGGGAAAGGTCCTAAACTCACTACTGATGCCATATAATCACATTCTGGTGCAACGAAGAGTCATAATTAATGGAGACGAGGCCTTAACTGACATAGATTAAGAATAACTAGGAAGATGTCCGAAAGTTGTCTACGTGTGGTGCGGTGGACCTGGGCACGACATTTAATGGGGGAATAAGGGGAAGGTCGGCTCTACTGATTGTTATTTACATGCAATGGGACTAGGGAATGGGGGATTGGGGAAAGTTGGGGAGTATTGGAGAAAATAGGGGAATATTTACAAGCGGATATGGAGGCCAAATTCCATATTCGCAACATTGCACCCTTCTCTACCCTCGGGGCGTCCCGACCCGATAAATTTTTACCTACTTTAGTGTGGCATGCAATGTAGTTCCCTCTACTATTAACTCTACCCTGAGTGCGACAGTTTTACAGATATTCACAAATGAGTAAATATGTCCCCCTGCGACGTTGCACCCTTCTCCTCACAGAAACACACCCACAGGATAACCGAATCCGGAAAGAATTCTCAAACTAAACATACAGCCGGTAGGGAGCATTATTTACAAGACTACGCTGCTATTTACACTACGATCCAGGACCTGTTTTTGGAGGAACACATGCAGATGTTATGCATAGAGAGAGCGCGCTTGCCAACATCGATACACCAACCCACGAGTGCTCTGTGGCCGACGGCCTTTAATAACGTGCAGAGCACCCTTCCCGAGCATCAACAGCACCACCCCACCACCAATCGGTGCAGTCACCATTGTTCATTGGAATAAAAATAAATTCGACAACCCCTAACCCTGCAGGTGTCTCTTGCTCTTCTTGTGGTGCACTTGGTGGTGTTAACTATTAGTGGTTCACCTGTATGGCATAGGTGCCACGTTGATCCATAGGTCCATCCCCGGGGGGTGCTTGGCCGCAAACGAACTGCGGTCCATTGTGGGTGGCCACAAACATTGCGGTCCATATGGTGTATCGATCCCGGCAGCAAACAGCGAAAGTGCAGGCCCACAACTGCGCAGCCAGCACCTCTCTCTCCTCTCTCTCTACCCCAAAGCCAGATCCTCGGAGGTGGGAGACAAAAGAAGAAACAAGTGAGTAAGGTGGTAAGGGCGCAAAAGTGCACGCAATGTAAGGTGATGCACACTGGGGGCACATGGGAACCAGGTGAGACAGGTACGTTCCTATCGTACGCCCCCCCCCCCCACCAGGTAACCTACATGGCCCCTCCCTTACCCCTTACTGTATCCACACCACACAACACTACCCATAAACATCTACTTTACAAATCAACAAACATCCCTACTGTCTTCCCCGTTCCTCCCATAAACCAAATTCGTCTTCTCTCCCTCCTAACCAATCAAATTTGCCATTTTCAACTCTCCTCAAAATTTGCCATTTTCAACTCAACATCAAAATTTGCCATTACCAATTCATCATCAGTCCCTCCTAGGGAGGGAGAGATGGAATCACCCCAATGTCTCATCCACGTCGTGATGCGTCTCACAAATCCTCACAGCAATTCTCATTTCTGCAACACAAACAAAGAAAACACAGGTGTGGAGTCATTATCATCACCTCAGGTAAGTGGCTGCGTATGGTGCGACAGGTTCTTCAATCCTAACTATTTCCTAAATGACTTTAACAACTTTACACTACCCGGGGTCTTTCTCCGGCCAAACCATTGGCCCTCTTACTCTATGGGTTCTAAAAACCAATTCCCATTGGCCAACCTGTGGTGCTTTTCAATTTGGGGTCTCACTCCCCCGATTCATCTCCCGGTGCCCTCGCACAATTTCTGGGCTGCGGCGTGTACCTCTCCCAGTGGGTCTACCCACCTGCACACCTCCACCACTGCAGTTGCCTCCGAGCTTACCTGCTCCTTACCCTAACCTAACTACCAGGGGAAGGCCCTCTGGCACTCTCCCCACTCGGTGCCCTCTCTGGCACTGGGCTACCCGGGTCCATCCTCCGGATCCTCGGGCCCCATCCACAACTCTACCGGCTCCCAGAGCCCACCTGCGGCCTCACCTGGCCGACATCCTCACAGTGGTGGAGTGCCCAACCAACTACACACACTAACAGGCTACACGCCCCGCCATTTCCACAACACTAATGCACCCATTCACAACACCATTCTGCAACCGCACCACAAATGCCAATATCCAACCACAACTTACCTATACCCTCTACCTAACACTTACACTACCCGCCCCGGGTATTCGTGAAAGGGGTCCACTCTTCCCCCATCCACACCTTCGCACCATGCACACCACTCCGTACCACTTACTCCAACTCTCTCCACACACCTGTACTTGCACACCTGTGCTCTCACACTTGGTGCCACCTGCACCCTTCTCTCCCCAAGCGCATTCGCGCTGATCCACACACTCACTACTCATACACTGCTCCACACACCTGTCCAATTGCACACCTGTGCAATCACACCTGTTCCATCCTCACACACACACGGCATCATCTCAGCTAACTACTCCCTTCTGAAACTTGCGCTTCCCAGTCGTCCCTTTAAACTATTGCGCTCCCTCGTCATTATCATCCATACTAATCTACCTGCGTCCCCACTACAGGTATCAGTCACTAACTAATCTTAACGTTACCTAATGTCATCTTCTAGGGCCCTATCAATATAACCTAACCCACCCGGGCTAGTTTTCACTGCCATACACCCCATAAGCTATTGCTCCTTTGCCCCCCGTGGGAAGGATGGTGGATTTGCCATCCCACCACATCGGGGGTCTCTCACTACTAATTTTGCACATCAAATTTCAATAAATCAAAAATTTGCCAATCACTGCCCATCATCTGCCAATCACTACTGCCAATCATCAAATTTTGTTTTTCTCCAATTTTGGGGCCAAAACACTAACCTCATCACCCAGTCTACTCACTAATACCTCTCGGTGCGCCAATTCCCGTCCAAAGCCCGGCTTCGTAAAGCCAAACAATGAATGCTGGTTGTTTTGTGCCTGCGGCTGGATGCGTCCGGCATTCGGGACAGGGACGGGGGCTTACCCGGGCCGAGATCCCACGCATCACCTCGGCGTGGAGCCATCCAATGTCCCGATCTCGACCTGCCGGAATGCCTCCACAAAAAGTGGTCGCCATGACGACCCTTCCTATCGGGCTGCCAGCTCCGCCTAGTGGAGCCTGGACGCGGCCGTTCAAAGCGAGGCCCGGCACGCACCGAGGGCCTGCTTCGGCTAACAGTCGCTCTAACCTCTAACCCGTGTAACGTCGATGCTTCACCTGGACGCTTACACCCCGCAGCCCGTTCCTTGCTCACACATCCAGCTGTGCCCATGCTCCTCGTACCCTTCCTTACACACCCAGGTACACCCATTCCACTCACAGCCTTGGTCACACACCTGACCACCGAACACTTTGGCACACATTCGTTGCTCGCACACCTCACCAATACACCGCTTCGCGCCCCCTCCTCGGTCACCTCCTCTGTGACAATCACAGGTGTGCCCTCATTCGCACACCCAACCACGTGCCTCACCACCAACTCCAGCGTGCATTCCCACTCACGCTCTACCATTCCAGGTGTGCATCCTTCCATCCCAGGTGTACATCCTCGCTCACCTGTCACAACTAACTCACGCTCCATGTCACTCTCACTACTTCCACCTCCATTCCTGACAGCGCACTCACCCTTACTCTTGACAGCGCACTCTTTCCCCATGCACCTGTCCGTTACACACCTTCCTCGCGCACACTCTCCCGTCACACCCTCTGTAACACTCACCACAGGCATGCATTCTTCCTTGCCTTTGACAGCGCACTCTCTCCCCATGCACCTGTCCGTTACACACCTTTCTCGCGCACACTCTCCCGTTACACCCTCTGTAACACTCACCACAGGTGGACACTCTTCCTTACTTCTGACAGCGCACTCTTTCCTCATGCACCTGTCCGTCACACACCTTTCTCGCGCACACTCCTGTGCACACTCTCCCGTCACACCCTCTGTAACACCCACCACACCGCGCTCCCATGTGCTCCCTCGCACACACGCTACGACCGACTCACTCTCGCCAGCACACTCACTCCTTGGCACGCACTTTTTCCTCACACACCCCAGAGTCGGACTGCCTCGCACACCTCCTCTTTCGCACACCAGACCTGTCGCACACTTCACCCACGGCCTCTCACGAACACCCGGGTCTATCTCGACCCCCAAGCTTCTTAAATCCCCTGGCGCATCATACGCACGACCATATTGGTCACCACTTACACCGGGTCCTCTTCCTCTTCGCTTCTCCTCCATCACCTGCGAATCCCTCATCCGGTTAATGAGCACATCATCACGATCCAAACACAGACTTTGGACCAATTCTTTTATCTCCTCTTTTATCTCTTTCTTATCCCCTCTCCGTCGCTTCTTAATTTCGCTCATCCCTTCTTCCACTTCTTCTAATTTGTGCTTCACCTCTTTTATTCCCCGGTACGTCTCCTCAAGCTCATCCTCTAAGGCTACCTTGACCGTTTCCAGGTGCGTCCTCACCTGCCGGTCCTTCGTCTCCATTACCTCTATCACCTCGTCCAACCTCGTTGTCAGTCCCTCATGTACCATCTGACATTCCCTCTTTGTCGCTATCAAGTCGTTTTTTATGTCGTTTTGTGTCGCTTTTAACCCTCCTAATACCGCAGTGTTCCTTTGAACCTGCTCCACTAACTCCGTCTGTCCCACCGTCAGCTGCTCCACCTCCTGCGTCAGGTCCTCTATGCCCCCTTGTAACTTTACAGTCCCCTTTCTCACCTCCTTTTCCATGTGCTCCTCACAGTGCCTCACCTCCTCGCGCACTCCTCCGACCTCCTCACTCACTCCTCTTCTGATCTCTTCTCCCATCACTTGCATCTCCTGCCCAGATGCCACCCTCATCTGCTCCATTTCCTCCCTGTGAGCATCCAGTTTGGTTTCTACCCCCATTCTGACCCCCTCTATCTGCTGCTCCATTTGTTTAACTTCCCTTTCCGCTTGGTCCCTCATGTCCCTCAATTTGCCTTCCATACTGTTTTCTAACCCCTCTAACCCATTTTTCACTCCCTCTATTTGATTCTCTTGAGCGGCCATTCTGTTTTCTACCCCCGTTAACCCATGTTTCACTCCCTCTATCTGATTCTCTTGAGCGGCCATTCTGTTTTCTACCCCCGTTAACCCATTCTTTACTTCTTTTATCCCGTTGTCTAACTCCTCAAATTTCTTTTCTAATCCCTCACCGGTACATCTCATTTGGCCCTCTAATCGCCCACTATCAACCCTCATTTGGCCCTCCATCCTATCCATTTTTGCATTCAGTTGGGTCAAGAATAATCTGAGGTCAAACCCGGTTTGCCCAGCGTCCCCAGCCGCCACCGCAGGCTCGCCCTCCGCGGCGCCGCTATTTTGGGACCCTTCAACCACGTGAGCGAGCGCGCCATTTTGCGCGCCCGCTACTTCGTGCGTGACGGCGCTATTTTGCGAACCTGCCGCCCTCACTGCTTCGCTCTCCTCATGTCCCTCAATTTGGTCCTGGACCGACCCTGCTTCACTCTCCCCTACCGGACCCCAGCCGTCTTGATCCGCCATAGCGCGACTTGCAAAATTCGAGTTTCGTAAAACAAATCCAAATTTTTTTTTTTTTTCCGTTATAATTTCGTCGAGCGCAGTAACCGCGGGACCGCGCTCCGAATCGATTCGGTCGAGCGCCGTACGCGCTCCGGCTCGATTTTCCCTCCCAAAATTTGGGCCTAACTACTTTAGTCCCGGGTTCGAATTCCACTCCTCGACACCAATTGTTACAGACACGACTTTGATGTTAAAGTGGGCCGAGCGGAATGGCCGTCGTGTCCGCACAAATTACCCGACTATACTCGACGTTGACGAAGTCGCGCGATGCTGGCTCAATAAGAAAAAGAAGACACCCGGCTGGATTACAATAACACAATACGACACCAGGGGTTCAGTTCTCAAGACCTCCGGAGGAGGTTATATTAAGGCGGAAGGTTAGATTACAACTACAAGAGGGACAGCATAGAAAGACAAGCACTTAGACACAATCTTATATTATTCCCAACAGACGACAGATAAACGGGACAAAGCTGACTCACACGGGGATTGATGGAAAGGACAGGCGGGTAGCGATGGCTCCAGGTGCACCTGGGCTCAAAGGTCAGAATCGACTCGGTCCGGTCCAGAGATGCGGGGAGGTCGTAGCGCTCGGATGGCGTCTTGTCTGCTCAAGCTGGGGGCGCATCTCTCGTCACATCCGGCGCGTGGCCGCGTATATCCGGCGGGGAGTGACACGCCCTCGGCTCGTTAGCTCCGCCTCGTGGAATCGGCACGTTGCTTCTCATTGGGTGCGTGCGGGGGGTTTACCAGGCTCCGCCCTTGACGAGGAGCTGACAAGGAGCCCCTTCGTGGTAACCCCGTGGAGCGCATGGTCTATGGCGCTAATCGAGCCGGTGTGAGGACGCATCCTCCCCCGCTCCGCCGCCATCTCCTCTGTTGTTGTTGTAATTGTTGGGGAAGAAGATGGAAGGAGGTATGGGAAAGGTCCTAAACTCACTACTGATGCCATATAATCACATTCTGGTGCAACGAAGAGTCATAATTAATGGAGACGAGGCCTTAACTGACATAGATTAAGAATAACTAGGAAGATGTCCGAAAGTTGTCTACGTGTGGTGCGGTGGACCTGGGCACGACATTTAATGGGGGAATAAGGGGAAGGTCGGCTCTACTGATTGTTATTTACATGCAATGGGACTAGGGAATGGGGGATTGGGGAAAGTTGGGGAGTATTGGAGAAAATAGGGGAATATTTACAAGCGGATATGGAGGCCAAATTCCATATTCGCAACAATATATATATATATATATATATATATATATATATATATATATATATATATATATATATTTCTGTTGGTTGATTGTTTGCCATTTGTATTACAGTGTACAAAAAGGTAGAAATAAATGAATGACATGTTTATCTAACCATTTATTCGGGTGATAATTATTCTGGCGCGGGCCCAGAAATCGGGCCCAGAATTTGTGCCCAGAAATCGGGCACGCGCGCTACTTTTGATTCACCCTGTATGTACGAGTATCTGTATATATCTGTGCAGTCTCGATGTCACTGAACTACTCCCTCAAACTTTTGTGACATCTTACCAAACTTCTGGCATGCACCTATCTCTCTCGTGTGTACGTCCTCAGGGTATTGTTTTTTAAAATATTTGAATTTTTTTTTTTTCCCAACTTAAGTCTCCAACTTCATTTGTTTATAAAATGTAATATCACGTATATTACAAATACATTTGTGCAAAATAATTGTTTGTATTATGATTGGTGTAGACCATGACAAAACAGCACCTCAGGTGCAGTCATCTATCCATATATCTACATGTGAAGGAGACAGATCCTTATATGTGCAGTATAGGTAAACACATGAACCACTGCCTGTCGCGGGGAAGAGGTGCGAGTCTGGTGGGCGGAGGCAGGTGATTGGGTGGGAGGAGGAAGGGGGTGGAGTTAGAGGAGGGAGGGGTGAGGTTGGAGGAGGGAGGGGTAGGAGTGGGATAGGGCAGGGGAAGGAGTGGGATAAAGGAGGGGAAGGGATGGGAGAGTGACCTGGAATTTCCCGGCAACACTGGGTACTTCTCCTGGTATTTAAGTATATTAAAGCATCAATATTGGGAGTGTCCTTATTATGTATATTTTTGATAACCCTACATATCGCTCTAATTATGGCAGCTTATGCAGTCGTCCATCTGTGAGACTGCCGGAGTAGCGTGTTATAGGTGATTGTAGCATGCCCATTATCTTATTGTTTCACAATAAAGGTGCACAATTCTTCTGCACTTTACCTTCTTTATTCTGTGCAGGGCATTTTGAGTGCAAACTGTCCTCAAGTATCAAATTCAAAGCAGCACGTTCAGTCCCAACTCCATCAGCTGCAGAAGGAAGTGATTGACACACAGGTAAGAAGCACAAAGGCCACCCCTGCCTATTTCCACACTTGCCATCCTACTACCTAAGCGCAGGACCATTTTATTCCAGCACCAGGAAGGTTAATTTTTTTCCATTCCTACAGAATAGAGATGTGAAAGTCCTCTTCTTGAAGTGCTTTGTAGTTGTTGCTTAACTATGCTCATTGATAAGTGTGGTTACGGTGAGGGTTAGGCATATATATATATATATATATATATATATATATATATATATATATATATATATATATATATATATATATATATATATATATATATATATATATATATATATATATATATAGCAGTAAAGTATGTTTGTTTGTTTGTCCTCTTATAACTCGAGAACTACTCATCACAGAGAAAAACCAAAGGCATATTCGGAATCAGTACGTCTCAGAGCAACTACAGCATACCTTAAATTTAAAAAAACTTCGGGTTTTAAAATTAGCGTATTAGCGCAGAAGCGCTAGCAGAAGAGGGAGGGAATCGAAGGGAGGGAGCGCAGCGCTCCCTCTAGCGCTTCGCAGCACCAGCGCTTCTGTTAGCGTAATGGTGCACAGGCGGTTCTCACTCTTGCGCATGCGCAAATGCGCTGTTCCGATGCTTCATGTTCCTGCAAAGACTTTGGCGCATGCGCAAATGACGACACATGGGCCACTGTATGTTTGTTTAATACGTACGCGCTTTGATGGGCGGGGCGTATGGCGTTCATGAAATGGTCGAATGCGGAAGTGCTTGAAGCCGTTGCGAGCGACTCGCACGATCTCTTGTCATGGTCCACAAGATTATCACAGAGACGTGCAGCTTCCAACATTACGAGATATGATCGAGACCTAACTTTTGAGACCAGTCCCAGTCTTCTAGGCCCCGTGGTTGGTTCAGACGACCCAGACAAAGGACGTGTTGGATTTTATCGCGAGCCGATTCGAGCGCCGACGTGCCGGCGAACAAACCCAGTCATATCTTTTTAACGCGTGGTTCGATTTTTACAAAATAAACTTTTTCTTGAAGGGCTGAACCGTGCGCTTACAACGATACCGAGTTTGACCCTGGGAGAGCCGTTTTGCGCCGGCAAAGGCGCCTTGTTTTCCGTGATGACCATGTCGTGCTGCATAGATTACCATAAATTATAATATACTAGGGCATGCCCGTACTATATATATATCTAAAATTATATCCCCCCCCCTCTATTTACATGAAATGGTTTGGTCCATTCGCAACGCCAAAGCGAACGGCGAACGGCTTGCGAGTACAGTGACAATCCCCCCCCTCTATTTACATGAAATGGTTTGGTCCATTCGCAACGACCACAGAACCCCCCCCCCTCTATTTACATGAAATGGTTTGGTCCATTCGCAACGCCAAAGCGAACGGCGAACGGCTAAATCGCCATAGCTCGGTAAGTACTTGTCCGATTAATTTCAAACCTTGAAAAGGCACATCCTCGGGTCCCCAGCAATATACCTGGCAAGTTTCAAGTATATCGGACCGGTAGTTGTCGAGAAAGAGCGGTCGCATACACACACACAGACATACACACATACACACAGAGATTAATGGAATTATAGATAGATTACCGGCGGCTCGTTCCGTGACGTCATGGCTCACTTAATTGCAATTATCTCTGGGATTCCTTGGCCGAATCGTACCAACTTCTATGTATATAAAGCAGTAAAGTATGTTTGTTTGTCCTCTTATAACTCGAGAACTACTCATCGCAGAGAAAAACCAAAGGCATATTCGGAATCAGTACGTCTCAGAGCAACTACAGCACACCTTAAATTTTAAAAAACTTCGGGTTTTAAAATTAGCGTGTTAGCGCAGAAGCGCGAGCAGAAGAGGGAGGGAATCGAAGGGAGGGAGCGCAGCACTCCCTCTAGCGCTTCGCAGCGCCAGCGCTTCTGTTAGCGTAATTAGCGTATTTCGGAACGTTAATTTTTCAACTTCATTTTTCGGAATCAGTACGTCCCAGAGAAACTTCGTAATGTAAATTTTTCAACTTCGTCCGATTGACATGGGACCAACGGCATGTGACAGAGAGTGAAACATACATGCTACATTTATTTGACGACAATGAGTTCCGACTTCCGGGTTCGTGCCGCCAACCCTGTTAGGCGCCTCTTGCGGCACACAGGGAATTACCAGTGAACTGGTACTCAATTTGCCGACCTCGGTAGGATGACAGGCTGAGTCAACCCCCCTGGTGTTAAGGGGGAGGAGGAGGAGGGGAAGGGGGAAGAGGAGGGGAGGGGAACAGGGGGGGGGAGGGGGGAGGGGGGGAGGGGGGGGGGAAAGGAGGGGGGAGGTGAAGGGGGAGGGGGGGAGGGGCCCTTCTTCCCCCGGGCACCCCCACACCCCCCCTCCCCTCCCCTCCACCCTCCCCTCCCCCTCCCCCTCCCCCTCCCTCCCCCCTCTCCCCCCTCCCCCCTTCCCCCTCCCCCTCCCCCCCTCCTCCTCCCCCTCCCCCTCCCCTCGTTCCCCTCCCCTCCTCTTCCCCCTCCTCCTCCTCCTCCCCCCCTTCCCCCTCCCCCCCTCCCCCCCCATTCCCCTCCCCCTCCTCTTCCCCCTCCCCTCCTCCTCCCCCCGCCCGGCAATGCCGGGTACTTCTGCTAGTATATATATATATATATTGTTGCAGATCTCGAGCTCGTCGACGTACTGAGGGGGGGGGGGTGGGTTAAGCCCTGCTCCCCCTCGAGCTTCGAGTCCACGAGGCCGCCCCTCACGCTATACTCGTGGTGGACGGATTGCTGGGCAATTCCAGCTGCCGAGCCCGCAGCTAACGCGTGGAAGGGTTAACGGTCACAACCCGAGTACCTTCGACCCACGCAGCTGAGAGAACGGGGGCTGAACCTCGCACGTGTCACGCTGGTCTTTGACGCCCGTGCGGTTGTGCTTTGCGTAACTCGTGCCGTTAGCACTATGAACCTGATCAAGCGGTTTTAACTTGTGCAATGCTAGGCCAATGGTGAAAGGACGAAGACGGCCAGGTTGGAAACAAACCACAGGATTTATTCACAAATGTACAATAATCATAGAAAAAGGGACACAGTGGAGAACCTTAACAGCCCTACTTACGTTCCCGGACAAGGGCCCTCAGACTCGTTCGGGGAAGGGGAGGAAGAGGGGAACACGCACAAAGCGCGGCCGCTTGGTGCAGTTCGCCTGGACGGCTCGTTTGGCGATTCCCCCCCAAGGATGGTCGCGGCAGGGACGTCGATCACAGTCGTGCACGTAACGGGAATCCGAGGAGCGTATCCAGAAGTCAGCGAGGCAAAGCGCACATGCAGGGAGTCCAGGCAGAGGTCGTCAGGGCAGAGAGCGCGTTCAGAGTGCGAATCCAGAGAGAGAGTTTGGGGGTCCGGGCCGGGTTTTATAACCCTCGGAGCCCCACTAGAATGTTCCACGGGCCTCCACTGGCCGCCGGGGGTCACGTGTCACGACAGCCCCTTATTAGTCACTCCCTTTTAGCTCTCATTGGCCACCGTTATTGACCACTCCCTTTAGCTCCCAATGGCCGCCGTTATTGGCCACTCCCTTTAGCTCCCATTGGCTGTTCGCTGCTTACCAGTCCCGCACTCCAGCTCCTCCCTCGGGCCTGCTAGACTTGTCCTAGGCCCATGATATGGCATTCCAGGCTTCAATGAGGCCTACCCTTTCTCTACCTGCCTCAACGCATACTAACACTGGGAAGGAGACTATACTTCACATTTAATAAGAAATAACTAACTAACTCCTCAGTCACATTTGCTCTACGGCTAGGATACGGCGGCCGTACCCCCCCTAAATTGACAGAAACGTGCGGCGGCCGCAGAGTTTCTGAGGTGGCCTCAGGGTGGCCCTAGGGCGTATGGCTATCTTTTACAGGCCGTAGGGGTCGCCGTGGAATTATAGCGTGGAGTTATAACTTTTTTCATTTCGAGGTTGGCCGTAGCAATTCGACAAGCCGTAGCCATGACAACTGTAAGTGCTGTTATACATATGAAAAAGAACTGGTATATATACCCACTCGTTACCGTCCGTCTGGCCGCACGTTCGCCTTAGGGCCCCCCTGCGGTCGCCTTGCGGGCACCTTGAGGCTACCTTGCATCTGCCTTGAAAATTCTATGGCCGCCGCAGGGACGCCCTAAGGTCACCGTGCAACATCAAATCAAAGACCGTACGGCACCCCCACGTTTTCGGTCTCCACAATTTCTAAATACCCCGTGCGGCTACCCGAAAAATAAAAACATATGTGACTGCTACATTGTGTGACCGTGGAAATACTGCGGCCGCCCTATAATTGCTAGTGGCCGTAGATTTTTTAGACCCTACGGCCGCCGAGCCAAATGTGACAAGCATAAGCGAGGCTACATGTTGTGGTGCAACTAACTATAGGGGGGTTGCCTTTATTTACAAAAAACGCAACAATATATATATATATATATATAGATGTCTTGTCAATATATATTGACACTAGGCCGTGGCCCGAATGTGTAATTAGATTAAATGTGTAATTAGATTAGAATGTGTCGTGGCCCGAAGCCACGAGAATCGTGGCCCGAAGGAGGGTCTTTTGCGCTGGAAAAATTGGACGTGTTGTATGAGACATTAGAAAAGTTTGAACAGGCCACGAAACACTTCCCGCCCGACTATTGGAAAGTCTTTGGCTGGTGGAAGGAAGAAGCGATGAAGCGACACGCAAAGTCGAAACAGGCTAGCCTGGCTGGTGAGGTAACAAAACTCAAGGGTCTGAGGAAACAGGCGAATAAAGTGCAGGATGAAGCGCTTAAGGAAATAGAAAAGCAGGCCAACGCGCGACTGATGTCGCTCGTTGAAAAACCAGCCCCCGCGGTAGGGGAGGCAGTGACCAATCTACCCTCCCCAGCCCCAGACCTAAGCTCTGCCCGGGGTTTCAGGCACCACCTATCCTTTCTGCGCTCCCGCCACCACCTCCCTATAACCCCGCTACCATCGCGCCCCAGATACCCCAGAATCACCCGAGCAAGGGAAGTCCGTTTGCCCAACTCGGGGCTAACGGGATAGACGACGGGACCGACACCGCAGGGTTCCCGCCACCGATAGGGCAGGATGGGTTATACCCCTTGCTGGCAGGCTGTAATGGGAAGCAGACCTCACAAACTACCCCATCGGAATGTCAGGAAATAATGGGAAGGGAAACGTTGTGCCCCGTACAAGTTATTGGAGTTAACGCTCAAGGACAGGGGGTTCGAGAAAGGGTACCATGGAAAGAATCCTCTTTAACGGTAATGCGGGAAAGGATCCAACATTTGCTTATTGAGGACCCACGGCAGATAGTGCCAACCATGTCGAATTGGGTTTTAGATGGCGAGTGCGACTATCGAGACATAACTCATATGGGAGTATCCGTGCTCCCACCCAAGGTATGGGATAGGGCTAGACACAGAGCACAGTGGCCGGTGGACGACCCAAGGGCGGTGGGGGCAAACCCCCAGATAACACCAGTGCAATGGGAGGCACTGAAGGTCCGGTTGCTAGAGGCTATTGAGCAGGCGCTGTTGCCAGCAGGTGGTCCGGATTGGGGAAAAATTGGGGCCATAAAACAAAAGGCAGGAGAATCAATTGGGGATTACCGGGAAAGGTTGGAAAAGGCCATCGCACGCTGGGGAGGACTGGGTCCGATGCAGCTGGGAGGGCTACCCCAACCATTGGTAAATCAATATCTAATCGAGGGGCTTCGGCCGGCATTAAAGAAACAGGTACAGTCCGTCCTCTTCGGCTGGAAGGGAATGACAACCAACGAATTATGCGACAAACTGGAACAATGCCCGGGCTCCTCCCTAGAGGAGAAGAAGGATATTAAGGAGGAAATATTGCAAATGTTTGTCCAGGAGAAACGGGCTCAATTTAATCAAAATAAAAAGGGGGATCAGAGTCAGAACTACATACGCGAACAGTGCCAGAAGTGGGGGCCTGTCCGAGGTCCCGAGGAACATAGGAGGAGTTGTTGGCCTCCTTTCTATAAGGGCCAATTCCCCAATGGAGAGTGGATCCACCACGAAAATGAAAACTGCGACGGTTGTACTGAGGAAGACTTTGGACTAATTAATATGGACGAGACAAAACGACAATGGACAATACCACCCCCTCTTCCCCCTCCTCCTCAAAACCCTCAAACTTGGACGGCGCAAGGGCCCCCTCCCCAAAATTGGTACCCACCAAGACCCCTTCTCCAAACCCCTGGACCACCCCCCAATAGTGGGATGCAGAATGGACCAAGGGGGAACTGGGCCCCGCCTCGGGGTCCGCCGCAATGGCAACCAGTAAACCAGTCACAGTGGGGACCACCAGAACGCCGGATGGGCGGAAGGGGAGCTGCAGGGGGACGACCTATGCCCTCCGCACCACCGGTTCCGCAGGAACCGTGCTTTTATTGCAAGCAAATGGGACACTGGAGAAGTAATTGCCCAAGTGCTCGTAAGGGGTTTCCGCCCCAATACAATAGAGGGGCCTATTGACGGGACGCTGGCGAGTCGCCCAAGGAGTGTCCTCTTTTGACCATGACACCGGCAGAGGAACCGACCTTGACGATGGACGTGGAGGGAAAACAATTAGAATTTCTCGTCGATACGGGCGCGACTCGCAGTACAATTAACAAGGGGCAATTGCCCTCTTTGCGCCCCACAGCGAGGAACGTTCAAATACTGGGTGTTTCGGGTTTACCCCAAGCGCTTCCTATTTCGGAGGAAGTGCGAGTAACATGCGGCCCACTGGAGGCTAAACATGCGTTCTTGATGACCACTACCGCCCCGACAAATTTGTTGGGACGGGATTTGTTGTGCCGATTGGGCTGTCAAATCTCATGTACAGAGGAGGGAGTTTTCGTAGACGTCGCGGAATCTAAACGCGACTTGGTAATGACGGCATTGTCTCGGCCCGGCCCCACCGTGTATTGGTGGCGCATGGATGAAGGGGCTCTGGCTACGTGGACGCATATCATAGATAATGTGTGCTTGGACAGTTCAGTTCTGAGAGATTGGCTACAACTGCACCAAATTTCGATAAAAAACTTAAAGGATAATCCGCCCCATTGCACTGCGTATTATGATGCAACGGGCGAGGACGAGAATTATCGAGAGAAGGTTAAGGAAAAGCTGGGCGAGCGCACGCCCCTACACTTATCACGGATGTGGATCGGCCGTGAGGGAATAGGAATCGAGGCAGTCCTAACCTCGGAACAGCGTGCGTTGACCCAATACCCCGAAGGGACGGCCGCCCATGTTACCCTCACCACTGCCAAGGGGTGGCCGCCGGAAAGTGTAGGTTGGATGGTAGGGCGGTTACGAGAAGTTCCCCTACAAGGTTATCGGAGTAAGAAGGGCCGCTGGACTTTGAAACGGCTCCAAAATGGCGAAGGGTTCTCAATTGACTTCAAGACACAACAGAGGGATGGAGTGTTCGAAGCAGCAGAGTTGCCTCCTAAGGGCACTTATGCCATGCGAGCAGTGCTAACGGACCCGGGTGAGTCAGATTACCTCCTAGCGGAGGTGCCAGACAATTTATGGCCTAAGAGCGACAGTGAGGTTGGGCGGATGCGTGACGCCAAACCTCTAGTGATAGCTGTGCAGCCGGGGATGCGCTTGCCAAACGTAAAACAGTATAAGCTACGACCTGAGGCCGACGCAGGCATAGCACCAGTAATTCAATCCCTAGTGGAACAGAAAATTATCGTGGAAACTAACAGCCCATGTAATACACCAATTTTGCCAGTAAAGAAGCCGTCGAAGGACAAATGGAGGTTTGTACAGGATTTAAGGGAAGTGAACAAGGTGATACAGGGCATACACCCACTAGTCCCAAGTGGAGAAACCCTCATGATGTCAATCCCACCGCTGCCACCAGTTGTTGGATTAGAACTTAGAACTTGGGACTCAGAAGACTCAGAGGAAAGGAGCAACGGATATATTTATTAGAACTCGATTACACAAGCTTGAGGACAGCAAAAGTTGCACTGAAACTCACAAGAAATGACCAACAGTACAGCAAGATGCTCTGAATTAAATCAATTAAACTTTGCTTTATATAAGGAATATCAGGGGTGGGGTTAGCTCACAAGATACAGAGATAGAATGGGCTCATTGGTCCCAGAATGGGCTCATTGGTCCCCCCACCATAGTCCCATCCTGTTGTTCAGTTACTTAGAGGAAGCTCATCAAGGCCACTCATAGGTTAACTCAGATAAGGAGATGGTCAGCCATATGTGGCAACATGTTTACAACTTTCTGTATCGAACTTTGGTTGAGAAAGAACAAAGGGAGGGTGAAACTCATAAAAGTGTCAACATTCAGGATATTGGAAAAGTCATGAGGAGATAACAACTGTAGCCAAGGCCAGGAGAGGAGAACTGAAAGATTGTGCCCACGCAGGCTAAGAGCACACAGGAAAGAACTCCTTATTAGGATATTACACATCCTCAAAGCACAAGAAAGGATTTAAGTATTATAAAGAGTCCAAGCTTTAAGGCAAAACAGAACATATAATTGGTTATACTTGGTAATTGGTAAAGCAGCATAATAACAAAGGGGGAGGGGCATAATAGCTCCCTACATACCGCCCTTTTGGATCTAAGATACAAAGTTATCTATGAGCCAATCAAAGGCCTTTATTTCAAAACAAAGCAGAAATGAATCAAATCAGAAAAGCCATTCAACATATCACGCGAAGGCAGCCGGTGAGCATGTCCCGCACGCAAAGCACCACACAGTACCCAGTAGGATGATTCGCGTCTGTATGTGAGTATGCACTGTAAGGCCGTAAAAGCAGGGTGAACAAATGGCGTAAAGGAAAAACCTCCAAGAGAGGTGAGACTGACAGTGTAAAGAATTCACTAAACATACCGCGCGGATCCCGCCCAGTGAGCATGTCTCGCACCCCGTACCGCACATCGCACTCAGCAGGAAGATCCGTGGGCGTCTGGGTGTAAGTGGGTGTTAATGGATGTATGATGTAAGTCGGGTGTATATGGGTGTGTGAGGTGAGACCGTAGAGACATGAAGATCAAATAGCGTGTCAAATCCCCAACGAAGACCTCTGGTTCCACCGGGGTCCACACCCAGGGAGATCTCCGACCCACCCTTTGGCCACAGAGGTGCAGCCGGACTCCCCCCCGACTGGAGCTCGCCCAGGCTTCCCCAGGAGAAATCCTTGGAGATCGTCAGCGCTCAATCGATATTCATGTTCATGAGGTCTCTTACATGCTGTGGATCTGGGGAAGACACAACATCGTCAGTATCAGGTGGCTCAAACCTATGGCCATAGAACAAAGAAAAACGGTCCAAAGGAGGGAGAGCAACTTCCTTTGGGTCAAAGTCGAGATCGTCCGAGGCGATGCTGCTTGCAGCGCTGTTATCCACGGGCGTATCTCCAAAACAATCAGATTCGGAACTCAGAGTATCTTCATGATCGAGTTCCTCTCCGTCCGGGCTTGGAGTTGCAGTAGGGTCCAAATCCCGGACTGGGTCAGTGGCGTTTGACTCGCTGTGAGCTTGTGAGACATAAAGGTGGGCTCGTGAAACATAAAGAGGCAAAGCTTGCATTGAAACATAAACATCGGTCGGGGGCCCTTGCATGTGGCCCCCATCATCACCGGTAACATCATCAGTAACATTATTCTCAGGTGGCGTAGGCTTGCGGCGTCGGTGGCCCGGAGTAATCACAGCCTGACACATCGAGAAGAAATGAGCGGAGTCCCTTAGGAACTCGTCGACGTCTGCATCCGACGTGTTGGGGCCCAGAGTAATCGGCCTTCTGGCAGCCTGAAATGCTTCGAGGTCTGCAAATGTGTAATCGACCTCATTATCAGTAATATCAATAATGGAAGAACAATCTTCGGAAGCGGAGATCTCATTGTCGCGGCCCAGGGACTCGTTCAGGTCATCGTTCCAGGATCCGCGATTGGCAGTTGAGTTGACAGCTGGTGTGTCATCCGGACCCACGATCAGCTTATCGACCAACACCATGGCCTTGTCTGTGGTCGTCTTCAGTGTCCATCCTGTGGTAAACTTTCTCACACACGCAAGGACTAAAGCCTTGACTATCACACAACAAACCACTATTCCAAGGACTATCGCCAAGGCGGTTAATACCCACTTTACTATAGTGCCGGTCCATCCCTTGAACCAGTCAGTGAGCCATTGGTGTGAGGCTTCCCGATCCATGCGGTCCCTTGTCAATATATGAGCGTTTTCCCTTAACCTTATAATAGCAGCGCTGACACCCTGTGAGGGGTCAGGAATAAAAGTACAACATTTACCCTCAATTATCCCGCATACCCCTCCTCGTTCTGCCAGTAGCATATCTAACGCAACCCTATTTTGCATAACCATTGTACGCAGGTGGACAACCGTGTCCAACATTTCATCATGTGCTGTAGCGGTGGCGTTGGCCACACTTTCTAAAATTAACGCAATCTTGTCAATGCGGTAACCGCTCATGACCGTCCCAGCCCATGGGAAGAAGAAACTAACGGCTTTCTCCCAATCAGCGCCGTGTAAGGTGGTGGTGCCGTCGTCGTGCCAATAGGAGCTTCGTCCTGTCCTTATGAGTGCAGGGGTATGATGCAAGGGTTGTAGCATTTCCATCTCTGGGAAAACCGATCCTAAATAGCAAATGCCTCCCCAATTGTCAGGTAAATACGGGTAAGCTTTGTTCCCGCATACAAACATGGTCCCGTGTGGAGCCACTAAATGAGTGGTCATGCAAGAGCGAAGGTCTGGGATAGCGTTTGTTCCGTTTTTCCCTTCCCATGCCAACTGGAGGTGTGTGAGGTTATGTAAGGGCGAACTTGTAACATTGACTAACAGCATGTGTTTCCCTTCCCTAGGGTCCGCGAGGAGGGTATCTATACACACGGATTTGCCTACCATTATTTGGCCCTTTCCTTCTAAGCAGAGGGCCCCCTTAGCCGGCTTAACCCAAACCGGCGCCGGACGTACCTCTAAGTGTCGGGGCTGGATGGGGGGAGAGTATTGGAAAACTCGTTTACACGCTGTTCCGTCAGAACCTTGGCTGGTCAGGGTTGTACTAAGGCATTTGGTGTCTAGTGGCTTTGAGCACAAATCATCGAGTGATAAGGGTAACACTACCATTGGTATTCCTGCTGTGCTGGTGCGGGGAAGGTGCATACACATCCAACACCGTGTCCTATTCTGCAATGTGGCCATATGCCGTGCGACCTTCCAGTATGTGTTCTCCTCTGGCTTCCTTCTTACTTTCTGGGCAGGCGGAGTTTTTATGACGTAAGTGGCGCAACTAGGTCGGAAGTAGGGTGCAGTTCCATTTGGGATTATCGTGCGAGGGGGCCATATGCCGCATTCGAGTATCATTGTTGTATCCGGGTCAATGGGCGTATAATGCAATAAGAGGGTAGTGTTCTCAATGCCCTTGCCCCATCGATACCCTGGGGCATATCGACTACTTATGTCCCCAGTGTATGTTCCATTTTCCACTTTCCTAACCTTAGTCAGGACTAGGCGTGGTCTTCTTATCATGCGTGCCTGTGGTGTCTTATTGTGTACCACTATAGCTTCCCCCCATCTTACAGATAACCACTTAAAACTGTTTCCAGGTTACAGCAATTCACCGCTATTTTGTCTCCCCAGCGAACCGTCATATACTTAACGGGGTGGAGGGGAAATGCTGAATAGTTATCGGGTCCTGGGTACTTGGGGAGATCCTTTCTTGATAGCTCAAAACGCAGAAGCCTATCCTTGGCAGGGGGTTTGTAGCAGCTACCCAGAATTCCCATCATCATGACCGTCATCGCCGCCCTTAGGAGACTGTAGTGGCCTAGACGGTGCATTGTCTTCGACAATGTGAGGTGCGGTGTCTTGTGTAACTTGTGGTGCAGTGTCTTGTGTAGCTTGTGGTGCGGGGTCTTGTGTAGCTTGTGGTGCGGGGATGGACAACTTACAATGGGTGGCGTGGATCCACGAAGGTTTACCCTCACAGAAGACTGCCGTCGGTGTGACCAGTATAGTAGCACCTGGAATGGTCCCTTCCACCGTGGCTCCAAAGCAGCCTTGCGGGTGAAGTGCTTCACGAGCACCCAGTCGCCGGCCTGGAAGTCGTGGATGGCGTGGCCTATTGGTTCAGGCAGCGCCTCTCGTACTCGAGCATGGATGCTGCGTGCCACATTGGACAAGCCTATGCAAAATCTCAAAAGCATGTCATCCATTACTGGCAAAGCAAGGGTAGACATGTCCGTTGGTGCTGAAACGGGCAAGCTCATCGGTCGTCCCATTAATATTTCGTGGGGGGAAAGGCCCGTAGTGCGACCCGGGGTGGAACGGATGCTCATTAATGCAAGCGGGAGAGCCTCCGGCCACCTCAAGCCCGTGTCTGCGCAAAGTTTCGCTAGTTTATTCTTTAAAGTCTTATTCGTTCGTTCCACAAGTCCCGATGACTGTGGGTGGTAAACGCAATGGAAGGACTGTTTAACGCCCAACGCCTTCAGGATGCCCTTGACTACCTGCGCCGTGAAATGGCCCCCTTGATCTGACGAAATTATCTGGGGTATGCCAAATCTGCACATAAAGTCCCGCACGAGGCGCTTCGCTACTGTCGGAGCATCGGACTTGACGCATGGGTATGCTTCGACCCATTTGGTGAACGTATCTACGATTACCAACACATAGCGAAACGACATGCTTGGTTCCAATTCTGTAAAATCGAACTCGATAGTTGCGAACGGCCCACTAGGCGGGGGCCGTCCCCCGTCATGTGCATGTCTCGGTGGCGCCCCTCTATTGTGTTGCTGGCAGACCACACACGATCGGCACACTTCGGATACAATCCGTGACAGTCCAGGCGCTGCCCAAGTGTAGTTTATCTGTCCCATCACCCCCCTCTGGCACACATGACCATTCTGATGAGCCATGCGTGCCAGCCAAGGCAGTAAAGCCTGGGGTGCTATAGGTTTCCCCTCAAGGGTCCATATTTCTCCTGGCCCGAGGCGTGTTGCCCCTCGCTTGAGCCAGTCCTCGTGTTCGGCCGTCGGTGCAGCGGTCTGCAAATTTATGATATCGTCCTTAGTTGGTGTGGCGGGTGGTCCCACAGTCGGTATGTCAGCAATCTGTGCGGATGTCTTCTGTGCTCGTGTCACCATCGGCATGTTGCGTTCTATCTGTTGGTTGGCGGCCTTTCCTGCCGCCTCATCCGCCCTTGCATTGCCCCGGGCAACGTCAGTGTCCGCCCTTTGGTGGCCACGACATTTAATTACCGCGATAGCGCGGGGAAGTAAAATGCTTCGGAGGAGCCCTTCCACCAACGCGCCATTCTTTATTACTGAACCGGCAGATGTGAGAAAACCTCTCATCTTCCAGATGGCCCCTTTATCGTGGACTACGCCGTGAGCGTAGGCTGAATCCGTGTAAATGTTGACGGCAAGGCCTTCCGCCAAGCTGCACGCTCTGGTCAAGGCACACAGCTCCGCCTGCTGTGCGGAAAATGTAGGTGGAAGACGCCCGCTTTCTACCGTTTCGCTATCCGAGCACACGGCGTACCCGGACAACAGGGAGCCATCCCATGCGCGCCTAGCTGATCCATCGACATAATATGTACAGTCGGGGTATTCTAAGGGATTGTCCTTTAAATCCGATCGCACCGTGGAGACTAGCTGCACAACGTCGGCGCACACATGGGGGTCACCCTCCTCAGGGGTGGGCATCAGTGAGGCTGGGTTGAGTGTCGTGCAACGTTCGATCGTGATGTTGGCTGCAGTGATCAGTGCGGATTCATATTGCATTAATCTAGTGTTAGACAAATGCTGTGTGCTTCGCTGTAACAACAGCGAAGTGATGCAATGCGGTACCCGTAGCGTTACTGGGTGTCCCATAACGATGTCCGCTGTTCTTTCTACTGCGTACCTGGCCGCTGCCACGGCCTGCAGGCACACCGGAAACCCTCGTTCGACCGGGTCTAACTTTTTACTAAAGTAGGCCACCGGCTGCTCCTTATCCCCATGGGTCTGTGTCAATACTGACTGAGCGAAACCTCCCACGGCGTGAGTGTAAAGGGTAAATGGTTTCGCATAATCCGGAAGTCCCAATGACGGTGCCGTGACCAACGCCTTTTTCAACCCGTCAAAACATCGCCTCAATTCTGGTGTCCATACCAAGTCGTCCGGGGCGGTTGATTTGGTCGCCTCGTACAGTGGCTTAGCTAGCAGCGCAAAATCAAGTATCCAAGTGCGGCAATATCCCGTCATACCTAGAAAGCGCAGCAACTGCCGTCGGTAGCGAGGACGCGGCAGCTCCATGATAGCGGTCACCCGTCCAGCATCCAATTCTCGTTTTCCGTGCGAAATGGCGTGTCCCAAATAAGTTACAACCTTTCGCACAAACTGAAGTTTGGGTCTGCCTACTTTGTGGCCTTTGGCCGCCAAGGCCTTTAATAGGGCCATGGAATCCATTTCGCACGCCTCCTTTGAAGGGGAGCAAATCAGCAAATCGTCAACGTATTGCAACAACACTGACCCTCCCTTCAATTCCACGTCCGCCAGGTCGCGGTGCAGCGCCCGGGAAAACAAAGTGGGGCTATCTGAAAACCCCTGAGGTAGTACTGTCCAAGTATACTGGCGCCCCCTATGGGTGAAAGCGAACAAGTATTGTGACTCAGCCGCGATGGGCACAGAGAAAAACGCAGAACAAAGGTCGATAACTGTGAAGTATGTTGCGTCCGGCGGGATTGACATCATGAGGGTTTCTCCACTTGGGACTAGTGGGTGTATGCCCTGTATCACCTTGTTCACTTCCCTTAAATCCTGTACAAACCTCCATTTGTCCTTCGACGGCTTCTTTACTGGCAAAATTGGTGTATTACATGGGCTGTTAGTTTCCACGATAATTTTCTGTTCCACTAGGGATTGAATTACTGGTGCTATGCCTGCGTCGGCCTCAGGTCGTAGCTTATACTGTTTTACGTTTGGCAAGCGCATCCCCGGCTGCACAGCTATCACTAGAGGTTTGGCGTCACGCATCCGCCCAACCTCACTGTCGCTCTTAGGCCATAAATTGTCTGGCACCTCCGCTAGGAGGTAATCTGACTCACCCGGGTCCGTTAGCACTGCTCGCATGGCATAAGTGCCCTTAGGAGGCAACTCTGCTGCTTCGAACACTCCATCCCTCCGTTGTGTCTTGAAGTCAATTGAGAACCCTTCGCCATTTTGGAGCCGTTTCAAAGTCCAGCGGCCCTTCTTACTCCGATAACCTTGTAGGGGAACTTCTCGTAACCGCCCTACCATCCAACCTACACTTTCCGGCGGCCACCCCTTGGCAGTGGTGAGGGTAACATGGGCGGCCGTCCCTTCGGGGTATTGGGTCAACGCACGCTGTTCCGAGGTTAGGACTGCCTCGATTCCTATTCCCTCACGGCCGATCCACATCCGTGATAAGTGTAGGGGCGTGCGCTCGCCCAGCTTTTCCTTAACCTTCTCTCGATAATTCTCGTCCTCGCCCGTTGCATCATAATACGCAGTGCAATGGGGCGGATTATCCTTTAAGTTTTTTATCGAAATTTGGTGCAGTTGTAGCCAATCTCTCAGAACTGAACTGTCCAAGCACACATTATCTATGATATGCGTCCACGTAGCCAGAGCCCCTTCATCCATGCGCCACCAATACACGGTGGGGCCGGGCCGAGACAATGCCGTCATTACCAAGTCGCGTTTAGATTCCGCGACGTCTACGAAAACTCCCTCCTCTGTACATGAGATTTGACAGCCCAATCGGCACAACAAATCCCGTCCCAACAAATTTGTCGGGGCGGTAGTGGTCATCAAGAACGCATGTTTAGCCTCCAGTGGGCCGCATGTTACTCGCACTTCCTCCGAAATAGGAAGCGCTTGGGGTAAACCCGAAACACCCAGTATTTGAACGTTCCTCGCTGTGGGGCGCAAAGAGGGCAATTGCCCCTTGTTAATTGTACTGCGAGGCGCGCCCGTATCGACGAGAAATTCTAATTGTTTTCCCTCCACGTCCATCGTCAAGGTCGGTTCCTCTGCCGGTGTCATGGTCAAAAGAGGACACTCCTTGGGCGACTCGCCAGCGTCCCGTCAATAGGCCCCTCTATTGTATTGGGGCGGAAACCCCTTACGAGCACTTGGGCAATTACTTCTCCAGTGTCCCATTTGCTTGTAATAAAAGCACGGTTCCTGCGGAACCGGTGGTGCGGAGGGCATAGGTCGTCCCCCTGCAGCTCCCCTTCCGCCCATCCGGCGTTCTGGTGGTCCCCACTGTGACTGGTTTACTGGTTGCCATTGCGGCGGACCCCGAGGCGGGGCCCAGTTCCCCCTTGGTCCATTCTGCATCCCACTATTGGGGGGTGGTCCAGGGGTTTGGAGAAGGGGTCTTGGTGGGTACCAATTTTGGGGAGGGGGCCCTTGCGCCGTCCAAGTTTGAGGGTTTTGAGGAGGAGGGGGAAGAGGGGGTGGTATTGTCCATTGTCGTTTTGTCTCGTCCATATTAATTAGTCCAAAGTCTTCCTCAGTACAACCGTCGCAGTTTTCATTTTCGTGGTGGATCCACTCTCCATTGGGGAATTGGCCCTTATAGAAAGGAGGCCAACAACTCCTCCTATGTTCCTCGGGACCTCGGACAGGCCCCCACTTCTGGCACTGTTCGCGTATGTAGTTCTGACTCTGATCCCCCTTTTTATTTTGATTAAATTGAGCCCGTTTCTCCTGGACAAACATTTGCAATATTTCCTCCTTAATATCCTTCTTCTCCTCTAGGGAGGAGCCCGGGCATTGTTCCAGTTTGTCGCATAATTCGTTGGTTGTCATTCCCTTCCAGCCGAAGAGGACGGACTGTACCTGTTTCTTTAATGCCGGCCGAAGCCCCTCGATTAGATATTGATTTACCAATGGTTGGGGTAGCCCTCCCAGCTGCATCGGACCCAGTCCTCCCCAGCGTGCGATGGCCTTTTCCAACCTTTCCCGGTAATCCCCAATTGATTCTCCTGCCTTTTGTTTTATGGCCCCGATTTTTCCCCAATCCGGACCACCTGCTGGCAACAGCGCCTGCTCAATAGCCTCTAGCAACCGGACCTTCAGTGCCTCCCATTGCACTGGTGTTATCTGGGGGTTTGCCCCCACCGCCCTTGGGTCGTCCACCGGCCACTGTGCTCTGTGTCTAGCCCTATCCCATACCTTGGGTGGGAGCACGGATACTCCCATATGAGTTATGTCTCAATAGTCGCACTCGCCATCTAAAACCCAATTCGACATGGTTGGCACTATCTGCCGTGGGTCCTCAATAAGCAAATGTTGGATCCTTTCCCGCATTACCGTTAAAGAGGATTCTTTCCATGGTACCCTTTCTCGAACCCCCTGTCCTTGAGCGTTAACTCCAATAACTTGTACGGGGCACAACGTTTCCCTTCCCATTATTTCCTGACATTCCGATGGGGTAGTTTGTGAGGTCTGCTTCCCATTACAGCCTGCCAGCAAGGGGTATAACCCATCCTGCCCTATCGGTGGCGGGAACCCTGCGGTGTCGGTCCCGTCGTCTATCCCGTTAGCCCCGAGTTGGGCAAACGGACTTCCCTTGCTCGGGTGATTCTGGGGTATCTGGGGCGCGATGGTAGCGGGGTTATAGGGAGGTGGTGGCGGGAGCGCAGAAAGGATAGGTGGTGCCTGAAACCCCGGGCAGAGCTTAGGTCTGGGGCTGGGGAGGGTAGATTGGTCACTGCCTCCCCTACCGCGGGGGCTGGTTTTTCAACGAGCGACATCAGTCGCGCGTTGGCCTGCTTTTCTATTTCCTTAAGCGCTTCATCCTGCACTTTATTCGCCTGTTTCCTCAGACCCTTGAGTTTTGTTACCTCACCAGCCAGGCTAGCCTGTTTCGACTTTGCGTGTCGCTTCATCGCTTCTTCCTTCCACCAGCCAAAGACTTTCCAATAGTCGGGCGGGAAGTGTTTCGTGGCCTGTTCAAACTTTTCTAATGTCTCATACAACACGTCCAATTTTTCCATCGCAAAAGACCCTCCTTCGGGCCACGATTCTCCTAAATCCTTCGTCAGCGCAACCCATGACTTCCCTGGTCTCACAGCATCATAGCCATACCTCCGAAACATGAAAAATGCCGGGGTATTTCTAAGCGGTTCACCTGCCTTTACTGTCTTATTACCCATACGGTTACCCATCCTAGGAAAATTTAGTTTACCGACGTAGCCTTGTACTCGTGAGGATCTCCCGCCTCGCGGCACGGCTACGCTACCTAACTCTCCTTATACTCGTGAGGATCGTCCGCCTCGCGTTCTACCTAACTCGCAGCCCTGTACTCGTGAGGTTCGTCCGCCTCGCGGTACGGCCGCACTACCTAACTCTCCTGAGAGGCTCGTCCGCCTACACAGCCGTCTAACCTAACCTTACTGTACTCTCCTGGCGTCCTACGCCCTTATAATACTTCTAATCTTACTTAAAATTCCGACGTCTCCCAGGTAGGCCTCGGATCGGGACGCCGCCCTTATCCTTACCCTCACAACCCAGAGATCTATTACCCCTTAACCTCAGGCGCCCAACGTGGGGCACTTCCCCTTACGTAACGTTACCCTAACGAGTCCATAAACAATCAGTTGCTCCGGGACCCAAGCGGTCCGTAATTAAATTTAGGTTCGTGGAACAGGTATGAGCAGGGAACGGAACAAACGGCAACCGAGCAAGAGAGTGGTTTACAATTTGGACTGACCCCCAGGCTAAAAAGGAAAAACAAAAGAAAACCACAGCTCACCTGACCCGGGTCAATTGCCAGCTGGTCTCTCACCACTCACTTGCCTGGGACCGCGTCCCGGACCGCCCAGACTGTATCCTGGCCGCTGCCACCAGTTGTTGGATTAGAACTTAGAACTTGGGACTCAGAAGACTCAGAGGAAAGGAGCAACGGATATATTTATTAGAACTCGATTACACAAGCTTGAGGACAGCAAAAGTTGCACTGAAACTCACAAGAAATGACCAACAGTACAGCAAGATGCTCTGAATTAAATCAATTAAACTTTGCTTTATATAAGGAATATCAGGGGTGGGGTTAGCTCACAAGATACAGAGATAGAATGGGCTCATTGGTCCCAGAATGGGCTCATTGGTCCCCCCACCATAGTCCCATCCTGTTGTTCAGTTACTTAGAGGAAGCTCATCAAGGCCACTCATAGGTTAACTCAGATAAGGAGATGGTCAGCCATATGTGGCAACATGTTTACAACTTTCTGTATAGAACTTTGGTTGAGAAAGAACAAAGGGAGGGTGAAACTCATAAAAGTGTCAACATTCAGGATATTGGAAAAGTCATGAGGAGATAACAACTGTAGCCAAGGCCAGGAGAGGAGAACTGAAAGATTGTGCCCACGCAGGCTAAGAGCACACAGGAAAGAACTCCTTATTAGGATATTACACATCCTCAAAGCACAAGAAAGGATTTAAGTATTATAAAGAGTCCAAGCTTTAAGGCAAAACAGAACATATAATTGGTTATACTTGGTAATTGGTAAAGCAGCATAATAACAAAGGGGGAGGGGCATAATAGCTCCCTACATATATATATATATATATATATATATATATATTATACAATCAATCAAAGCTTGTGGAGGAGTGAGAACACGTAACGGAATAAAAAGAACAGCATGGATAGGGAATTGGGTCGGGGTAGGCTTGAGGAGAGTTAATGGGTGTAGAAAATATTATGTTGGTTGGATAAGCATATATAGATTTAGGTAGATCTGCATAGGTAGGTGGTTCATCTGTCGTGATGGGGAAACCTCACCTGTAATAAGTTCTGTCTAGCCCGGTTTGTTCGGATTAAGGTGTATCTTCGTCCCCATTAGCATTACGAGGAATGGGGCATGTTAAATAGTTCTAAGGATTATGCTAACTCCATTGTATGTGAAACCTCTGTGAACATTCCCATGTCCCTTATGGCAATACATCCCACACATTAGTTAGCCCCATTAGTGCACACATTAATTAATCCCCTGCCGCCACAATGACTGACCGGAAAGACAAGCAGGAAGTGGCCACCGCGCAGTAGTACACCATGGCAAGCAAACATCGCGCAGGCAGGCCGAGAGACATGCACAGAAGGACCCCGTAACACAAGCACCGATTGGAGAGCAGGACGATGAAGGACGTGCCACTCTGGCCACCGACAAATGACGATCACCAAAGGCGCGAACATTCGGCCAGTTGGTGTGGAGGGCCCGAAGGAGGACACAAGGAGCGACGCAGCGGTTGGACGAGAGAATAGGTGACGTCAAGGCACGGGCGGTAAAACGACTGGCAAGCTGACATTTTGCCCTTCTCGTTCCTGGATCCATCCTGCCTGGACCTCTGTCTCGACCTTTCTTCTTGCCTTGTTATTCTGCCCTTGCCTCGCCCTGCTCGTTTGGTCCCTTCATCTTCGACTCTCTCGCCACGAACGTTGGGTGCATCGGAGGGCCGTGCCAAATCCGAGGAGGACGTTGCACGGCTGTGGAGGTGGGTTGCACGCCCGCTCGCTCGATTCGCGTGGGAGGCCTCGTCGGGGCCTAGTGTACGGGGGTGCGTCGAGGCCTGTTTGGGCCGACACCGGAGCCGTGCCTGGATGACGTGAATGGACCTGACGACTGATCGAGCTAAGACGCACAAACACAAACACAACGATTTATTTTCTTCATCCTTCCATTGTTCTGTATTTGAAGTGAGGTGTGGGGACGTCCCAACTTAGGATTTAGTTTTACCGTTGCGCCCTTTGTTATCGGGTCCGTTAATAAATATTCCTGTTTGTACATTTCACATACGTTTTTGGTTGATTTATTAATTTGCAGGCAAAGACATCGTCGGACCGACAGGTAAGCCGCGGCATTCTCCCCCAACCCCCTGCTCGTGTATGATCCGCCATTGAATTGGAAACGCCTCGTTAAGCTCGATTAGCCATCCGTGGCATACTCTCGGTGTTAACTGAGCCAGCCACAGGACAATATCATGGTTGAGGAGCTCTTTTGAAGCCATCGAGGGAGGAATGGGATTGAACTGACTGAAGAGGTTGGTTCCACGGGTAGGGGAAAAGAGGACCAAATGAGTGGAGGTGAGCAGTTGGTCTGAATTTTTGGAGTCTCACCAGAAGAGAATTACTGGCAGGCCTCATGCGCCCGACAGAATCCTTGGTGGGGCAAAGCACAAAACGGGCAGATGGTAGGAGAAAGAAAGGAGGTGGTAGGAGAAAGAGAAACTGCATACCTGTCTGCGATGGGAAAGTTATAGGTTCAGAGGCTCAGTTTCATTGCAGGAGAGATCACTTGACTTCCACGACGTCAAGGTGTGAGGTAGGGGTGCCACTCCAAAGGGAATAGCAGTACTTTATGCTGTGGAAAAAGGCCTGGAAAGTAGTTAAATGTTCGGATGTGCCACGGAAAGACTTTGCATGATGAAGGAGGCCCAGTCGGTGGCTGACTTTCAAGGACAATTTCGACATGTGGTTTGCCGAAGAAATATCATGGCTGATAGTGAGGTGCAAAAGTTTGAGTGACTGAACTTCTTCAAGAATATTGTTGAGGAAGGTGGTCGGAGGGTTCACCAGATAGTCCTTTCAGAGAGAGAGAGAGTGAAATTGTGAGATTTGGCGGGAATGAAGGGCATCTTCCAAGTTTTTTACCAGCTTGTAATATTTGTCATGGACTGAAGAGCCCATTTCACATAATCGATCTCAAGAGGCTGCTCCCTGCATATCGGAAATATGAGGGATGTTCCAGGGAGTCAGAAAGATCGATGATTAAGATTAGCAATGGTCTGCATTTGTGAGTGATTTGTGTCAGCAGCTCCTCAATGCAACACTGCCGTGCGGCACTCCAGCCTTGACAGGGAGAGGAGATGAAAGGATCCCGTTGAGAGCCACACGTTGCTTATGAGAGTAGGGGAAGTCAGTAAGCCATGTGTGGAGTTGGCTCTGGATGCCATTGGCAGGGATGACGTATCCCAGGGTTATGCAAGTCTTGGAATCTCCGCTGGTTCTCAAACGTTGCGTGTTCTACATTGGTTAAAGCGTCATCCTGTTACCCCTTATATAATAATCATTAGAGTGTGCCAAAAGCGTTTACATATTATTGACAGACTTTATCAATACCTGGTGACGTCAAGGCACGGGCGGTAAAACGACTGGCTCGGGGTAGGCTTGTTGAGGAAGATAGGACCATTGGGAGATAGGGCCAAAAACGATACATAGCAGGATGTCTCAAAAAGTTGCAAACGGATTTGGACAAAACTTGGTGGACAGGTTGTGTATGTGACGAGGACTAATCGATTCGATGTTGGTGAAGATCTGAATATGGATTCGGATACGAGAATTATTTAATTTTCAAGCGATTCTTCACCATTGAAAGATCTTGTGAAAAGTGATATATAACATGATATTAAAAAAAGTTATGGACGAGTTATGAATAAACTTGGTGGAAGAGTTGGTTTGGTGACAAGAACAAGCCGATTAGATCTTGGTTCAGGTCCGAATCCAGGTCTGGCCTATCAGTGGGATAGAAAACGTAAACTGTTCAGCCTGGTGGAGGCATGCGCTCTACCGAGTGCCCTTCTAGTTTGTAATGAGTTTTCATCTCTTGTGATTTTTTTTTTTACGTTTGATCATTAATTGCTGTCCTTAAAATGTAAACAAGTTAAAATCCATCTCTACTAGTCTGAACTTCGTAAAAGTATAAATTTTTTTCATTGGAATCCTGAATCCCAAGAAGCTTTACAGATAAATGTCCACATCTATTTCACTGTGTCCTTCTAAACTCGCGCAAGGAATTGATATCTAAAGGCGCCCCTGACCCCTTTCATCGAAAACTCATTGCTCTCCTTGTTAATTATTTTACATTTTCCCTCAAAGTTTATTCTTTATTTTTGACTAAAATCAAACAATAATTCCTCCCAGAACGTAGGCAAAGGGACTAATGACCGGTTGGAGGCGAAGCGACGGACGTTGTACCAATATGTGGATGAAGCTGTGGATCTGATGAAGAGGCGAGTCGACAAAATGCAAAAGAGGAGGCTTTTTCTGCTTGAGAAGCAGATCGAGAAGATGCAGCAAAACATGGAGTATCTCCGTAAAGTAGAATCCTCACTGCAAACAGCACTGCAGGAGCTGGAGACCATTTCCTTTCTGGGGGTGAGTTTTCAAATGTTGTAATGATTAATTGAAAAGGTTCAAGAAAGCTGTATCAAGTCTGTTTAAACCTGTACATTCATGCGTTGAGAGCCTCTTGCAGGTGAATGTCGAGGACAATGCTTTGTACAGTGAATTTAACGTATGATGTACTTTACAATTTTTTTTATACAAGGTCTCTCATGGAAGAGCTAGGACACAGAACACATCAGAACACAACATAACAAAGGGAACAGCAGGAGGAAGGGGAAACACCAATACCAAGGCGGAGGGAGAAAGTAGACGGAAGCGGACAAATACGGGACGCAAGTAACGATGAGGGTTAAGGGAAAACGCAAGGGGTGCACAACATGGATACATAAGCAAAATTTTGAGAGATGTGGTGAGGTTCAACGGACATAGAAAAGATCATGGCTTTGGATGGGGGATGACTTGAGATGGTGCTGAACAGCTGTCTTGAAGACCTGGAGGAAAGAATTGGATTAAAGAGAGTGTGTAAGGCAGTTCCACAGGCAGGAAAAGAGAGGAATAAATGAGGAGGTGACCTTGATTGACTCCTGGCGGAGGAGTCAAACTGTGCATCAATAACCTCCCAAACCCCAAGAGTAACTCCGGCTGCGACTTCTATTCCCCTCTGCTCACAACTCCTGTTTGTCTGTGTGTTGTACCATCCTCCGAACTTTGATGACTACATCTACATCTCTCTCAGACAACATGCACCAACTTTTAACCACTCATCCCAACTCTCTCTCCCATATGTGGTGATTTCAATTGTCACCATGGCTGATTGTTGTTACCTCTCTCAACAGCCATGGCACTTCTGCAAAGGACTTATTTGACTCCATAGGACTGACTAGATCTGTAAACTTCCCACCTGGAATTCTGTGAGTGGCAAGTCCTCCCTTCTGGATTTAGTTATGACCAACTTCCCCACTCTCCCCCAACCCTCCACCCATCCCCCAATGTATCTTGCTCTCCCTCTGCCCCAATTGGTTCATCTGATCATGTGCTTGTTAAGGTCAACAATCGACATCTCTGGCCATTCTCGGAGAACAGCCTCAGAGCCGAGGAGTCTGGCATTTCACTCAGGCCGACTGGCACGGTCTGTAAGCAGCCATCAATCATCTGGACTGGTCTCCTATATCTACCATGCCTGATATTAATTCAGGCTGGGAATTCTTCCACGGAAACCTGCTCTCCTTTATGCACAGATTAATCCCATCTCATCTTCAGTTATCATACCCATTACCCATCCCAACGATGGTACACTAAATCTTGTGGTGGGGCAGTTGCCTTGAAACAACTTCCATTCTCCTCCTGGAAGGCGAATCAGATCATTCCACAAAGCCTGTAACAAGTGTGTGTCCACTCTCAGAAGAGCCAGAAAACAACATCTGTCCAACCTCAAGAATGAACTTTCAAACTTGTCTCCCTCCTCTAAAACCTGGTGGCGCTTCGTTAAGTTTGTTTCCGGTGTATTATGGGCCCTTCCAGCCCCTTCCATCCCTACCCTCTCTTCAAATGGCACCACAGCCGACTCCGCTCATGAGAAGGCCGAATACCTCTATTCTGTGTTTGTTTCCAAATATTGTGTCCCTAACCCATTTTATCTGTACACACCCTTCCTAGTCACACCCAACTGCTCCTGGACTTTGTGTATTTTGCATTTGAGAAGGTGTAGAGGGTTCTGGCAATCCTAGACTGATTCTGCAACTAGACCTGATGGCATCAGATCACGTGTCCTAAAAACCCGCTCTGCTGCTCTTGCACTTCCGCTCTCTGCTATTTTCACATTGCCATTTGTCCTCTATCATCTTCTATCTGCTTGGAAGTCAGCCAACATCAATATATTATATAAAATATGAAAAAAGGATCGCTTTAACTACAGACCGATTGGCCTACTTCCATTCATCAGCAAGGTTATGGAATCCATCAAAGGAGGCATAAAATAATTTCTTTGCTCCAATAACCTCATCTCAGATCATCAATTAGGATTCATACCATGTCACTCGACATTGTACATGCTGCTTCTACTCTCCCAACAATGTAAGGAGGCTTTCAATGTCAGACACGAGATCAGGGCCATTTCTCCAGACATATATCGAGCTTTCGATACAGTCTGTCATCCCGCCTTGCTCTCCAAACTCTGCCGATGGCCTCCATGGCCAACTCCACTCTTGATTTACTGACTTCCTCCATTTTGGTAGCCAATGTGTGGCTCTCAATGGAACCCTTTCTTCTCCTCTCCCTGTCGAGACTGGAGTACCCAAGGCAGTGTTCCAGGCTCCATCCAATCCTAATCTTCATCAATGTTCTCACTGACTCTCTGTAACATCCTCTTTATCTTTTTACCGATGACACAATTCTCTCCCTCATCCTTCAAACCGATAGGCAGAAGCCTCTTCCTTCCCTTCAGACCTTGACAAAATCACAAGCTCGTCAAATACTTGGAACATGTATTTTAATCCAGAGAAATCACACATACTCACTCTCTCTCTCTCACCCCCTGCTGGGATGTTGTGAGTTGGGTGTGGCATCATGGCGGCAGTGTACGTGCGTGTGTAGTTCGTTTTTGTGTTTCTGTGTTTTGTTCGTTTATCGTCTTCCTCTTTTCTTCTTTTCTAGTATTCTCTGTTCTCCCTTTTCCCTTCTCCTCCTTTTCCCTCCAGCCCCCCCCCTCAACCTTCGTTTTTGTTTCCCTCCTTATCTTTGTTATTTGTGTTGATTCGTCGTGTTTGTTCTCCCTTGTTCTTTTACCTTCCCCATTCCTTTTCAAGATGAGAGAGACAGAGAGCCCACAACGTGTGGTTTAGACGAGAGAGGCAGCATTAAACGTTTCATAGAAAGAAAGGTGTGTCGAGTGACTTTTCGAGGGCCCCCTTTGGTGCCCGGCAATGACGTCATACAGCACCTGGAGATGGAATAGGAAAGCAGCGGTGTACAATAGGCAAGATGGCGGTAAGTTTATCTTACGTTAACCTGTTGCTGTGTACGTCACTTTGTGAGATGTAGTGCCTGGAGATGTCCCACTTGTATCAATACTTGAAGCTCGTTCCATGGTTGTATCTCTTGCCTTGGTGACCATTTTATAAACCATAACAGCACATCCAATGGTTCATGTGCAAGGATCTGTACCATGTTCTGAGTTGACCTGTTTCAGCACTTGTAGTTTATGGAATTATTCGACAAGGTGAGCTGTGCTGTGCATTTGATATTATTCTGTTGTGTTAAGCGGGACGTGGTGATTGCTCTTCAGCAAATGTCCAAATTAATCACATCTTACATTATTTGTTCTAATAAAATTAAGCAGAAATATATTCAGGAATGGTGTATTAATCCTTTGTTTTCTGTATTTTTCAGGGTTTCCAGGATCTCGTGAAGAGGTAGGCCTGCAATGCCATCTATGTATCACATTATCTGGCATATCGTGATTTTTGAGCCTCCCCCTGTAGTATAGGGGAAGGCTTATGCCTTTTGTATGGTTTCTTTCTACAGTTGGTGCTGCCAATTTTTATTGGTACCACAGACTTTATTAGGCCCTTTTGAGTAGGCTTAGTAAACCAACATTTAAAATAATGATTTTCTTTTTCTCCCTGCACTCTCAACACTCCAAATTTCCGAACTGTATCTCAGAGCCGGCAGGGACTTTCGGAACGAAATTTTGCATAAATAATGCGGATATAAAGTATGCGGAGTTGACATAATGCTTTTGACCTTGACCCGATTATAGATATTTTAACTTTTTCCACAAAACTTTGACTAAGGTTTGTCCAATCAGAACAAAATTTCACTTTCTAGATAGCCCAGAGCAAGGTGCATTTAAGCTCAATTTATATCATAACCCTCCAGGTTAAAGGTCAAGGTCTTGCACCAATTAGAAGTACTAAACCACCATTTAGGTTTTTCTCCCTTTTTATGCCATGTCCGAGCTCAATCTTGCAGCCAGCAGAGACTTTCAGAATGAAATTTTGCTGCAATAATGGGAATACAAAGTATGCGAGTCATGATTGTTTTTTGACCTTGACATAATTTTCAGGTCATGACCCAATTATAGACATTTAAACATTTTTCACGAAACACTTGACTAGGTTTTGTGTGATCAGAATGAAATTTTGCTGCAATAACGGGAATATTAAGTATTTTGTTTGCCGGTCATGATTGTTTTTTGACCTTGACATAATTTTAAGGTCATGACCCAATTAAAGACATTTTAACATTTTTCATGAAACACTGGACTAGGTTTTGTGTGATCAGAAAGAAATTTTGCTGAAATAATGGGAATGCAAAGTATGCGGGTCATGTTTGTTTTTTGACCTTGACATAATTTTAAGGTCATGACCCAATTATAGACGTTTTTACATTTTTCATGAAACACTTGACTAGGTTTTGTGTGATCAGAATGAAATTTTGCTGCAATAATGGGAATACAAAGTATGCGGGTCATTGTTTTGATCTTGACACAATTTTTAAGGTCATGACCCAATTATAGACATTTTAACTTTTTTCACGAAACGTTTGACTATGTTTTGTGTGATCAGAATGAAATTGCCATCTATAGATAGATTAAAGTAAGTGGCATTTATGCCAATAATTTACATCATGCCCATCCGGTTTAAAGGTCAAGGTCAAATGGCGGTTTGTAAAAAAAAAAGAATGTATTTTTTGTCATCACTCAATTTTGCCAATGTGGAATCTCAAAGCCTGCTTGGCCTTCCAAGATGTTCTTACATCATAATAGTGGACCCGTACTACTGTTGTGCCCCTGATATTTGTTTTGTGTTCTTGACCTACTTTTTACGGATTTCAGATCTACTTTTTTGGGATCCGGGTGCGGGAAAGAAAAGAAAGGAAAAGGCAGAAAAAGCTGCCAGAAAAGGCAGAGCATGAAAGTTATTAAGGCAGCCAAGAAGGCTGCAAAGAAAGAGGTAGCAAAGGCACAGGAGGCATGTAGGAAAATGTTCGGAGAACGCTTGGATTCGGAAGAGGGTCAGAGAGCGGTATTCAGGATTGCAAAGCAGATAGCGAAAGAGAGGTGTGATGTGATGGGGGTGAGTTGCTTGAAGGATGAAGTGGGAAAAATCGTTGTGGACCCAGATGGAATTAAAGGAAGATGGAAGAGATATATGGAAATGCTGTTGAATGCAGAGAATGAATGGGATGGCAACATAGAGAGTAACCCAGTTTTAGGACCGGCAGAGAAGATAACCGACAAGGAAGTTGAGGAAGCGATAAAAGCAATGAAGAGTAGAAAAGCGGGAGGGCCGACGGGAGTTGTGGGAGATATGTTGAAGGCAGCGGGAAATTGGGGTGTGAAGAGAATGACAGAGATCTGCAATCTGGTGGTGAAAGAAGGCCGCATTCCAGTGGATTGGGAACTGAGTACCCTCGTCCCTCTATACACCTGGAAAGGTGACCCTCTGGAGTGTGACTCATACCGAGCGATAAAGTTATTGGAGCATGGAATAAAGGTATTGGAAAGGGTGATGGAGAGGAGGATAAGGAAGAAAGTGAAGATCGACGAAATGCAGTTTGGATTTATGCCAGGAAGAGGAACGACAGATGCGCTTTTCATTGTGAGCCAGTTGCAGGAGAAGTACATGGAGAAGAGGAAGAAGTTGTTTTTTGGATTTGTTGATCTGGAGAAAGCATTCGATAGGGTTCCACGCAAAGTATTGACATGGGCATTGAGGAAGTTAGGAGTGGAGGAATGGTTGATCAGAGTAGTGATGGCAATGTACAAAAGAGCGCGCACAGCTGTAAGGACGAAGGACGGGAACAGTGGTGAGTTTGAGGCGAAGGTGGGAGTGCATCAGGAGTCCACTACTATTTGTGGCTGTGATGGAGGTACTGGCACAGAACGTAAAGGAGGGTTTACCGTGGGAGTTGTTGTATGCAGATGATCTGGTGTTGATTGCGGAAAGTATGGATGGACTGAAGGAAAAGATGAACAAGTGGAAGGAATGTATGGAGACAAAAGGTCTGAAGGTGAATATCGGAAAAAACGAAGGTGATGGCAAGTGGTAAAGTATGTGGTGAGGTGGAAAGAACGGGGAAGTGGCCGTGTGCTGTATGCAGGAAGGGTGTCGGAGTGAATTCCATGCAATGTACAATGTGCGCTGAGTGGGTTCATCAAAAATGTAGTGATTTGAGAGGTTCATTAACCAGTGTGGCAGCTACATTCAAGTGTAAGGTGTGCACAGAGGGAGCTGCAGATGGAGGAAATGTTGAGTTGGATCTTGGAGATGGCGTGAAGCTGGAAGGTGTGAAAACATTTTGTTACCTAGGAGACATGCAGAATGGAGAAGGTGGATCATACTCGGCAACGGTTGCTCGAGTGAGATGTGCATGGAAGTAGTTTCGTGAACTGAGTGGCGTGCTGACGAGGAGGGGAGTGTCATTGAAGCTGAAGGGAAAGGTGTATGCTGCATGTGTGAGAAGTGTTATGATTTATGGGAGTGAGACATGGGTAATGAACGTAGAACAGCAACGAAGGCTGGAAAGTTGGAAATGCGAATGGTTCGGTGGATGTGTGGAGTATCGTTGAGAGAGAGGAAGACAAATGATGAATTGCGAAAGATGATGGGAATAGAGCCTGTGATGGATGCTGTGAAGAGAAACAGGTTGAGATGGTTTGGTCATGTGTTGAGGAAGGATGAAAGTGACTGGTTGAGAAGAGTGATGGAAATGAATGTAGAAGGAAGTAGAGGACGGGTAAGACCGAGAAAGACTTGGCTAAAGATGGTCGAAGAAGAAATGCGGGCAAGGGGGTTAACAAGGGGAGAGGCAGAAAATAGGGCAAAATGGAGAACATTGTCATGGGGTCCGCAAGGCTCACCCCCGCTCTTGCAGGGAAAATGGCCTTAAAATGCGTTGTTGTTGTTGTTGTTTTTTGGGGGATTGTTACTTGATTAATGAAAACCACCTTTTCGATCATAACTTGAATAATTTTCCTCCACTTTTCATGATGTTGTTTTATGGATAGAATGTAGATGGAGACACATTTGCTTTATTTACATTTTTTATTTATTTATTTATTTCATGATGTTTATGCCTAAATGTTGAAGGTCAAGGTGATATAGTGGTTCAAAAGAAATATGGCCATCATTGGATCAAGGGCCAAGGATAAGGTGTGGGCAATCACCAAGGGTAAGCTCCTTGGTAAGGACATTGGTAAGGTCACCAGGGTAAGCATACCCTTGTCGTTCACATAGTGATGGCAAATATCTGGTTTCTTTTGGTTCTTCCCTGATTCAAAGATTAAAATATTTTAATTTCTCGCCTCGAATAAGAGGAAGGGGAAACTAGGGATGAAAAAGTAATGGAGCAAAAATGAAATGGAAGCAGAGGGAAAGAAGCAAAATAACCTGCAAAAGAATGTGTGGGCTTGGGGACATTTAATCAGGATAGATGTGGCATGAGGTGATGATAAACAGTCATCTTGATGCCCTGGAAAGAAGGATGAGATTGAACAGACTAAGGAAATTGGTTCCATAGATGAGAGAAAAGAGGAACAAATGAGTGGAGGTGAGGAATGATCCTGCATTTTGGGAGTTTCACAAGAAGTTTCACCCGAAGTTTCACCAGAAGTTTCACCAGAAGTTTCACCAGAAGTTTCACCCGAAGTTTCAGTTGAAGTTTCACCAGAAGTTGCACTACCATATTTATGGAGATTTACTACTAGAGTCGTTCATAAAGAACTTGTATTTGATATGAAAATAAATATTTTACAAACCTTTTATATTCCAATAACCTCTCCTACCCTACCTAAAGTAATATTTTCCCTTTTCATTCCAAGGATTCAGTTTGTGTTGGACTTTCAACACAAGAGCGTGACACCACCCACACTGCTGGACTTCTCGAAGGAGGAGAAGAGTCTGGACTCGCTCATCGAGCTGAACCACAACCTATTGGAGACGATAACGAGTGAGTAACACAACCATGAATGTTTAGGAGAATAATGAATAAGGAAAGATAAAATGTGAAAAAGCAGTATCGCATATTAAAGATGCAAATGGTAAAGTGTGGTGCTGTGCACACACGACTCGATTGCCAGAGAGGTAGGCCACAACGCGTGGGTACAAACAAAAGACTTTATTCCAAAGCTCTCAACTCAGCACTGGGCGGGCTCGAGCTTAGAGCCCGCATATATGTCCCGAGGCCACGCCTTGCCCCCGGGCGTGGCCGGTCGGCCGAGAGGCGGGGCATGTGTTCCAGTTCCCTGCCTGGACGCTCGCGCCACCCACTGGTGCGCGGAATTATTGCCCGTTGTGCCCGCCACACGCGCCCCCCCCCAGAACTCCCGTGGACCTGAAGGGTGAGTTTGCGGGGAAGCCGGATGACCCGGCCGAAACGCCCCGTGGCGATGCGGGCAGGGCTGGGGGGTAGCGGGACGGCGGCGCTGGTGGGTGCCGGGGGTCTGACCGCCGGGGGGCGGCCTCGACGAGGAGGCAGAGCTGCTGGCGGGGGGGGGGGGGGGTGGTCGAGATCGAGGTGGGCCAGCTTGAGGCGGTCCACGGAGATACACTCCGGAGCACCGCCGATGTCCACCGTAAAATGCTTGTCCCCGGACTCCAGCACGCGGAAAGGCCCATCGTACGGGGGCCGCAGCGGTGCCCAGTGGGCATAGTGTCGGACGAAAACGTACTCCGCTGTGCGAAGCTCCGGGGGGACGTTGGAGGACGGGCAACCGTGGTGTGCCGTGGGCACCGGGGCGAACCGCCTAGCGGCCTCCTGCAGGGTGGAGCGCTGTTGCGCCACGGACCAAGGAGCCGTGAAGTCGGGGATAAACTCGCCCGGCACCCGCAGCAGCTGTCCGAAGACCAGCTCCGGCGAGGACGTGCAGGTCGTCCTTAGGCGCCGTCCTGAGGCCCAGCAGGACCCAGGGGAGCCTGTCGGCCCACCTGCTGTCATGGAGGCTGGCCCGGAGTGTGGCCTTCATGGAGTGGTGAAAGCGCTCACACAGGCCATTGGCCTGGGGGTGGAAGGCCGTGGTGCGGTGCAGTTTAACGCCGAGCCCTTGCGCCACCGCGCCCCAGAGCTCTGAGGTGAACTGGGGGCCGCGGTCAGACGAGATGTCCGAGGAGGCACCAAACCGGGCAACCCACGTGGCGATGAAGGCTTGTGCGATGTCAGCCACAGTCGTCGTCGCCAAGGGCACGGCCTCCGGCCACCGGGTGGTGCGGTCCACCATGGTGAGGAGGTGTGTGAACCCCCGCGAGGGGGGCAGAGGTCCCACCAAGTCGATGTGAACATGGTTGAACCGACCTTCGGGCAACGTAAACGGGGCCAACGGGGCCCAGGTGTGGCGGTGGACCTTTGCGTGCTGGCACGCGAGACACGTCCTGGCCCAGTCGCGGACGTTCTTCCTGAGGCCATCCCAGATGAACTTCACCGCGACGAGCTTCTGGGAGGCCTTCGTGCCTGGGTGGGACAGGCCGTGTATGGCGTCGAAGACCGGGTGCTGCCAGCCAACGGGCACGATGGGGCGAGGCCGGCCGAGGGAGACGTCGCACAAGAGGGCCGTGCCCGCGACGTCGAACGGCACCTCGGTGACGCGGAGGCCCGTGACGGCGGTCCGCAAGGCCTGGACGTCGGGGTCGGCGGTCTGGTCCTCCGCCATCCGGGCATAGTCGATCCCGAGGTGGACCGCGTGAGCGACGGACCGGGAAAGGAAATACGCCACCGGGTTGTCTTTACCCGCGACGTGACGGATGTCCGTCGTGTACTCGGACACGGCCGAGAGGTGACGCTGCTGCCGGGCCGACCATGGCTCGGCGACCTTGGCCATCGTGAACACAAGGGGCTTGTGATCCACGAAGGTCGTGAACGGGCGGCCTTCGAGCAGATGGCGGAAGTGTCGGACCGCCAGGTGGAGCCCGAGCAGCTCGCGGTCGAAAGTGCTGTAGCGGCGTTCGTGCGGGCGAAGCTGCCGGCTAAAAAACGCCAGCGGCTGCCAAGCACCACGCACCCACTGCTCGTGCAGCGCGCCCACCGCTTAGTCCGACACGTCGGCGGTGAGGGCGATCGGTGCATCGGGCGCCGGGTGCGTCAGCATGGTGGCGTTGGCCAGGGCCAGCTTTGCGCCCGCAAACGCCGCGGCCATCGGCTCCGACCAGGCGATGTCACCTTTGCCCGGCTTGCCCCGGAGGGCCTCGTGCAGGGGGCGGAGGAGCTGGGCGACGTGGGGCACGAAGCGGTGGTAAAAGTTTACCATGCCCAGGAATTCCTGGAGCCCCTTGATAGTGCGGGGGCGCGGGAAACCCCTGACTGCCGCCACCTTGGCCGGTAAAGGGACGGCCCCGTGCCTGGTGATGCGGTGCCCCAAAAAGTCGATGGCGGTGACGCCGAAACGGCACTTTGCGGGGTTGATGATCAGGCCATGCTGACCCAGGCGTTCGAAGAGCGTGCGGAGGTGGAGCAGGTGCTCCTCCCGGGACGCTCTCGCGACTAGGATGTTGTCCAGGTAGACGAAGATGAAAGGTAAGTCGCGCAAGACGCTGTCCATGAGCCGCTGGAACGCCTGGGCCGCATTCTTTAACCCAAAAGGCATCCGCAGGAACTCAAAGAGGCCGAAAGGGGTGATGACGGCCGTCTTTGGGACATCGTCCGGTTGGACGGGGACCTGGTGGTAACCCCGGATGAGGTCCACCTTGGAAAAAACGGTCGTGTTTGCCAACCGGGTGGAAAAGTCCTGGATATGTGGGACCAGGTAGCGGTCGGGGGTGGTGGCATCGTTGAGCCGGCGGTAGTCGCCGCACGGCCGCCATCCGCCACCGGGCTTTGGCACAATGTGCAGAGGAGAAGCCCATGCGCTGTTGGAGCGCCGTACGATGCCCAGCCGCTCCAGCGTGGCGAACTCCGCTTTCGCCACGGCGAGCTTCGTGGGGTCGAGGCGGTGCGCCCGGACGTAGACCGGTGGGCCGACGGTGGGGATATGGTGCTCCACCCCGTGTTTGATGGCCACCGCTGAAAAGGTGGGCCGCGTGAGTGCCGGGAAACTGGCGAGGAGGCGGGTAAACTCGTCCGCTGCCGGAAGCGTACAAACTAATCTCGCCGGGACGGAACCACTCAGCAAGCCGCTTGGCAAGCCGCTCGGTGAGCTGCTCAGCGAGCTGCTCAACAAGCCGCTCAGCGAGCTGCTCAACAAGCCGCTCAGCGAACAAGCGAGCGAGCTGAAGGTTTCGGCCTGGATAAGACGTCTGCGCTTAACGTCGACCAGCAGCCCCATGCGCACATAGGAAGTCCGCGCCAAGCAGGGCCATTGGCACGCTGGCGGTGACGAACGACCACTGGAAGCGCTGCCCTCTGAACCGCAGTGAGAGGCAACGCTTCCCGAATGTGCGGATGGGTGTGCCGTTGGCGGCAAGCAAAGCGGGGCCCCGGCCCGCGGCTTGCTGGTCGGACGCGGAGGCAGGGAGGACGCTTACCTGCGCTCCCGTGTCGCACAGAAAACGACGACCGGACGAGGTGTCCGTAATGAACAGGAGGCTGCCAGAATGGCCGACGCTCATGGCCGCAAGTGAGCGCCGGCCCGGTCGTTTCCCGACCCGTCAAAAGAACACGGCGGGCGGCACGTTCTAGCCTTGCGGCCGAACCTGGCATGGTAGTAGCACCAGGTTTGCGGCGGTGGCGGCCGTGGCGGCCGCGCCGGTGGTGGTGGTGGCGGCGGCGGTAGTGGGCGGAGCGCAGCAGCGGCCACGAGGGAAGCAGGGGGCGCTGTAGCCTCCGCACCGGGATCCACTACGGCAGCACCGTACACCGACCGCGTGTCGCAGGCCACAAAAAACTTGTCGGCCTCTCCAGCTAGGGCGCGGGGCTCCGTTATTTTGGACCCGGCCAGCACGAGGCGCACCTGTACAGGTAGCTGGCGTAGGAAAAGTGCTCGGAATAAGAAATCCGGGCACTGGTCTCCAAGCAGGGACAGCATGAAATCCATCCGGACGGATGGTCGTGTGTCGTCGAGGGCGGGAAGGTCCAGGAGGCGGTCGGCTCGTTCGACCTCCTTGAGCCCGAACGTGGCGAGGAGGAGACGTTTGAGTGCCTCGTACTTGTGGTCGCCCGGCGGGCGCCGAAGGATGGACATGACGTGGGCGGCAGTGCCGGGCCCGAGGGCGGCGACCACGTGGTAGTACCTGGTCTGGTCCGCCGTGATGCCCCGGAGTTGAAATTAAGCCTCGACCTGCACGAACCAAACGTCGGCTTGTGCTTCCCAAAACTCCGGGAGTTTGATTGCGACGGCGTTGGTAGCCATGGCGCGTTCGGGGGTCAGCGACGGCTGAACCAAGCGGGGTCACCAGTGTGGTTGCGTGCACACACGACTCGATTGCCAGAGAGGTAGGCCACAATGCGTGGGTACAAACAAAAGACTTTATTCCAAAGTTCTCAACTCAGCACTGGGCGGGCTCGACCTTAGAGCCCGCATATATGTCCCGAGGCCACGCCTTGCCCCCGGGCGTGGCCGGTCGGCCGAAAGGCGGGGCATGTGTTCCAGTTCCTTGCCTGGACGCTCGCGCCACCCACTGGTGCACGGAATTATTGCCCGTTGTGCCCGCCACAAAAGTATATCAAAGCTGTTGTAACTCTTTCCTTTCCGACATGTTTCGGGTAGCTGAAAAGGTGGGTAGCTGAAACAAATCGGTGCGAGGTAAATGGGAGGTAATGGGAGCTAATTATATTGCGTTACTGAAACATTGTCACAAATTATTTAATGTTTCTTAGGAGGTGTATTGGTAAGGTGTGAGGTTAGTTATTGCACGAGTCCATCGAAAATTTTATTCAGAGTTTATTGGCCATATATAAATGACGAGGTCATATTTGTGGAGGTGAGATGTTTATTCTAAAAGTTGATTTGTATAAAATGGTAACAGATTGTAATGTTGATTTTGGTCCTCAAACTGTATATAGAAAGATCACCGGTGTCCAAGTAATTTCCTGTTACTTCCGGATTTAGAATCGTCCAGCAAATGCAAGCGGCTTGATAAAGGACGGATCTCCGTGAATGTTCTCTCTCCAAGGATTTATAAATGGGAAAGAGAAGAGAAAGAACTGCTCACCTCCACTCATTTGTTCCTCTTTTCTCTCGCCTGTTGAATAAACTTCGCCAATCGTTTTTTTTTGTGTGCATGCAGAGTCGAGGCTCGTGGAAGAGCTGGACCACATAATGGGTCAGGATGCAACAAAACAAAAGGAGCAGCCACAAGAGAAGGGGGAAATGCCAATAACAGGGCCGAGGGAGAAAGTAGACGGAGACGGACAAACAAGGGATGTGGATGACGATGAGGGCTGGGGGAGAACGCAAAGGGTAGACCAGATGGATATAGAAACAAACTTTGGGCGGATGGTGGAGGTGGGTTAACGGAGGTAGGAAAGATCATTGTTTTTGATGGGGTCCGAAGCCTCTCCTCAGTGAAAGACACATGAAAGCCCGCTTGGAGTTTGCAAAAAAGCACCTAAAGGACTCTCAGACTGTGAGAAGCAAGATTCTGTGGTCTGATGAAACCAAGATTGAACTGTTTGGCTTCCGTCTGGTTACTCTGCCATAAAGCCCAGATCGGTGGGGTGTTGCAGTGATGGTTGCCCTTCTGGAAGTTTCTCCCATCTCCACACAGCATCTCTGGAGCTCAGCCAGAGTGACTATCGGGTTCTTGGTCACCTCTTACCAAGACCTTCTCCCCCGATTGCTCAGTTTGGCCGGGCGGCCAGCTCCAGGAACAGTCCTGATTGTTCCAAACTTCTTCCAATGAAGAATTATGGAGGCCACTGTGCTCTTGGGAACCTTCAATGCAGCAGAGATTTTTTTTGTCGGCTTCCCCAGATCTGTGCCTCGACACAATCCTGTCTCTGAGCTCTGCAGGCAGTTCCTTCGACCTCATGGCTTGGTTTTTGCTCTGATATGCATTGTCATCTGTGAGACCTTATATAGACAGGTGTGTGCCTTTCCAAATCATGTCCAATCAATTGAATTTACCACAGGTGGACTCCAATCAAGGTGTAGAAACATCTCAAAGATGATCAAGAGAAATGGGAGGCACCTGAGCTAAATTTCAAGTGTCATAGCAAAGGGTCTGAATACTTATGTCAATGTGATATTTCAGTTTTTTCTTTTTAATAAATTTGCAAATCTTTCTAAAATCCTGTTTTCTCTTTGTCATTATGGGGTATTGAGTGGAGATTTATGAGGGGAAAAATGAATTTAAACGATTTCAGCATAAGGCTGCAACATAACAAAATGTGAAAAAGTGAAGGGGTCTGAATACTTTCTGAATGCACTATATATATATATACAAATCTTTATAAAAAGCCCAATTTTTTTCAACACGGATACCGATATAATTCGTTTGGTGAGTTCCGATCATTAAATATGTTACCATATGTGAGAAACAACTCTTAATTTAGACATTGCCATGATCGGTAAGTTCGGGAAAGAATCAGTCACATGACCTCTCACATGCGCTAATTATTCAAAAACCGAAAATAGTACAAACACAACGTATACATCGTTTTAAAGGTCATTTTACTGATCATCTAAAAACATCACTCTCAAGTGTGAAAATATAGTTTGTAGAAAAAAAATGACCCACGTGATGCCAGCTCCAAACTGCCACTTCCACTTGACAACGGGTGAACCTCCAATGACTACCTCATCCTAACAACAAGGTGAGTTGTTTTTTTGCTCTTTGTTTGGGATCAAACTGCTTTGAGCTCCCAAGGTTAATGACAACGAAACTTTCTACCATCAGATTTTTACCACAATGTACCTGAATAGGGGTTTTATGCCGTGATGAGGGGGTCATTTAGCCCGTTATTGCCGTGTTGCACTCCCAAGTTAGTTTATTTATGAACCCGAGGTAATTTCTTTACTACAGCTTCACTCCTTTACACCCTGTATTACTGGTTTAGACCCTTTACAACCCTTGGACCCCCTTCGACCTCTTTAGACCCTTTACACCCCTTTGATTCCTAAAGACCCCTGAGACCTTTTACACTCTTTAGAACTTTTCATACCCATTTCAACCCCTTTGAGACATGTATACCTTCTTCAAAACCTTTCAGACCGATTGACTTTTTAAGACGCTTTGGCCAATTTAAGACCCTTTAGCCAATTTAAGACCCTTTGGACAATTTAAGACTATTTGGACACTTTTGACTCTTTTGCTCTTTCGTCCGTAGACACCTTTAAGACCCCACTAGGCCCTTTTAAGAGTCTCGATTATTTAAACAGTTAAGACCACTTTATGACCCTAAAAAAAACTTTAGACCCCTTAGATAATTGTAAAAAATTTCCTCCCGAAATCGGTTTTGACGACCTTTTCCATGCACTATTCGTGTCGCATCACAAGTTGCAATGATGAATCTAAACTGATATCTCAAAGCAAAACTGATGTTGAAAAGTGAAACGAAACTACTGATCTATGAATCATCGAATGGGAAACCAGAATGAAATGCGATGGGAAATTGCTGAAAGCAAAGCTATGGGGAGTATAGAGAGAGGGGGAAGGCCAGAGTTGAAGAAACAATGTGGAGAGGGATAGGTGACTGGGCGTGACCGGTTGGTATGGAATGAACTTTGGTGATCTTCCGTCAGACTGTAGGCCCAAAACATGCCTAAACCCGATTCCCAGCTGAGCTTTCATAATATCACCCTCACTCCTCAGCAGTACTTTAGAGGTACAACAAGTATGGATTGGAAATCTTTGCTGATAGAATGGAATGAGGTTGTCGTGGTTACCAACTACACCCATAGCGACATCTGCTCACTGAATATTTACAATGAATTCCCATTTCTACCAATACACACTCCAAAGGAAATTGCTCATATCAGGTGAGACATCTATGAACCCCTGAACCCCCGTCATTGATGGGTACCCCCCTTGTCCCCCCCCCCCCCCCCCCCGGGAAAGATGATGGGGGTGTGCAGTACTTCCTCGCTGTTGCAGTTGGTTTGAATAGCGTCACCTTTGGCGAAGTTGGGCACTACAGCATGGATTTAATTTCCCCAGACAAATGTCTTACTGTCATTTTCTGTGGTTATTCTCGCCATCACCATGGCTACCTTTTCCTGTCACTGGGGATGGGTACCGTCACTAGTGTAAAAAAAAAAAGGTAAAAATTGGGCCGGTTTGGATAATACATTTTTAAAGAAAGAAGGTGCTTCCAACGAGAAAGTAGAAAACTACAGCTACTCCGCAAATTTGAGCAAATAAGCAAGAGCAGACCCGATCTCACTCGACGTTTCACCCGCTTCACAGCAAGCTTCCTCAGGCCAATAGACCGCAAGCCCTGGTGCGTGCCAATTTTTATTCACCATGTGGATGCTTCTGGTCATGTAACGGTCAGATGGAGGAGTTAAAAAAAAATTTTTTTTGCAAACCTCAAGCAACATAAACGTCAAGGCACATCATTGATGGGTTGCTCTCCTCTTTTTTTCAGTATTACTCACACGTAATCTGGTGTTTTATGAGTGTGCATGAGCATTTGTGTGTGCTTGTTGTCGATTTTTCATTTTGTTTTTGTTGTTGTGTTTCCGGGACAAGAAGCCACTCATGGCTGTACACAAATATATATTACTCTGTATACAAATACTTTGTGCAAAACAACTCCAACTCAGTGTGTCATTGCAAATCTAGTTATACTTGAGTAACGGCCTACACAGAGAGCAACAGGTGCAAAAATATATTGTTAAAGGATAATATTTTTTGATAAAAATTTGTTTCTCAGTCATCTTAACATACAGTCACGTGAAAAAGTAAGTACACCCCATGTAAAGTTTTGACTTTTTCAACATATTTCAACATACAGCTATTTGATCTTCATTTCAACAATATTGATAGATAAAGGTGATATAATATAACAAATATCATGAAACATTTACATCTTGTAGTCCATTGTATAATTTAAATAAACATAAATGCAAATTTCGCATATGGAAAAAGTAAGTACACCCCATGAAATGTTTTTTAAAATCTTTTTAACATATGCGGACATATCAATATTTGATCTTCATTTAAACAGTATCTATAGATAAAGGTGATCTAATTGAACAAAAAACAATTACAAAATGACTGCAATAATTTATTCAACAAAAAATTAACAGAGATGCCATTTCCTTCTGTGGAAAAAGTATGTACACCCTTGGCTCTAATAGGTGGTATTGCCCCCTTTGGCAGAAACAACCTCAAGTAGGCGTTTCTTATAACTGTCTCCAGTCTCTGACATCGACTGGGAGAAATTTTTTCCCAATCCTCCATGCAGAATTCTTTCAGCTGTGCGATGTTTGAGGGGTTTCTTGCATGCACAGCTCGTTTCAAATCCCCCCACAACATCTCGATGGGATTTAGATCCGGGCTTTGACTTAGTCATTCCAGAACCCTCCATTTCTTTCTTTTCAGCCATTCCTTGGTGGATTTACTGGTATGTTTAGGGTCATTGTCATGTTGCAAGGTCCACCTTCGGTTGAGCTTCAACTTTCTGACAGATGGCCTCACATTATCCTCAAGCACCCTCTAGTACATTGAAGAATTCATAGTGGATTCTATCATGGTGAGCTGCCCAGGCCCTGATGCAGCAAAGCTCCCCCAAACCATAATATTTCCACCACCATGCTTTACAGTTGGTATCAGGTTCTTGTGGTCAAATGCTGTCGTTGGTTTTTGCCAAACATGTCTTCTGGTACTGTGGCCAAATAGCTCTACCTTTGACTCATCTGTCCAGAGCACATTGTTCCAGAAGTGCTGGTCTTTGCCTCGGTGTTCATTGGCAAACGTTAGTCTTGTCCTGATGTTCTTTCTGGACAGCAAAGGTTTCCTCCTGGCACACCTCCCATGTAGATCAAATTTGTGCAGCCTCTTTCTAATGGTAGACTCGTGCACTTTGACATCAACACTGGCAAGAGCTACCTGTAGGTCCCGTGATGACATTCTGGGGTTCTTCGAGACTTCTTTCAGCATCTTGCGGTCTGCTCTCGGGCTGAACTTGCTGGGGCGGCCTGGCCTGAACAAGTTGGCAGTTGTTTGGAATCTTCTCCACTTGTAGATGATCTTCCGGACAGTCGAATGATTGATTTCAAATTGTTTGGAGATCTTTTTAAATCCCTTCCCAGACTCCTCGGCATCTATAACCTTCTTTCTGAAGGCTTCAGAGAGCTCTTTTGATCTAGGCATGGTGACGCCACACACTTCAACAACAAAGAGGAAACCAAACGAAATGTCTCAGGTTTAAATAAGACAGGTTCCTCCAAGATCCTCTCTAACGATGTTCTAATCATTTGCACCTGAGCTGGTGTACCTGATTCTAATTTTAGGTATTTGAAGTAGTGATAAATGTAGGGGTGTACTTACTTTTTCCACATGCGAAATTTGCATTTATGTTTATTTAAATTATACAATGGACTACAAAATGTAAATGTTTCATCATATTTGTTATATTATATCACCTTTATCTTTCAATATTGTTGAAATGAAGATCAAATTGCTGTATGTTGAAATATGTTGAAAAAGTCAAAACTTTACATGGGGTGTACTTAGTTTTTCACGTGACTGTACAAAAGAGCAATCAACAGATTATTTTGACAAAGGGTAATATCAATTTCCCATGAAAGATTTACCTGTACAATGAATCAGTTTGGATCCAGATTCAACTGTTTTTTGCTTTCCTCTTTGTTCAAGATTGGCACAAACCTGAGTTTCAGCTCCTCAACCTTATCCTGGTTCCAGCTCAGGCTCAGGCTCTGGGCTGTGTTGTGGTGATAATGCAGTAGAGATGGCTCATAGTACATAACAGTGTAGCAAAGCACAATACAGTATAGTAAGAGTACAATGTGAAACAGTACTGTGTAGTACAGTGGTACATTATTGTGGTACAGCACCTGTTGTATAGTTATAGTGTGGAATGGTACAGTCATACAGTATGTGTAGTATAGTATAGTACCATGTAGTAAAGTATAGCTAGTACAGTGACTATACTACAGTATAGTATGATAAAATGCTCTGCAGTACAGTGCAGGACAGTACAGTGCCTTGTCAGTTGTATTGTGCATCAAAGAAGCTCCATTAAAACTGAGAGATCTGCTGTTTCTATTCCGCATGTGTTCTTAAATGTTGTTGTAAAACGCAGGAAGTAATTGTTGTGAAAAATAAAACGATGTACTGTAATTAAACAGCTTGTCGTGTTTATTAATCTTTGCTGATTTCCACAGAGGAGCCGGTGGAGCATCCAGAAATGGACAAGTTTGAGTGGAGCACCTTGAGAAGTCTTTGTAAGTGAAGAGAAATGGAAGGAGGATGATGGGAATTTTAAGAGAATGGAATATACCAAGGAAGTTTGATTAATGGAATCCTTATATGCTTCGTCCTTCCATGTATCTCTTCTTATTAGTCCTCCACCCAGAGTGTTACAGAAGGTTTTACATGCAGGTCATTCACGTTAAACCCTGGCTACTTGATGAACAACGCATCATCCTTCATACGATTGTTATGGATTTGTCACTTCCGTTGTTGTGGTTTTCATCCACTGTAAACATTTTTCATTCCATGTACTATTATTGTTGTCGTTTAAGGGAGATAGAGGTTACTATTTTCAAAATGTAAAAAAAGTTAATGTTTTAAATGAAACCGGAACCGGACGACGACGAGGCTAAAGAGGAGGAAAAGAAGGCGGAGCGAGTGAGTCGGGGAAGAAGCCTAGCTGCTTTGAGGTCTGGAGCACACGTTGACGAACGGAGGTCACTAGTGAACTTCGGGTTTCCCGGGAAAGGGATTCTTGCGACAGAGTTGTTATCGCTGTGACAGATTAACCTGCATGTCAGGTTTTGGCGGTTGATTCCGAGGAAAATCATTGTCGGGCCGTTGCGCCTCGAGAACGGACCGTCGGCCATTTTGACTCACGCGCTTTGCGCGTCACACAAGGTTTTTTTCACTTCGCTTCAACCAATTTCACCGCCTCCAGACGTTTATCTGGTGTGTGTGTGTGTGTAACGTGGATTTTGAAGGTAAATCTGCGGTTCGCTGATTTGGAGCCGTGAAACGTCCATACCCGAGGGTGGGATTTCTCAGTCGCCAGGAGGGCGCCTTTGGATTTCCCCGTCGCCTTGAGGGCGCCTTTGCGCAGCTTTGGCTGCGTGACTGTGGCTGTCATCCGAGCGGGATTCTGGTTTCGATTGGACATCGTTCTGACGATCGCTGGAGCGGATCGACTTGGGCTTGATGCCGGAATAGAGACATTGGGGAATGTTCTTCTTTTCGCTCACTTGGAGCACAGTGAGTTATATTGTACAAACCTGATGGTACCATTGTAGGAAATATATATATTGGTTGTACAATTGATTACTATTGTTGTTGTACTGTTATTCTTGTGTGATCTTAATACAATATTTGTTTGTTGGTAACAATTGGTGTGGCTTCACCATTGATCTTCGACATACAGAATAACACATCTTTCTGCCGTGACTCCTCTCGGGGCTCGAAGGTACCGGGGGTTGGGGGGGGGGGGGGGGGGAGCACGTAACAATGATGCACATTTAAACAGGACAATTCTCGAACTAACATTTCCCTACTTAATACATCAAAATGGCTAACTACCCGAACACGGAGCATACCGAGCTGTGCATTTCTACTGTTCTAAGGTGATTACCCCTCCCCCACCCGAACACGGAGCATACCGATCTGTGCATTTCTAAGGTGATTACCCCTCCCCCCTTACAAACATAACAATATTATCTGGTCCTGGAGCTCTATCTTGTCTTAGCTTTCCTAGCTGTTTCTTTATTTCCTCCACTCTTACTTGGATCTCCTCAAGAAGACCTTAATCACCCCTTAGATAGATTATGTCAGCTATTGGTACTTCTCCTGACTGTTCTTATGTAAATGTTGAAGCAAAATCACTATTTAATAATCCAGCCATCTCACTTTCATCGCTAACCACTCTCCCTGTGCTATTCCTCAATGGGCCCACACATTTCTTAACCTGTACCGCTTAAAATATATGAGATTCCTCACATTCAGTCAATCAAATGTAAGACCAAATACTCCATTGGAGTCATCAGCAGGAACCTGAATAAGTAAAGAGCAAAGAGGGAGTGATCAGGAGGAGCCTGGATAGGATTCGGGATTCAGTCGCTACTCCACAACCCTCAAACCCACCCAGGCATAGCCAAGTGAGCCTTGCAGAAAACCTTCTGCAAGAATTCACTTCTCCTTAGAGAGATACAAAAAGAAAGAGAGAAAAAAAGAGTGAAATATATAAAAGACAAGTAGAAATACATTCAAAGTACACCGCCCCCATGCCAAATAAATAAATAACACCCTCCAGCATGCGGCATTGCTTCCCCCAACAATACCGCCATGCAGCACATAGAAACGCAATTGGTAAGGAGAGGTGTACAATAAGTGATTGATTAATTGGGTAATTAAAATCAATAAACACTAATCGTAAATATTTTCTTAATCAATTGGCTAATAGCATACCTCAACCACCAGTGTTTCATTTGAAGCTGTAATTTTTTGAAAATTAATTAAATGTCATTTATCGAAAAAAGTAAATAAATAATTGATTAATTGACTAATCAATAAATAACTAATCGAATAATTGATCAATAAATCAAAAATATCCTTTATAGCCACATCACTTGGTCACTGTCGTGTCCGAATATCAGCTTGCTAGTACAAAAGGTGCCTGAGATATTGGCCAGAAGAGAAAGGAAATAAATGAGTACTTAATTAATCAATTTATTTATTTATTTATTAATTCATCCAAAAACAAAAAATCACGTTTTTGCCAAAGTACTCGCTCATTATTTTGCCGAAATTTCAGCTTTATTGCTCAAAGGATGGTTGAGATATCGCCCCAATAAACCCCCCTTCGGTGCCCTGCGTTGACGTCATGCAGCGCCTGGAGATGGCATAGGAAAGGAACGGTGTACATCAAACAAGAATGAATGAAGAGAAATTCAACACAGGCATAGGCCATTAAGCCCAGCAAATCCTGCACAATGGTTGCTTTTCCACGCTTTGTCCTTTTTAAATATGCTGGGAAGTCATCACATACCATTTTAAAGTCTTTTTTTGTATGCAGTACATAGTGAAGGCTCATGGAATAGATAGAACACAGAACGGATCAGGACACAACGTAAAAAAAAAAAAGGTCACCAAGGTATATTAGGTCATTGAACTGGTTCTCCAAAAATGAGTTTTGTTTTGAAATCCGTTTTGACATGTTTCTACTGTATAGCAACAATTTCATCACATTATAATCAAATTGGACATTAAAAAAAGCTTTTATTATTGCCATCTATAATAATAAAAGAGTGTGTTTGTCCATCCATCATCCCATTCGTCTCCTCCATAAACCCCAAACCATGAAACCTAGAGGCCCCAAACTTTGCATGCATAGCTCTCGACCTCCAAGGGATTGCAAGAATGAAAACTGTGTGTTTGGGCATGTTTAAACTTTGTTCTCTATGCTCCTCTCTCCTCCAACCCCCCACCCCCTCCTCTCTGTCTGCCCCTCCTCAGTTTCCCCCCTCGTAAGTCTTCCCCACCCCTCTCTTCACATTCCCATCACGAAGCGACTCTGCATTACGCGGCAACGCCAGGCACCTTTTCTAGTATTGTACACCGCTCCTTTCCTATTCTACCTCCAGGCGCTGCATGACGTCATTGCCGGGCACAGAAGGGGGCCCGGCAATGAAGCCCTCTGAAAGGGAGTACAGTACTCAGTTTTCACTCTGGTTTCTTGTTTTCTTGTTTGTCCGGGCGATATCTCAGCAATCCTCTGAGCTAGGAAGCTGAAATTTCAGCACAATAGTGAGCAAGTACTTTGTCAAAAACGGTATTTTTTGTTTTTTAAATTAATCAGTTAATTGATTAGTTATTTAATTATTATCGATTAATTAAGAACTTGTTTATTTTGTTTCTCATCTGGGCAATATCTCAGGCACCTTTTGAGATAGGAAGCTGATATTTGGACATGATAGTGACCAAGTGATTTGACTGTAAAGGGTATTTTTGATTTATTGATTAATGAAATAATCGATTAATTATTTATTGATTAATCCATTTTTTCCCCGATTAATGCCTTATTTAATTAATTTCCAAAAAGTTACAGCTTCGGGTGAAGCACTGCTGGTTTAGGTATGCTATTGGCCAATTGATTAAGAAAATATTTTACAATAATTGTTTATTGATTTTAATTATGCAATTAATCAATCAATTATTGTACACCTCTCCCTCCCAATACCGTCTTTATGTGCTGCATGGCGGTATTGCTGGGCGCTCCGGCAATGCCGCGCATGAGGATGTTATTTATTTATTTGGCATGGGGGCGGTGTACTTTGAATGTATCTGTGCTTGTCTCAATTTTTCAATATGTCAAATGGAAACTGGCACAGTTTATTTGTATGTATGTCTTGTATTTGTGTGTAAAAGTTCATCAAAGTTTGGGAAAAGTCAAGGTCAAGGCCATCTGAAACAGGCAAAACAACTATTACGTCGCAGTTAAAGAAATGTATCAGCCAAATGTATTTTGCATAACAATCAATCATGTAAGCATTTGATAGGTTAAATTTTTTCGAAATTGCCAAACTGCTGTTTCCATGGCAACTGTTTATTTGGATTTCGCAAGTATTGTGCCATGCTCAACATATTTCTTATTATGAATTATTGGTTGGAGATTTTAATTTAAATTACCTTTGTAATTATTTGTTTGGATTGTAATCGGTGCTTAATTACATAATCAAACGTTCATGTTGATTATAAAATTCTTGTAAATCTGAGAGTAGTAATGAAATAATTTCGTAAAATTTTGTAAATGTTCTCCCTTTATTCCTCATTCCGTTAATAAACGTATGAGTATTTTTTTCGTATGAAAAAGTCGTCACTCATAGAAGAGCAGTGCAGACTATGGTCCAGCACGAGGAGCCTCACCTGTCTGCACAACACATCTCAAGGGACATACTATTGGAGATGCCTCTTCGTTGTGGGGATGGTACACTATCCTGGATGTGGGGGATCTCTGGGTCGCCCCTGTGAGATTGATCGGCTGTCTCCGTGCCGCGGGTTTGTTTGAGAGAACTGCAACAACAACAACAACAACAACACCTTTCAAGGACAACTATCAGGGACGCCTCTTCATGGTGGTTGTACCCCCCAACTCAAGTTGGGGGTCAAATCTTCCCCATTCTTCTCTGCTGCCCGGATTCGTCAGGGCAGCGCTGTTACGGTCCGAGTGTTGATCGGTCCGCATGGGACCGGCCCTTTCCCTCTTCCCTCTCTCCCTCTACCTCTCCCTCTACCTAACTCTGGCGTGGCCCTAAAGGGCACATGGCGGGAAGGCGCGGCACACCATCCTAGATGTGGGAGATCTCTGGCTGGGTCAATGGGTCATTCTTGGGTGATCAATCGGTTGTTTCCGTGCTGCGGGCTTGTTTGAGAGAGAGTTCCGAGAGCCTCTTTCTGGAGCTTTAAAACAACAACAACACATCTCAAGGGAACTGGGTGTGAACCTACAAGATATTGAGAAATAGGCGCAGATATTGAGCAATCACAAACGCAACCAGACAAGCAGAGATTGTTTTAACCTTCACTTTCACTTGTTCGGAAACTGGGACAGACACGAAGATAAAATTATCCAAAGACAATAAGCAGTGTGACCGACAGGAAGGAAAAACATGGAAAATGTATTTTTCACAAGACAATCCAAAGTGAAGTTCCCATTATGGAATTCAACAAAAAATATAAACAAAGGAAATGTAACATGCTCCATGATAGTCGCGTTCCTGGCAATTAAAATCTCTCCGAGGAACGGATAGCCGAACAAACTGTTACTCCAAGGTGTTCGTCAAATATACTGAGAACAAGAAAAGCACGACGGTACAACTAAATTCCTATGGGATCCTCCACACCAGACCTAAACACAGACAAAGGGGAATGTAAAAATAACTGGAAAATAATGGTGTAATTTAATTGTGAGGACTTGATTCGGATCGGTATCTCGTCAGTGATGTCAGGCCCCGAGCGCGCAGGCCCTATGCTGCTTCTGCCTTGGTGGGAAGAAGGCCTCGATGAAGGCCTCCCGCGCGAGGCGAACGAGCAGGCGTGCAGCCCGCTCCCCAGCCGTGCCCGTCCTCACGAATTCGGTACGGAAACCGCGGCTCTTCGTTCTTGATGCTCTGCCTCTTTACGACCGCCAGCAAGGTCTCGGAACACGGCCGCTGCGATGAAGAGAGAAATGTCAGCGCACAGCCATCTCCCACCAAAGCCCAGAACCAAGCAGGACAAAAGTCCATCAGCTCATTCTTTTCTCGGCCAACCTCTCACGTCATCGGTGCTTCTCCCCCAATCCCCGCAGGCCAACACCACAGGCTCAGCTCTCCACCACTCAACACGCAGTCCACCTTCATGACGCAGTCCGCCTTTGTGACACAGTCCGCCTGTCAATCAAAACCCTGACCAATGGTGTCTCCTCGAGGTGTGGCTTTCGGCCTGCCTCACCCTGTGGTGATGTAGCTGGTTGCCATGCCATCAGCAGTGCTCAGAACTGGCTTCCTGTTTGTTTTTATTGTTATTTAAAGCAGTTAATGGGCAATTCCTGCTATACGTGTCTAATGCCGTGCCATCAGGGACGAGGGATGTAAATTACAGAGGTTTGACAAACAAGGTAGTAGTTAACATAATCCCTACAACTAGTTAACACAAGGGCCATCCTCGTATGGCCACAATTGTTCACTCTTGCGTGACAAACGACTAAATAACATTACTACTTATTACATGGTGGAATTGGAAATCTCCCGCGATGAAGTTAACTCCAAGGGCCTTTCACTCACTCGCAGCAGGCAGGTTGGTGGTCTTTTCGTCTTCTACCGACTCCTCTCCGGCCTTGCCCCCCCAGCTCTCTCTGGGCTCTGTCCCCCAAATATTCCGACAGGTCGCACAAGATCTGCCTACAACCCTCTCATGGTTAAACTGCCAAAATCAAGACTCTCTGCTCACCTTCACTCCTTCATTCCTCTTTTCTCCCGCCTCTGGAACAAACTCCCTCACTCTCTTCAATCCCACTCCTCCCTCCAGGTCTTTAAAACAGCTGTTCACCACCATCTCTTATCTTCCCCCATCCAAAACCTTGATCTTTTCTACCCCCACTAATTTCACCCCAAATCCACTTTTTGAAATACCAACTTCTGTCCTGAAAGTCCTTGGTGTCCTTGTGTTTTATACTTCTCCCACCCCCCCCCCCCCCTTCCCACGCCTCCTCCCCCCAAGCCCTCTCCCTCCCACACATCTCTCGATGTCCCTGCTCTCAAATGTTGTGTTTGTGTGCTTCCCCTTCTCTCCCCATCTTGTCTTCCGCTCCCTCTTTTTGTATATTTTGTTTGTCTGTTTGATTTGTTTGTGAAATAAATGTTAGCTCTTTCACGAGCCTCGATTCTGTATCCCCAAAAAAATAACATTAAAAAAATGGTGGTGGTTCTTCTATTCCAGGACATTTGGAGCATGCTAATTTATTCATTCTACATGTACTACAGTAATAACTACCCCACAAACATAACAATACTTTACCCGATACATCAATACAGCTCTTCCACCAGATTTCGTTTTTGATAAACAAAGATTCAGGTTTTCCCACAAAATCACCTCGTGGTTCCTGAAGATATCATGGAATATTTCACCTTCACAACTTGCATAGAGATGAGACAGCCGGCTTTCCAGTCTTTGTTATTTTGGGATCTTCATGGCGAGCAACAGATAAAATGTTGATGTTCCTATCACCCCTTCCCAAGATGTGAAGCAAATTGTTAGGTTTGTCAATTTTTTTTAACTAAAGCGGTTGAAGCACAAGTGAAAATAATGTGGGTTTGTTTGATAATTTAAGTGAATTGTTAAAAAGAAACGTTTTGAAGAGATAAACGTGTTTGCATTTCTGCCCTTTTGTCTAACAAAGGCTGCGGATCTGTGTGTCTGTAGATGGTCGACTCCCAAGTCTGGACGCAAACTCTGCGCATCCATTGATCCTCATCTCCGAGGACCTCAGGACGGCGACCTTAACCAGGACCGTCCAACAATACCCGGAACATCCTGATCGGTTTGATTTCTGGGTTCAAGTTCTCTCCTCTGAGAGTTTCTCATCGGGCCGTCACTACTGGGAGGTCGACCTGAGTTCATGTCGTCGGTGCAGAGTCGGAGTCGCTTTAAACTCCATGGGGCGTAAAGGGGGAGAGTCAAGGGAGTCTCATCGTGGGATGACAACGGGGTTGGAATTTGATTGCAATATGATTGAGGGAATGAACGTTTTCCAGAATTCCTCACAACTTGGAGCTTCGAGCATTTGTGAGTCCATGTGTCAGGAAGGGAAAGGGAAAAATTGTCGTTTGGGAGAGAATCCCGAGTCGTGGTGTGTCGAGAAAAATAATAACGGATACTCAGCATGGCACAACAACCAATGTACCGCTCTGTCCGGGACGGTGAATCCCATTTGCAAAAATATCATTTATTTTGATGAGGTGCCTCTGTCCAAGCAGGTCAATCCCAAACGGTTAGGGTTCTTCTTGGATTGCGAAGAGGGAGAGATGAGGTGTTTCTGGGACTTGCGGGTCCTGCATGTGTTCAAGGGGAACTTCAAGGAACCTGTTAAACCCGCTATCGGGTTCTTCTTGGATTCCGGTGTGGGAGGGTTTACGTGTTTCGGGGATGCGCAGCATGGCAGACGAACCAAGGTACCCCTCCGTTCAAGATCTGTGTCCATGGCAGTCGCTAGGAAATATGGTCATGATAATGGTGCTGGTTCCGTGCAGTTCTGCTCCTTGTGATGCAGATTATGATTTATGGTGATTGTTATGGTGATTGTGATGGAGATTATGATTTATGGTGATTGTGATGGTGATTGTTATGGTGATGGTGATTATGATTTATGGTGATTGTGATGGTGATTGTGATGGTGATTATGATTTATGGTGATTGTGATGGTGATTGTTATGGTGATGGTGATTGCGATGGAGATTATGATTTATGGTGATTGCGATGGAGATTATGATTTATGGTGATTGTGATGGTGATTGTTATGGTGATGGTGATTGCGATGGAGATTATGATTTATGGTGATTGCGATGGAGATTATGATTTATGGTGATTGTTATGGTGATGGTGATTGTGATGGAGATTATGATTTATGGTGATTGCGATTGAGATTATGATTTATGGTGATTGCGATGGAGATTATGATTTATGGTGATTGCGATGGAGATTATGATTTATGGTGATTGCGATGGAGATTATGATTTATGGTGATTGCGATGGAGATTATGATTTATGGTGATTGCGATGGAGATTATGATTTATGGTGATTGCGATGGAGATTATGATTTATGGTGATTGCGATGGAGATTATGATTTATGGTGATTGCGATGGAGATTATGATTTATGGTGATTGCGATGGAGATTATGATTTATGGAGATTATGATTTATGGTGATTGCAATGGAGATTATGATTTATGGTGATTGCGATGGAGATTATGATTTATGGTGATTGCGATGGAGATTATGATTTATGGTGATTGCGATGGAGATTATGATTTATGGTGATTGTGATGGAGATTATGATTTATGGTGATTGCGATGGAGATTATGATTTATGGTGATTGCGATGGAGATTATGATTTATGGTGATTGCGATGGAGATTATGATTTATGGTGATTGCGATGGAGATTATGATTTATGGTGATTGCGATGGAGATTATGATTTATGGTGATTGCGCTGGAGATTATGATTTATGGTGATTGCGATGGAGATTATGATTTATGGTGATTGCGATGGAGATTATGATTTATGGTGATTGCGATTATGATTTATGGTGATTGCGATGGAGATTATGATTTATGGTGATTGGGATTATGATTTATGGTGATTGCGATGGAGATTATGATTTATGGTGATTGCGATGGAGATGATTTATGGTGATTGCGATGGAGATGATGATTTATGGTGATTGCGATGGAGATTATGATTTATGGTGATTGCGATGGAGATTATGATTTATGGTGATTGCGATGGAGATTATGATTTATGGTGATTGCGATGGAGATTATGATTTATGGTGATTGCGATGGAGATTATGATTTATGGTGATTGCGATGGAGATGATGATTTATGGTGATTGCGATGGAGATTATGATTTATGGTGATTGCGATGGAGATTATGATTTATGGTGATTGCGATGGAGATTATGATTTATGGTGATTGCGATGGAGATTATGATTTATGGTGATTGCGATGGAGATTATGATTTATGGTGATTGCGATGGAGATTATGATTTATGGTGATTGCGATGGAGATTATGATTTATGGTGATTGCGATGGAGATTATGATTTATGGTGATTGCGATGGAGATTATGATTTATGGTGATTGTGATGGAGATTATGATTTATGATGATTGCGATGGAGATTATGATTTATGGTGATTGCGATGGAGATTATGATTTATGGTGATTGCGATGGAGATTATGATTTATGGTGATTGCGATGGAGATGATGATTTATGGTGATTGCGATTATGATTTATGGTGATTGCGATGGAGATTATGATTTATGGTGATTGCGATGGAGATTATGATTCATGGTGATTGCGATGGAGATTATGATTTATGAGTGATTGCGATGGAGATTATGATTTATGGTGATTGCGATGGAGATTATGATTTATGGTGATTGTGATGGAGATTATGATTTATGGTGATTGCGATGGAGATGATGATTTATGGTGATTGCGATGGAGATTATGATTTATGGTGATTGCGATGGAGATTATGATTTATGGTGATTGCGATGGAGATTATGATTTATGGTGATTGCGATGGAGATTATGATTTATGGTGATTGCGATGGAGATTATGATTTATGGTGATTGTGATGGAGATTATGATTTATGGTGATTGTGATGGAGATTATGATTTATGGTGATTGCGATGGAGATTATGATTTATGGTGATGGTGATTGTGTGGAGATTATGATTTATGGTGATTGTGATCAAGATTATGATTTATGGTGATTATGATTTATGGTGATTGTGGTGGTAATGGTGATTGAGACTATGATTTATGGTGATTATGATTTATGGTGATTGTGGTGGTGATGGTGATTGAGATTATGATTTATGGTGATTATGATTTATGGTGATTGTGGTGGTGATGGTGATTGAGATTATGATTTATGGTGATTGTCATGGTGATTACGATTTATGGTGACTGTGGTTATGATATATGCATTTGGTGATTACGATTTATAAATTTCTTCATTATTATCCTCTTCTTCTTCGTCTCCTTTTTATGCAGCGCATAGCTGCGAGTAGCATCATTAGCCGAGGGTAGAACTGTACAAATGATGCAGTGCCCCTCTATGTTCGGGCGTTAATTTGTAATTTGCTCCAGCGTCTCGGCGATAGCTCGCCTACTCTTCGTGAAGGACACCGTGGGATCTTTACCGTCCACCAACTGACATTAGCAGACGTGACGCCCAGTTTAACGTCCATCCGAAGGACGGCACACACACTGATGTCTCACCCTGCCTGTGAAACACCAGAATGACAGTTTGTAGCTGGGTCGAGAAACGAACCCAGACTAGACAGCTTAGACAATCGGGTTCATACCTCTAGTCTAGGCCATTCTGCCAACTCAATTTCGTGATTATAATGATTTATCGATTTTGTGATTATGATTTATCGATTTGGTGATCATGATTTATCGATTTGGTGATCATGATTTATCGATTTTGTGATTATGATTTATCGATTTGGTGATCATGATTTATCGATTTTGTGATTATGATTTATCGATTTGGCGATCATGATTTATCGATTTTGTGATTATGATTTATCGATTTTGTGATTATGATTTATCGATTTTGTGATTATGATTTATCGATTTTGTGATTATGATTTATCGATTTGGTGATCATGATTTATCAAGCTTGTGAATGATAGCTTATTTACAATCATACTGTAATTTGAGAAGTCTCTGGTTTTTGCTCATTTTAATTCTCGACCCCCCCCCCCCCCTCCCTGCTCCTGCCCCCAACTCCCCTCCTGAATCGCTGGATATGAGTTGAAAACTGGTTATTATTGGGGTGTGGGCAGGGTGTTTTATGGGTTAAAAAAAAAACATCCCTACAGGGGTACAGGGGGACCCCCATTCTCTCTTTATTAATACTAGGGCATGCCCGTACTATATATATATATCTAAAATTATATCCCCCCCCTCTATTTACATGAAATGGTTTGGTCCATTCGCAAAGCCAAAGCGAACGGCTTGCGAGTACGGTGACAATCCCCCCCCTCTATTTACATGAAATGGTTTGGTCCATTCGCAAAGCCAAAGCGAACGGCTTGCGAGTACGGTAGAAACCCCCCCCCCTCTATTTACATGAAATGGTTTGGTCCATTCGCAAAGCCAAAGCGAACGGCGAACGGCTAAATCGCCATAGCTCGGTAACTACTTGTCCGATTAATATGAAACCTTGAAAAGGCACATCCTCAGGTCCCCAGCAATATACCTGGCAAGTTTCAAGTATATCGGACCCGTGGTTGTCGAGAAACAGCGGTCACAGACAAACACACAGACACACACACACACACAGAGATTACTGGAATTATAGATAGACTAGGGCATGCCCGTACTATATATATATCTAAAATTATATCCCCCCCCTCTATTTACATGAAATGGTTTGGTCCATTCGCAAAGCCAAAGCGAACGGCTTGCGAGTACGGTGACAATCCCCCCCCTCTATTTACATGAAATGGTTTGGTCCATTCGCAAAGCCAAAGCGAACGGCAGTTACGAATCGCAGTTACGATGAATCGCAAAGTAGTTTTAATTAGTTTTAAAACATAGTTTAACGCCAACATAGCGCCAACATAGTTTGCCAACGTGAAATAAATGAATACGCTCTCAAATGTGCCGTCCGAGGCAGAGTCTGTTCGCCACGTTCGGCACACGTGATAGCTCGCTGCTCTCTGATTGGTTGAATCGTTTTTTGGACATAGCTCGCTAACTACTTGTCCGATTAATATGAAACCTTGAAAAGGCACATCCTCGGGTCCCCAGCAATATACCTGGCAAGTTTCAAGTATATCGGACCCGTGGTTGTCGAGAAACAGCGGTCACAGACATACACACAGACACACACACACACACACAGAGATTAGTGAAATTATAGATAGATGATGGCATAGCACCCCTCCCGGGGTATGTTACAAGTCATAATAGAATACATCAATTTCTAGGAAATTGGCCTTTGTCTTCAATTTAAATTAATTTCACAAGTCTGCTCAATGTTGATTTGGTACAATAAACTTCACAAAACGGAATTTGTTTAATCCTTGAATGTTCTTAACCTCCTACAATTGTACTTGGCTTATAAAACAGTTTTATTTCGACCTTCAATAGTCCTGTAATTCATGTTTTATGTCGAGCTCCATCCCACGGACACAAAATCATCTAAATATTACATACGCAAAGATGGTGGAATTTTTCCTCTTCACCCCTCCGCATTCCGTCTACCCCCACCCCATTCCCCACTAAGTTGGCGAGCCCCTGCTTGAACTTAAACTTCACTGAACTGTCCTTTCATGCTCTCGATTCTCCTCCGAAACTTCTCCCCTTTCTCTCTTATCTTTCCTTTTGATTTTCTGTCAATTTTGAATTTCCCCGACTCCACCTCCCCCTCCTCCCCTGTTGAATTGGTGGGGGGACGCGGAGAAGAAGCAGCACAAAATTTATAATTGGATCGATTGGTGGGGCGTCAGTTGGTTTCCTACCAGGAACATTATAATCGTTGCTATTTTTTTGGATGACACAATGTCAAATATTTTAATGCCTCTCATCTAATTCCATTATTGTTGCTAAAATAGCATTTTTTGAATGGACTTGTGAAAAAACAAGCCTGATAGTCTAACAACGGCGTAGCTGGGCTTGGATCTGCTGAGTGCAGGATCTGCTGTCCGCCTGTCATGTGACCAGATCCTCAGCTCTGATTGGTGGACGTTTTTGAGGGACATACATACATACATCAGTAGGACAGACAAACCCTGTTCCAGACAGCACAGTACTACGGGCTAAGTTGTAAAAAATATGGCTACCATGTGACGTCATCAATTTTCTTTTCACGACGAATTTATCCCGAGATCACGCTCAAAGTTCATACTGATCGGATCAACATTCTACTTGTCGATTTATGACGTCATAATGAAGAAACCTATGACATAATCATTAACATGTTATTCCCCATGGGGAGTACTTTACAATGAGCCACGTTTCAATTTTTTCCTTGGAGCGGTTTCGGAGACATGGAGGTGCAACGATTTTCGTTTTTTTCTAAGATGGGGCCCATACCAAGTGATCTATGACGTCATAATTATCATTAAAAAGATTCTACTGGACGAGGCGCCTTTGAAGAAACTTTCGTGTCAATCGGACCAACGGTTGCAGAGTAAACAAATTTTAAAGGGAATAAACCCCCAAAATGTCGGCAAAAGTGAGATACATACATCCAAACATACATACACTGGATGGACACACATGCTGTTCCAGACGGCATTGCCCGATGGGCTATGCCATAAAAACATTCTTACCATGGGAGGGGGTTGTATGAACCTCTCTCGTGATGAGATTGGGAAATGTTTAGTTATTTTAGCCCGATCTTTTTGGTTGTTTTAGCCCCATCTCTCAATGGTGAAGAATTACCTTAAAAATTATCTGATTCGAATCTTCATCAAAATCGAATCATTTTTGTCCTTGTCAGATACCCAACCTCTCCATCAAATTTCATCCACATCCATCCACAACTTTGAGATATCTTAATCACAAACAAACAAACAAATAAGAAATATGTCGTGCATAGCACGGGGCCCATACCAAGTCGCACGATACTTGCGAAATCCCTAAAATAAGTTGTTGGCCTATGATGACATCAAAATTACTTGGTGGTTGAATTCAGTGACCACATATGCAAGTCCTCTTCAAATTTCAAGTCAATCGGACGAAAATCGAGGATTTTTTTTTGTATACAAGATCGAGGCTCGTGAAAGAGCTAACATTAATCAGAAAAAAAAAACGGACACATAAAACATGTAATAAGGGGAGCGGTAGACAAGATGGGGAGAGAGGGCGAAGCACACAAGCACAACATTTGCAAGCAGGGACATCGGGAGATCTGTGGGAGGTAGAGGGCTTTGGGGGGGGGGGGGGTGGGGAGTGGGAGAGGTACAAAACACATGGACACTGTAAGGACTTCCAGGAAAGAAGTTGGAATTTCAAAAAAGAGGATCTGGGGTGAATTAGCGGGGGTAGAAAAGATCAAGGTTTTGGATGGGGGAAGATAAGAGATGGTGGTGAACAGCTGTTTTAAAGAGCTGGAGGGAGGAGTGGGATTGAAGAGTGTGGGAGTTTGTTCCAGAGGCGGGAGAAAAGAGGAATGAAACAGTGAAGTTGAGCAGTCTTAATTTTGGCAATTTCACCAGAAGAGGGTTGCTGGCAGATCTTGTGCGACCTGCAGGAATATTTTGGGGACAGAGCCCAGAGAGAGCTGGCTGGGGGAGCAAGGCCGGAAAGGAGTCGGTAGAAGTCAGAAAGACCACCAACCTGCCTGTGGTGAGTGAGTGAAAGGCCCTCGGAGTTAGCTTCATCGCAGGAGATTCTAATGATTCTGAAAGCTTTGGTTTCAACAGCGTGAAGCCGAGCTAGGTGTGAGGCAGGAGCACCGGCCCAGAGGGGAGAGCAGTATTCCATTGAGCTGCGGATGAAAGCCTTGTATGTGGTGAGGAGCTCAGGTGTGCCAAGGAAGGACTTCGCACGACGGAGGATGCCCAGTCGGCGACTGGCTTTGGAGGCCAGATTGGACATGTGGTTTTCAAGGAAATGCCATTTTAGAAATTTTACAAAATTGGTGACCTTTGGCCTATGTTGACCTTTTGACCCCAAAACCAACTCCACCATTTGGTGAAGTTTTGTGAAGATCGGTTGAAAATTGTGCCCTGTAGGCGACTGACATACAGACATACAGAGAAACAGACAAAACAACAAAGACCAACCAACATACTTGAAAAACCTTCGATTCTCGCAAGTAACAAGTACAGATACATTCAAAGTACACCACCCCCATGGTAGCCACCGAACCAATTTTACCATATCGTTGGACTCCGTCACCCAGACCCATAAATTTGGTGTCCAATTTTGGGGAACAATGATTTGAAATATTTTATTTTCCACATTCTATGACGTTCGTTTCCGCCATTTAATTCTTAAAAGTTGGTCAGAACAAACCAAAATGTTGTTCCAGGCATCGGACAATAGGGCGCTACAGTTTGTACACAAGAAACTTCTTTTCATCAGCAAAAACCTTTCAAATTTCAGGGTTTAGATTATGCATAACTGGAATCGAAGCAGAGATGGAGCTATTAAGACATGTGCACTGAAAGTAGGACAAACCATGTATAACTGGGAAGAAAACTGTCATCCACATCATTATGTATGTATTTTTGTTTGTTTGTACAGTGCATTCAGAAAGTATTCAGACCCCTTCACTTTTTTCACATTTTGTTATGTTGCAGCCTCATGCTGAAATCGTTTAAATTCATTTTTTCCCTCATCAATCTACACTCAATACCCCATAATGACAAAGAGAAAACAAGATTTTAGAAAGTTTTGCAAATTTATTAAAAAGAAAAAACTGAAATATCACATTTACATAAGTATTCATACCCTTTGCTATGACACTTGAAATTTAGCTCAGGTGCCTCCCATTTCTCTTTATCATCTTTGAGATGTTTCTACACCTTGATTGGAGTCCACCTGTGGTAAATTCAATTGATTGGACATGATTTGGAAAGGCACACACCTGTCTATATAAGGTCTCAGCTGACAATGCATATCAGAGCAAAAACCAAGCCATGAGGTCCAAGGAACTGCCTGCAGAGCTCAGAGACAGGATTGTGTCGAGGCACAGATCTGGGGAAGCCTAAAAAAAAATCTCTGCTGCATTGAAGGTTCCCAAGAGCACAGTGGCCTCCATAATTCTTAAATGGAAGAAGTTTGGAACAACCAGGACTCTTCCTAGAGCTGGCCGCCCAGCCAAACTGAGCAATCGGGGGAGAAGGGCCTTGGTGATAGAGGTGACCAAGAACCCGATGGTCACTCTGGCTGAGCTCCAGAGATCCTGTGTGGAGATGGGAGAAACTTCCAGAAGGACAACCATCACTGCAACACTCCACCGATCTGGGCTTCATGGCAGAGTGGCTAGAGGGAAGCCTCTCCTCAGTGAACGACACATGAAAGCCCACAGAATCTTGTTTCTCAGTCTGAGAGTCCTTTCGGTGCTTTTTTGCAAACTCCAAGTGGGCATTAAGGCGCATAGACTGCCTTAATGAGCGCAGATTTTGAAGAGGTCAGTACACCTTCGTTAAGCATCAGATATGAAGCTCGTGGCCAAGTTTCATCAAAATCGTGTGTTTGGTTCAAGTGATAATGACTGAAGTGTTTACTGACTGACTGACCCACGGACACTGTTCAATCGCATAAGCTCATCGGACTAAAGTCCAGTTGAGCTAATAATGGATGAGAATATACTGGCAAAAGTAGGATCTGGGGACATTTGATGAGTTAGTTTCATTTATTGAGGAACACATATCAGATTGTCACAATGCACATGTATCTCCAGTTTTCAAACTCAGATTCGTAGCTTGAACAGGAACCGACTGATTCAGCTCCGTGATGTGACTGGCAACGTTCATTCAAAAATTCTGAAAAAAGAATTCATTGTAACTTCTCCGAACTATGAGCTTCAAAATGTGGTCGTGACATTGTCCTCGTCATGAACAGTGATGTTGGAAGTGCCCTCAGAAAAGCACGTGAAACATGCTGAAGAAGATGCTTGCATCCTCGCCTGTGCTGCCAATATTGTCAGGAAAAATGTTGGAAATAAAGGTCAGAGATGATCAAAAGTAAAGTTTTTGAAATGCTCATCCCCAAAAACCTATATTTTGACACCAAAATTATGGGTTTGGATTCTCGGTGAAGTAGTATTTAAGATATTGGAAAAATAGGTTTTCCTGGTGGCCATCTTTTAAAATGGCCGCCAGTGCTATCCAACCAAAATCTGAGATGGCCTTAGGTCTAACTTTGTTTGTCTTGATGAGTTCGAATTCTGTGCCAAGTTTCATACTTTCACCACAAAATGCACTATTCATTCAGTTATCTGCTCCACGATAAGCTAAAAATTATATACGCCAAATACGCTAAATTATATACGCTAAAAATATAAAACAGATAAAAGAAAAAAAATATTTTTTTTTAATATTTATAAAGATAAAAGGGATAAAAAAAGAAAAGGGTTGAAGGGAAAGGTGTATGCTGCACATGTGAGAAGTGTTATGATTTATGGGAGCGAGACATGGGTAATGAACGTAGAGCAGCAATGAAGGCTGGAAAGGGTGGAAACGCGAATGGTTCGGTGGATGTGCGGAGTATCTTTGAGAGAGAGGAAGACAAATGATGAAATGTGAAAGATGATGGAAATAGAGCCTGTGATTGATGCTGTGAAGAGAAACAGGTTGAGATGGTTTGGTCATGTGTTGAGGAAGGATGAAAGTGACTGGGTGAGAAGAGTGATGGAAATGAATGTAGAAGGAAGTAGAGGACGGGGAAAACCGAGGAAGACTTGGCTAAAGGTGGTGGATGAAGACATGCGGGCAAGGGGGTTAACAAGGGGAGATGCAGAAAATAGGGCAATATGGAGAAGATTGTCATGGGGCCTGCAAGGCTAACTCCTGCTCTGGCAGGGAAAATGGCCTTAAAATGCCTGTTGTTGTTTGCTGTTGTATTGTGCTCTGCATGACGTCTTCTTGTTTAGATATTTCCTTTATGTAAGTTGTCCGACAGTTTTTTTAAAAAATCCTTGGATATTGCCTTTGAATTGTATCAGTATGCAAAATTTATCACCTATTAATTAGTGATGGGCTCAATGTGATTTACCTTCGACCTCATGCCAAATGAAAATCAGTTGGCAAAAACTCTTTTGGTATTAGATATGACTAGAGATACCCGTGCTACACACGGGTGGGAGGCCAAAAGCAAACAGGTAATGCAGATACGGCGAATGCTAAAGCATGGAACCAATAAATTCCACATTCCTGTAGCACATTCAGTCGCACGTCAGACATGGACAGCAAGTTCGTGAAGGACTTCCATGAAAAACGTACCTGCTCGCAAACAAACGGGTACGTTCACGTATGGAAACATCGATCGTGGGACCGTGGCGAATCTGCATATGGCAATGGCAAAATATCAGAAATTGAAGGGTTTATATTTTATTTTAAATGATTCATATAAACATCCGTTGAATCATATCACACGCAAATCATCAAAATCTAAACAGTATCTTTAGAATTTCAATAAAAGCCACATCACTGTTCATGTCGGTAAATATTATTCCATCGTGTTTCAAATCGTGATCAATACACTATGATCGGGATGATCGTGATCGTGATCGATAATCGTGTTCACACCTATCGAGATTTAACGGATGTTTATATAAATCGTTTCAAAGAAAAAAAGCCTTCAATTTCCGATATTTAGCCTTTTCATTTGGCCCTCCCAATTGAAGCCCCGCCCATAGGGCGGGTACCGTTGCTCGACGTAAGAAGACGTCACAATGAGCGTTATGTGAACGCGAATGTTATGCAGGAGTCCAAACCTGAGAATGCTGGAGACCAAAGCTGAAATTGGGAAAACTAAACAGCCTATTTTACTCCTGGAGATCCCAGGATTACCCACACAAAATATCTTTGCGATCGGTTCAGCAGTTTTTACGGTACCTTCGAACGGACAGACAGACAGACAGACATTTGGTGAATTATAGTAAGATTGAGTACCCAGCTAGTGCTGTATAGTGGTAAAGATTGCTCCGATGCTGTACTGTGGCATCAACACAAGTAGATAGTTGGTTGGGTCAGATAAATACCATCTCGTTGAGAAATCCTCATTTGACAAGTTAAACCACAGGTGATGTGTTTCGTGAAAACTGACAGCAGGTAAACCAAATAAGCTTGGATGATTTAGAGGTTGGGTATGTTACAAGGATGAAGTGATTAGATTTTGGTGAAGATTCAGATCTGGATCTGGATACTTTCAAGTGATTCTTCACCATTGAGAGAGATCTGGGCAAAAACGATATATAGCATAATACCTCAAAAAGTTATGGATGAATTTGGATGAAACTTGTATGACAAGTTGGGTGTGTGGCAAGGACGAATGGATTAAATTTTTGTGAAGATCCGAATCCGGATCAGATCATTTTTAAGTGCTTCTTCACCATTGAGTGATCGAGGTAAAAACAATTTATAGCATGATATCTGAAAAAGCTATGAACGGATTCGGATGAAACTTGGTGGATAGATTTGGTGTGTCACAAGGACAAATTCATTCGATTTTGGTGTAGATCTGAAGACGGATCCATATCCGAGATTTAAAAAAAACTAATTGATTCTTTACTTTGGCTTTTGGGCCTCACTATCTGCCATGATCTTTCCTGGGAAACCCACATTTCAAATCTGGCCTCCAAAGCCAGTCGCCGACTGGGCATCCTCCGTCGTGCGAAGTCCTTCCTTGGCACACCTGAGCTCCTCACCACATACAAGGCTTTCATCCGCAGCTCAATGGAATACTGCTCTCCCCTCTGGGCTGGTGCTCCTGCCTCACACCTAGCTCGTCTTCACGCTGTTGAAACCAAAGCGTTCAGAATCATTGGAATCTCCTGTGATGAAGCTACCTCCGAGGGCCTTTCACTTACTCACCGCAGGCAGGTTGGTGGTCTTTCTGTCTTCTACCAACTCCACTCCGGCCTTGCTCCTCCAGCTCTCTCTGGGCTCTGTCCCCCAAATATTCCTAAATGTAGCACAAGATCTGCCTGCAACCCTCTTATGGTTAAACTGCCAAAATCAAGACTCTCTGCTCACCTTCACTCTTTCATTCCTCTTTTCTCCCGCCTCTGGAACAAACTCCCCCACTCCCTTCAATCCCACTCCTCCCTCCAGGTCTTTAAAACAGCTGTTCACCACAATCTCTTATCTTCCCCCATCCAAAACCTTGATCTTTTCTACCCCCGCTAATTTCACCCCAAATCCTCTTTTTTGAAATACCAACTTCTTTCCTGGAAGTCCTTGGTGTCCTTTTGTTGATACTTACCCCACCCCCCACTTCCCACGCCGCCTCCCCCCAAGCCCTCTATCTCCCACACATTCCCGATGTCCCTCACAAATGTTGTGTTTATGTGCTTCCCCTTCTCTCCCTATCTTGTCTACCGCTCCCCTTTTTATATATTTTGTTTGTTTGTCTGTTTGATTTGTTTGTGCGATAAATGTTAGCTCTTTCACGAGCCTCGATTATGTATACAAAAAACAAAACAAAAAAAAAAACCACAGCGATAGGGCCAAAAACGATATAGAGTATGGCATCTCAAAAGGTTGTGGATGACTTGTGACAAAACAAGGTGGGCGAGTTGGTTTAGGTGATAAGATCAAGCCGATTAGATTTTGGTTCACGTCCAGATCCGGAAGAGGGTCAGAGAGCGGTATTCAAGGAGACAAAAGGTCTGAAGGTGAATATCGGAAAAACGAAGGTGATGGCAAGTGGTAAAGCATGTAGTGAGGTGGAAGGAACTGGGAAGTGGCCGTGTGCTGTGTGCAGGAAGGGTGTCGGAGTGAATTCTATTCAATGTACAATGTGCGCTGAGTGGGTTCATCAAAAACGTAGTGGTTTGAGAGGGTCCTTAACCAGTGTGGCAGCTACATTCAAGTGTAAGGTGTGCACAGAGGGAGCTGCAGATGGAGGAAATGTTGAGTTGGATCTTGGAGATGGCGTGAAGCTGGAAGGTGTGAAAACATTTTGTTACCTAGGAGACATGCTAAATGGAGAAGGTGGATCAGACTCGGCAACGGTTGCTCGAGTGAGATATGCATGGAAGAAGTTTCGGGAACTGAGTGGCGTGATGACGAGGAGGGGAGTGTCGTTGAAGCTGAAGGGAAAGGTGTATGCTGCATGTGTGAGAAGTGTTATGATTTATGGGAGTGAGACATGGGTAATGAACGAGAGCAGCAACGAAGGCTGGAAAGGGTGGAAATGCGAATGGTTCGGTGGATGTGTGGAGTATCGTTGAGAGAGAGGAAGACAAATGATGAATTGCGAAAGATGATGGGAATAGAGCCTGTGATGGATGCTGTGAAGAGAAACAGGTTGAGATGGTTTGGTCATGTGTTGAGGAAGGATGAAAGTGACTGGTTGAGAAGAGTGATGGAAATGAATATGGAAGGAAGTAGAGGATGGGGAAGACCGAGAAAGACTTGGCTAAAGATGGTCGAAGAAGAAATGTGTGCAAGGGGGTTAACAAGGGGAGATGCAGAAAATAGGGCAAAATGGAGAAGATTGTCATGGGGACCGCAAGGCTAACCCCCGCTCTTGCAGGGAAAATGGCCTTAAAATGCCTGTTGTTGTTGTTGTTGTTGTAACCAAGTCATTTACGAACTGGCTGTCCATGCCTGATGTTCAACTGAAGGTGTCACAGAAATGTAGAATTTATTGGTTTGTTTGCCATTCGGCATTCTTTATCAAAGTCATTCACGAACAGGCTGTCCATGCCTGATGTTCAACTGAAGGTGGCGCAATAATGTGGAATTCATTGTTTCATCGATTAGCATTCGCCGTTTACGCATTGTCTGCTTGCGCCCGGCCTCCCACCCTCGCTAGTTTAATATATTTGTTTAGAACTGTGGATTCTATTTTTAATAGCCTCGTGAGTGTGTAGGTTACGTGTCGGGTATGTGACCCACGTCATGATATTTGTTTGGGGCCAGAATACTGACAAGTCTGGTACACGATACGTCATTTGGGGGGGGGGGGGGGGGGGATATAACAAGGCCGAAAGTCTAACAGTGGCGTAGCTGGGCTTGGAACATATATTATAAACCACAAACACACATGATTAACTTTTTAAACAGTCGCTAATGCTGTTTATAACATTAAACAAAGAAATTTGGAGGAATCCAGACATCCATGAGGTAAGTTTTACTTCCAGAACCGAAGGAAGATCTACTGTAATCTATATAACCCACAAGGGTTGGGTGTGCACTGTTTTGTTGGAAGAGACGTAATGCCGATGCTTTCGATATTTGATGATCATTTTAACAATCAGTTTGTTTGTGTTTCACACTGAATGAAAAACGTAAAGGTAAAGCATGGAGATTGTGACATATGACAGGTTCGACGATATGTTTGGCATGAACGAAATTGGATTCAAAATGGCAGTGTGCGGAGTCAGCTGACTTACCGCCGTAATGACATCAGATGTAATCGCATCACACTGTCATGTGACCAGATCCTCAGCTCTGATTGGTATACGTTTGAGGGGACATACATACATACATACAGACAAACACTGTTCAAGACGGCTTTGCCCTATGGGCTGCGCAGTAAAAAAAAAAAAAAAACTGGCGTGTCGGGTACATGGCTGCGATTTTGAAAAAAATAAAATAATAAAAGAAGAAGGGCCTCCTACCTTTTTAAAAAAGAAACTGGACGATCAACTGGTAGCTTTATTTTATTTAGCCATATCGACAGATTTCAATGTTCATGACATGGGAGACCTCGGAATTGACCTGCCGGGGCTAAAGTAACACGTGTCAAGTTTATAACAAACTCAACATCTTGCCTGTAGTTCTCACGACTCACCATTACTTCCACCCTCTTCGAGACTAAAGCAGTCCTCATGTGCCATCTTCATCCGCACGAATCCAGAAAGTTCTTCCGTCCCATTGGCACATCCGGGCACGACGGTCCGTGGCGATGCTCTCCCCGCACGACACGACTCCATGTACCGACAGAGCTCGGCGTACATGGTGGAGGTGAACCCTCGTGTAGACAATCAGACAATGAACAGAGTCGATCCCTCACCGGAGCGGGCTCGGCTCGGGCACAGAGAGCTCCGAAGATCTCGATCCCCAGACCAGTAACCACAGCTCGGAGAGACTCCTCGGTCAAGCCCCAGCTCTCCAGCCACTCAGGGGTGGCAATGCCGCTGTCTCCAGCGCTCGTGGACTCCATTGTCCTTCAGAACACGCGCCGATATTTCAAGCTAAATAAATAAATAAGTCGTGCGTGCTTCGCCCGTTACTTTTCGGTCAAGTCTGTTTTTCAGATCTGAAATACATTTTTATACACACCAAATCTTGGACACTTTCACTTTACTTTATATTCTCAATCATCTGTACTTGCATTACTGAACAGCGACTTTTAGAGATGACATATAGCCTACCTTTTCCAGTATCTCTATGCTTCCGGTTGTTGTTGTTGTTGTTTCATCACTTCTCCATTTTTCACAGTCATCTTAAACACCAACCACACTGGAATCCTCCTGCTATTAATTTGCAATTTGTCACTGGTTTAGAAACCAATACAAATTTTTATTATGGAACATTGGCATCAAAAATATGCATACATCAACAAATAGTTTCAAATGGAGCACCGCACCGCCATTAGATTTAGGGCATTTAAATTGCATCAGATGCGGCAAAAAATGCAAATTCTTACTCCCAACTTGCCGACTCGATGACAGAAGTCACCATTTGCTTCTTTGCCGCCTTCATTTCTTCCCCATTTATAATCCCGTGCAGGCATCAGTAATTTGCTGATAATACATTTGAGCCTGTAAATTAAATCAGATGCGGCAATAAATGCGAATTGTTGCTCCCAGCTTGCTGGCTTGATGACAGAAGTCGCAATTTGCTTTTTTGGCTTCTCCACGCTTCCCAGTCTAGTATCCCATACGGGCACCAGTAATTTGCTAGTAATACATTGGAGCCTTTAAATTGCATCAGATGCGGCAATAAATGCGAATTGTTGCTCCCAGCTTGCCGGCTTGATGACAGAAGTCGCAATTTGCTTTTTTGGCTTCTCCACGCTTCCCAGTCTAGTATCCCATACAGGCACCAGTAATTTGCTAGTAATACATTGTAGCCTTTAAATTGCATCAGATGCGGCGATAAATGCGAATTGTTGCTCCCAGCTTGTAGGCTCGATGACAGAAGTCACCATTTGTTTTTTTGACCTCTCCATTCTTCCCAGTTAAGAATCCCATATGGGCACCAACCAGTAACTTGATAGTAATACTACATTAGAGCCTTTAAATTTCTTCAGATGCCGCAATAAATATGAATTGTTGCTCCCGGCTTTCTGGCTCGATGACAGAAGTCGCCATTTGCTTTTTTTCCACCTTCATTTCTTCCCCGTTTATAATCCCATGCGGCATGAGTAACTTTCGAGTAATACTACATTAGAGCCTTTAAATTGCATCAGATGCAGCAATAAATGTGAATTGTTGCTCCCAGCTTGCCGGCTTGATGACAGAAGTCGCCATTTGCTTTTTTGCCACCTTCATTTCTTCCCCATTTATAATCCCGTACAGGCACCAGTAATTTGCTGATAATACATTTGAGCCTTTAAATTGAATCAGATGCTGCAATAAATGCGAATTGTTGCTCCCAGCTTGCCGGCTTGATGACAGAAGTCGCAATTTGCTTTTTTGGCTTCTCCACGCTTCCCAGTCTAGTATCCCATACGGGCACCAGTAATTTGCTAGTAATACATTGGAGCCTTTAAATTGCATCAGATGCGGCGATAAATGTGAATTGTTCCTCCTAGCTTGTAGGCTCGATGACAGAAGTCACCATTTGCTTTTTTGCCACCTTCATTTCTTCCCCGTTTATAATCCCATGCGGAATGAGTAACTTTCGAGTAATACTACATTCGAGCCTTTAAATTGCATCAGATGCGGCAATAAATGTGAATTGTTGCTACCAGCTTGCCGGCTTGATGACAGAAGTCCCCATTGGCTTCTTTGCCACCTTCATTTCTTCCCCGTTTATAATCCCATGCGGCACAGGTAACTTGCTCGTAATACTACATTAGAGCCTTTAAATTGCTTCAGATGCGGCAATAAATGTGAATGGTTGCTCCCACCTTTCCGGCTCGATGACAGAAGTCGGCATTTGCTTTTTTTGCTGCCTTCATTTCTTTCCCATTTAAAACCCCGTGTTGGCATGAGTAACTTGCTAATAAAACTACATTAGGGCCTTTAAATTGCACCAGATGCAGCAATAAATGCGAATTGTTGCTCCCAGCTTGCAGGCTCGATGACATAAGTCACCATTTCCTTTTTTGGCCTCTCCACCCTTCCCAGTTAAGAATCCCATACGGGCACCAACCAGTATCTTGCTAGTAATACTACATTAGAGCCTTTAAATTGCATCAGATGCTGCAATAAATGTGAATTGTTGCTCCCGGCTTTCCGGCTCGATGACAGAAGTCGCCATTTGCTTTTTTGCAACCTTCATTTCTTCCCCATTTATAATCCCATGCGGCATGAGTAACTTTCTAGTAATACTACATTAGAGCCTTTAAATTGCATCAGATGTGGAAATAAATGCGAATTTCTGCTCCCAGCTTGCCAGCTTGATGACAGAAGTTGCCATTTGATTTTTTACCACCTTCATTTCTTCCCCATTTATAATCCCATGCGGCATGAGTAACTTTATTATAATACCACATTAGAGCCTTTACATTGCATCAGATGCGGCAATAAAGGCGAATTGTTGCTCCCAGCTTGCCGGCTTGATGACAGAAGTCGCCATTTGCTTTTTTGCCGCCTTCATTTCTTCCGCATTTACATTCCCGAACAGGCATCAGTAATTTGCTGGTGATACATTAGAGCAGGGGTCAGGAACCTTTTTGACTGGGAGAGCCATAAAAGCCAAATATTTCTAAATATATTTCATTGAGAGCCATATAGTATTTTTAACGTATAATAAATTAAATATGTCTTACTTTTAATGCGACTTCTGGTGCTGCATGGTTTTGCTGATGGCCTTGTAGTCTGGTTCATACGTGGTGAGGTTGAGCTTCATGCAGGCGTTGAGGCTTCCATCAGTTAAACGTGAGCGTAGGTTGGTCTTAATGTTCCTCATATGCGAGAATGACTGCTCACATGCATATGTAGAGCCAAACATGGTCAATACGGCAATACTCACACGCTGCATTGTGTGGTATGTCACAGGAAGCTCGTTCCAAGTTTTAAGAATCAGCTGGTCTTCAGGTTGAAGATTTTTCATTTCTGTCCACTTGTGTTCCCTCGCCAGCTCTGCTCGCTGTCGCGCAAGACTTTCCAACTCTCCATTAAGTGACTTGAACTTACTCATCCACATGTCTGATGCCTTCAGGTCAGCAACTTCCAGCTCAAAGTCTCCGATAGAGACCCCGGGGATGCATGTCAGGTCGATTTTGTCCACTGCACACTCATGTGGATGAGTGATGAACTTGAAAAGACCAGTGCGTGCACGAAATTCTACAAAACGTGCTTTGAATGACTGCAGGAGATTGGACGTAAAGCCAGCTAGCTTTTGCAGGACATTCCAAACTGATTTTTTTTTTTTTTTTTTTTTCAACTCAAAATTGTCTGGGAGCCATATGCCGTCACCGGAAGAGCCATATATGGCTCGCGAGCCATAGGTTCCCGACCGCTGCATTAGAGCCTTTAAATTGAATCAGATGCGGCAATAAATGCGAATTGTTCCTCCTAGCTTGCCGGCTCGATGACAGAAGTCCCCATTTGCTTCTTTGCCACCTTCATTTCTTCCCTATTTATAAATCCATGCAGCACAGGTAACTTGCTCGTAATACTACATTCGAGCCTTTAGATTGCTTCAGATGCGGCAATAACTGTGAATTGTTGCTGCAAGCTTTCCGGCTCGAAGACAGAAGTCGGAATTTTCTTTTTTTGCTGCCTTAATTTATTTCCCATTTAAAATCCTGTGTCGGCAAGAGTGAATTGCTAGTAATACTACATTAGAGCCTTTAAATTGCATCAGATGCCGCACTAAATATGAATTGTTGCTTGCGGCTTTCTGGCTCGACGACAGAAGTCTCCATTTGCTTTTTTGCCGCCTTCATTTCTTCCCCATTTAAAATGCCGTATGGGCACCAGTAATTTGCTAGTAATACTACACTAGAGCCTTTACATTGCATCAGATGCGGCAATAAATGCGAATTGTTGATCCCAGCTTGCCGGCTTGATGACAGAGGTCGCCATTAGCGTTTTTGCCGCCTTAATTTCTTCCCCATTTAAAATCCCATGCGGCACAGGTAACTTGCTCGTAATACTACATTAGAGCCTATAGATTGCTTCAGATGCGGCAATAAATGTGAATTGTTGCTCCCACCTTTCCGGCTCGATGACAGAAGTCGGCATTTGCTTTTTTTGCTGCCTTCATTTCTTTCCCATTTAAAATCCTGTGTAGGCATGAGTAACTTGCTAATACTACTACATTAGAGCCTTTAAAATGCACCAGATGCAGCAATAAATGCGAATTGTTGCTCCCAGCTTGCAGGCTCAATGACATAAGTCACCATTTGCTTTTTTGGCCTCTCCACCCTTCCCAGTTAAGAATCCCATACGGGCACCAAACAGTACTTGCTAGTAATACTACATTAGAGCCTTTAAATTGCATCAGATGCTGCAATAAATGTGACTTTTTGCTCCCGGCTATCCGGCTCGATGACCGAAGTCGTCATTTGCTTTTTTGCCACCTTCATTTCTTCCCCGTTTATAATCCCATGCGGCATGAGTAACTTTCTAGTAATACTACATTAGAGCCTTTAAATTGCATCATATGCGGAAATAAATGCGAATTTTTGCTCCCAGCTTCCCAGCTTGATGACAGAAGGCACCATTTGCTTTTTTACCACCTTGATTTCTTCCCCATTTAAAATCCCGTGTAGGCATGAGTAACTTGCTCGTAATACTACATCAGAGCCTTTAAATTGAATCAGATGCCGCAATAAATGCAAATAGTTGCTCCCACTTTTCCGGCACGATGACAGAAGTCGCCATTTGCTTTTTTGCCACCTTGATTTCTTCCCCATTTAAAATCCCGTACAGGCACCAGTAATTTGCTTGTAACACATTAGAGCCTTTAAATTGAATGAGATGCGGCAATAAATGTGAATTGTTGCTCCCAGCTTGCCAGCTCGATGACAGAAGGTGCCATTTGCTTTTTTGCCTCCTTCATTTTTTTCCCATTTAAAATCCCATGCGGCACAGGTAGCTTGCTAGTAATACTACATTCGAGCCTTTACATTCAATCAGATGCGGCAATAAATGCCAATTGTTGCTCCCAGCTTGCCAAGTCAATGACAGAAGTTGCCATTTACTTTTTTGCCGCCTTCAATTCTTTCCCATTTAAAATCCCGTGTAGGCATGAGTAACTTGCTAGTAATACTACATTACAACCTTCAAATTGCACCCGATGCGGCAATAAATACAAATTGTTGCTTCCAGCTTGCCGGCTCGAAGACCGAAGTCCCCATTTGCTTTTTTTTCTCCTTCATTTTTTCACTTTTCAAATCCCATGCGTCAGGTAACTTGCTTGTAATACTATATTAGAGCCTTTAGATTACTTCAAATGCGGCAATAAATGTGAATTGTTCCTCCCACCTTTCCGGCTCGATGGCAGAAGTCGCCAATTGCTTGTTTGCCACCTTAATTTCTTCCCCATTTAAAATGCCGTACGGGCACCAGTAATTTGCTAGTAATACTACATTAGAGCCTTTAGATTGCTTCTGATGTGGCAATAAATGTGAATTGTTCCTCCCACCTTTCCGGCTTGATGACAGAAGTCGCCATTTCCTTTTTTGCCGCCTTAATTTCTTCCCCATTTAAAATCCTGTACGGGTACCAGTAATTTGCTAGAAATACATTAGAGCCTTTAAATTCAATCAGATGCGGCAATAAATGCGAATTGTTGCTCCCAGCTTGCCGGCTCTGTGACAGAAGTTTCCATTTGCTTTTTTGCCGCCTTCATTTTTTCCCCATTTAAAATCCTGTGTTGGCATGAGTAACTTGCTAGTAATACTACATTAGAGCCTTTAGATTGCTTCAGATGCGGCAATAAATGTGAATTGTTCCTCCCACCTTTCAGGCTCGATGACAGAAGTCGCCATTTGCTTTTTTTGCCGCCTTCAGTTCTTCCCCATTTAAAATCCCGTACGGGCACCAGTAATTTCCTAGAAATACATTGGAGCCTTTAAATTGAATCAGATGTGGCAATAAATGTGAATTGTTGCTTCCAGCTTTCCAGCTCGATGACAGAAGTAGCCAATAGCTTTTTTGCCACCTTCATTTCTTCCCCATTTAAAATCTTGTACGGGTACCAGTAATTTGCTAGAAATACATTAGAGCCTTTAAATTGAATCAGATGCAGCAATAAATGCGAATTGTTGCTCCTAGCTTGCCGGCTCGATGACAGAAGTTGCCATTTGCTTTTTTGCCGCGTTCATTTTTTCCCCATTTAAAATCCCGTGCGGCACAGGTAACTTGCTAGTAATACTACATTAGAGCCTTTAAATTGCATCAGATGTGGCAATAAATGTGAACTGTTGCTCCCAGCTTTCCGGCTAGACGACAGAAGTCGTCATTTGCTTTTTTGCCGCGTTCATTTTTTCCCCATTTAAAATCCCGTGCGGCACAGGTAACTTGCTAGTAATACTACATTAGAGCCTTTAAATTGTATCAGATGCGGCAATAAATGTGAATTGTTGCTCCCAGCTTTCCGGCTAGACGACAGAAGTTGCCATTTGCTTTTTTGCCGCGTTCATTTTTTCCCCATTTAAAATCCCGTGCGGCACAGGTAACGTGCTAGTAATACTTCATTAGAGCCTTTAAATTGCATCAGATGCGGCAATAAATGTGAATTGTTGCTCCCAGCTTTCCGGCTAGACGACAGAAGTCGTCATTTGCTTTTTTGCTGCCTTCATCCCTTCCCTGGTTGGAATCCCATGCGTTCTGTATCCTACTGATAGGCTGCATCTGCATCTGAACTTGAATCAAAATAAAATTGGCGTGTTCTTATTGTCCTGGGGACTGAGGATGCTTCGGTGAAAAACCATTAAGTAGTCCTTGTGAAAGGTATTAGCTGAATGTATCGATTTCAGCTGTATCGACCAATCAAATGAGTGGAAAAAGAGAGCCCTGAGGTCAATCTCTGAAAGTATTACTTTCACACCGTCGTCCACGCGATGCCAGTAAGCGTGGGAAGCACCGTTGGCCTTGTTCAGCCCAACGCGGCCTACCCTGCGACTCGCGTCTGCTACCTACTCCATGCAGTCAGTTCCCACCAGCTTCCTTCCACGTCCACACTGGTCCGTCTCCAAAGGAAACCCTCGAGAGTGGCTGACTGATTCAGCAGAGTGCCCTCCACACACTCCCTCTCACCTTGCCGCCTCTCCCTCTTCAGTCTTCAACTTTCCGTCGGCAGTGACGTCATCTCCCACTTTCCACGAGCTACTGCAACATCCCTCGCAAACTTTAAATGCTGTTTAACATTAAACTGAAAGAAATTTGGAGAAATTCTGACATCAGTAAGGCAAATTTTACTTACGGAACTGAGTGAAGATCTACGGTAATCTATGTTGCCCACATTGAGTTATTGACATCCCCCTTTCTGCCCCTCCTGAGGAAAACGGGTGTATCTCGACTCTCACAAACGGTATCCTATTTTTGGTATCACTTTCGGACAACAACTTTAACTGAACTTGGTATCTCTGTCTTCGCCGTAATGGCGGGAACGACTTGTGACGTCAAGGTTATTATTCCCACCGACAGATTCGGAGGCAATTCCTACCACCAATTATTCCCGCCAATAGACTGCCAGGTGTTCCAATTTTTCATTTCATTTCGTGACCTGAAATTCGGGTGGGCATCAAATTGGCATGATAATATAGAAAAAATTAAGAAAAAATGTTCATGACTTTTCACAAGTCAGATTCTGGTACGTTAGTCTGTAATATAATGTTGAAATGTATAATTTTATTTCCAAAATCTCCGTTTAGCCTCGAACGCATTTCGATGTATTGACCAATGAGGATCGCGCTTATTCGCGCTGCGAACGATGTCTGGGCGTCCGGCTGCGAGTAAACAAAATGGCGGCCTCCAGTAGCAGCGACGGTGACGAGGGTGGGAGCGAGAAACGCTGTTATATGTGCATTTCTCCGGCCAAAAGATCAAGTTTAATACCTTTTAGTGATATAACATGGCCGCGATATTTGCAATTTGTTCTTACGTGGCAGAATTTAGAAGGTGATCAAGCTGAAATTGCGAGAAATTTCGTGAAGAACCACGCTGACGAATTCGGCGAACGTGGCAACAGTATGGTAACAATACCTGCTATAGCTATACCGCATGATGCAGCGTTTCATCAAGTGTGTTATTCACGATTTGCCGATAAACGAGTGAGCAGGGTGCAAAGCAGCATGAAAAAGAGAGAAGAAAATGCAGCCTATACTGGTAGGTTGAATAACTTGAATAATAAATCATGACAATGCTTCAAAACTTAGTTTGATTTTTTTTTTGTGAGGTATATGTAAAATGATTTTGTGTGTAGTCGAACGATTTTGAATTGAAGGAACTGTCCAATATTTATGCAAGGAGGTAGGGCCGAGGTGAAACAAATAAATTTTTAAAAGGAAGTCTGAGGAAGGGGGGGGGGGTGGGGGGGGGGGGAGGGAATCTAGTCGGGCTAACCATGACTTGAGGTCTAGACATTTTAAACTCACATAATTTTAATTGTTTTCTTTTATGTGTATTTATTGCAGCTTCAACATGCAACGACATCAACGTCATTGACAAGATGCATAAAGGCCCACAACCAGTCAGGAAACGTGCTCTACGCTCCAGCTTAGGCAAGCCCAAATGTTCAGCCAGATCCCAATATGTGTTGCCTAATATATGCATCCTTTGTCAGAAAGAGAGAACAATCAATACAGGCAAAAGGGGCCGAAGAAAAGAGCCTCTAACAAGGTGCTCAACAATTGAGGCACCAAGACTGCAGCAAGCTGCTAAAGACAACAACAATACAAACCTGCTGCTTCAAATTCAAGACCGCGATTGTGTTGCGATAGAGGTAAAATACCATGGTCGCTGCTACAAGGAGTATACCCGGTATTTAGGCAAGCTAGCAACAACACCTAATGCAGAGCAACAAGGAGACTCCAACTACTCAGAAGCATACACATTATTTTGTGCAACAGTCAAGGATCTTATAATAGACAACAAGGAAATCTACAGACTGAAACGACTTAATGACATGTTCATCTATCTATAATTCCACTAATCTCTGTGTGTATGTATGTATGTATGTATGTATGTATGTATGTATGTTTGTCTGTGACCGCTGTTTCTCGACAACTACCGGTCCGATATACTTGAAACTTGCCAGGTATATTGCTGGGGACCCGAGGATGTGCCTTTTCAAGGTTTCATATTAATCGGAGAAGTAGTTACCGAGCTATGTCCAAAAAACGATTCAACCAATCAGAGAGCAGCGAGCTATCACGTGTGCCGAACGTGGCGAACAGACTCTGCCTCGGACGGCACGTTTGAGAGCGTATTCATTTATTTCACGTTGGCAAACTATGTTGGCGCTATGTTGGCGTTAAACTATGTTTTAAAACTAATTAAAACTAATTTGCGATTCTTTCGCTTTGCGATGCGATTTGCGATTGCGTTAAACTCGCTCGGGCGTTAAACTATGTTTTAAAACTAATTAAAACTAATTTGCGATTCATTCGCTTTCCTGCGCGTTTGTGCACGCGATGGCGATTTCTTTACCAAACTCCGCAAGCCGTTAGCTTTGGACCAAACCATTTCATGTAAATAGAGGGGGGGGATTGTCACCGTACTCGCAAGCCGTTCGCTTTGGACCAAACCATTTCATGTAAATAGAGGGGGGGGGATTGTCACCGTACTCGCAAGCCGTTCGCTTTGGACCAAACCATTTCATGTAAATAGAGGGGGGGGATTGTCACCGTACTCGCAAGCCGTTCGCTTTGGACCAAACCATTGCATGTAAATAGAGGGGGGGGATATACTTTTAGATATATATATAGTACGGGCATGCCCTAGTGTATCTATAATTCCAGTAATCTCTGTGTGTGTGTGTGTCTGTGTGTTTGTTTGTCTGTGACCGCTGTTTCTCGACAACCACGGGTCCGATATACTTGAAACTTGCCAGGTATATTGCTGGGGACCTGAGGATGTGCCTTTTCAAGGTTTCATATTAATCGGACAAGTAGTTACCGAGCTATGGCGATTTAGCCGTTCGCCGTTCGCTTTGGCTTTGCGAATGGACCAAACCATTTCATGTAAATAGAGGGGGGGGTTCTACCGTACTCGCAAGCCGTTCGCTTTGGCTTTGCGAATGGACCAAACCATTTCATGTAAATAGAGGGGGGGGATTGTCACCGTACTCGCAAGCCGTTCGCTTTGGCTTTGCGAATGGACCAAACCATTTCATGTAAATAGAGGGGGGGGGATATAATTTTAGATATATATATAGTACGGGCATGCCCTAGTCTATCTATAATTCCAGTAATCTCTGTGTGTGTGTGTGTCTGTGTGTTTGTCTGTGACCGCTGTTTCTCGACAACTACCGGTCCGATATACTTGAAACTTGCCAGGTATATTGCTGGGGACCCGAGGATGTGCCTTTTCAAGGTTTGAAATTAATCGGACAAGTGGTTCCCAAGGTATGGTCACCGTACTCGCAAGCCGTTCGCTTTGGCTTTGCGAATGGACCAAACCATTTCATGTAAATAGAGGGGGGGGGGGGTTCTGTGGTCGTTACTGGCTTTGCGAATGGACCAAACCATTTCATGTAAATAGAGGGGGGGGGGGGGTTCTGTGGTCGTTACTGCCACGTGGTTTCAAAGTTGTTTTTTGTTGTTGTTTGCACGCATGTTTTTTTGCACGCACGTATGGGCAAGCACGTACGGGCAAGCACGTACGTGCGGGCACGTCCTAGTCTATCTATAATTCCAGTAATCTCTGTGTGTATGTGTGTCTGTGTGTGTGTGTGTTTGTCTGTGACCGCTGTTTCTCGACAACTACCGGTCCGATATACTTGAAACTTGCCAGGTATATTGATGGGGACCCGAGGATGTGCCTTTTCAAGGTTTGAAATTAATCGGACAAGTGGTTCCCAAGGTATGGTCACCGTACTCGCAAGCCGTTCGCTTTGGCTTTGCGAATGGACCAAACCATTTCATGTAAATAGAGGGGGGGGGGGGGGGTTCTGTGGTCGTTATTGGCTTTGCGAATGGACCAAACCATTTCATGTAAATAGAGGGGGGGGGGTTCTGTGGTCGTTACTGCCACGTGGTTTCAAAGTTGTTTTTTGTTGTTGTTGTTTGCACGCATGTTTTTTTGCACGCACGTACGGGCAAGCACGTACGGGCAAGCACGTACGTACGGGCACGTCCTAGTGAAACAAATCAAAGCAACACACGGAATAGAATCAAACTACAAAAGTGGCTTTCTCAAGACAAGACTGATGAAAACATTTCCACAACTATGCTTTCTAACCCCGTATATGCGCTGCCAAGGACACCTTGTGTATGTTAATGACATCTCCACTGAAGTGCTGGTTGAAGAAAAGAAAGTGTTGCAAGAAACCATGCATGGTTCAGGGACAGAACAAACATCCGACTCTGAACCAACCCCACCAAAGCAACCTGGGTATACTGAGAATAACCTTAGAGAACACTACTTCACTGCGCTACAATTGAGAAATGCAATAGATGAGATCAAGCCAAATATGCCATGGCCCCCAACCTCTGAGCACCTGACAACAAATGCCGCAGAAGCAATTGTACCTGCCTGTCTCTATAACTTTATTGCATGGATGGTGGGAGTGTCAGACGAACCTGATTCTGATGAGTTTGTAAAGATAGAATCTACAATACATAGAAGAATTCTCACAATTGCACAGGACATCATATACCTCCAATCAAAGGGAAGGAAACAGATGCCCAAACATTTGTCACTTGCAATGACAGTACGTCATCTCTCAGGTTCAGCCCAATTAATCAGCCTACTGAACGGGTTTGGTTACTGCGTCTCAAACTCTGTCGTCTTAAATCATGACACTGCACTGGCTAACCAAGAACTACATCGTGGAGAGGATGCTCTTCCATCAATCATTCAGGCGGGCAAGCATGTCACACTCGTATGGGACAATAATGACTTCGGGGAGGAGACATTGTCTGGGCGTGGAACAACGCACAATACCAATGGGATTATAATACAGCGACTAAGTCAATCCCATGAAGTAGTACAACCAGCACCAGTCACTACAGTTAAGAAGACGCGGGAGAGATCGATGCAGCCACCTGCAGTGAACCTTGCCACATATTATGGAGGGAAAAACGAAGGACCCGCTCCATTCGCAACCAGCGTTCCATTGGATCGAGCAACGTACTTCCCATTACTTCAGCACCCTAAGACGATAGACCTAGCATACCACATCACCAAGTACAACATTGACGGGACTCTGCCATCTTGGACAGGATTCAACCAACTACTGTCTTGTGTTGAAGTTCCACCAAAGAGCGTGATAGGGTATCTCCCTGTCATTGATGCCACTCCGACTGAAATGAATACGGTACTAACAATACTGCAGAGAAGTGTTCAGATCGCCGACAAGTTACAGTTGGAAGCAGTCGTCATTGTCATTGACCAAGCCATCTATTGCAAGGCACAGCTCATTAGATGGAAGAATGCACAGTTCATGAAGAGACTGGTAATTCGACTTGGGGCATTCCACACTGCAATGTCCTTTCTTGGCTGTATTGGAAAGAGATTTCGAGAAGGTGGTCTCCAAGACATCCTGGTTGAGTCAGAGATTGTTGCAGTGGGGTCTGTGAATGGAGTGTTCAGCGGCAAGCATTACAACAGGGCAGTTCGAGCCCATAAGCTGATGTCAGACGCGATGCAGCAGATGCTCCTGGATGCATATTTTGAATCTATTCCAGAACATGAAGCGGGTAGAGTGAAGGAACTTTTGTCAAACTTAGCTGAAGCTTTCCCACATCCAAACTACCATGTCATTCTCAACAGTGACAAGTTCAAAGACTTCAAAACCTCCTTTGACAAATTCTTAGAAGCAAGTGACACCAAACCAACATTTCGCTTCTGGAGTTCATACATTGAGACGGTGGAGCTTCTCTAGCCCATCTCGAGTTTATCATGACGTCAATGCGCACTGGTTCGCTTGTACGCCGCGTAATTGTCTTTGATGGGTTAAAATATCACCCCTTACACACTTATTGGACCTATTAACAGTTTCAAAATAGCATTGGTAAACCACCATGGATCGTAGTAGCAACACCAATCACAAATATTGAACAAAAATTTAAAATTATGCAGGTTTTAAGGTCCAAAAACATGACTTTCTGATAAATGCATCAACAGCATGTTATTTTACCAAGTCGTTAAAACAACATTTTTACTACTTTTGGGGGTCTGAATTAATAAATATTGCTGCCAAGACCAATGTGAACATGACATCATATAGTTTGTGTTGTTTTTTTTACTGTGTAAATGGGTATTTCAAATGTAACATACAATTGGTGTATACTGGTGTTTTGGGGCAGCGGTTCTCGGAATGATGATATGATCTCGGTTCTCGGTATGATGATATGATCTCGGTTCTCGGTACCACGATATCGCTTGTGAAAAAAAACAAGATGTTTTGGAGGTCATAAGGCTTCATCCCACACTCTTCTTGCCAAATCCCTAGGTTCAGGTCATGAAATCAAAAAAAAAATAGATATCCACCCTATGGCCCTGTGTCTACAAGTGGAGTCGGCCAGAAAACGTTTTAAAGCCATCTTTCACGAATTGGAGTTGAAATGCACAAAACAATTAATTCAAGCCTTTCAAAGTTTGAACCCAAAACTGAACGGAGATCATTCTACGAGCTGAGCTGTGCTGATGGTCCAAGGGAACTTTCCGAACTCGAACCACGATCATATCGGATCGAATAACAATCCGTGGATCCTGAATAAAGATCTTTTTGAAAATGTAAAATGATCGGACGAGCAAAGTGGATATTTAAAGGGACAGAGAAAGAATGGTCATCATGACGTCAAAAGGTGGAAATCCTCTTGAGTACTTCGGTTGTTCAAAAAATAAGACACAAAATAAGTGGAAACTTCCCAATTAAAGAAGGCTCAGTATGTTGCGTATTGTGAGGACCTGCATCAGCTGCACGGACGAGAGTGCGCTTGTACGGCCTTACGTCATCACGTTCGTAATGACGTTACGGAAAAGGCGCTCGTCTGATTCTCGGAAGTGTTCGCGCGTTTCACAGACCGGACACACAGGAGAGAGTAGCACACGGGATATCAGCGACACGGTGAATATATCGTCGATGATCAAGTTTTTACTGGTGAATAAATCGTCGGTCATCAAGTTTAATATTACTGGTGAATAAATCCTCGGTCATCAAGTTTTTACTGGTGAATAAATCGTCGGTCATCAAGTTTAATATTACTGGTGAATAAATCCTCGGTCATCAAGTTTTTACTGGTGAATAAGTCGTCGGTGATCAAGTTGAATATTACTGGTGAATAAGTTGTTGGTGATCAAGTTTTTACTGGTGAATAAGTCGTCGGTGATCAAGTTGAATATTACTGGTGAATAAGTCGTCTGTGATCCAGTTTTTACTGGTGAATAAATCGTCGGTCATCAAGTTATTACTGGTGAATAAATCGTTGGTCATCAAGTTATTACTGGTGAATAAATCCTTGGTCATCAAGTTATTACTGGTGAATAAATCGTTGGTCATCAAGTTATTACTGGTGAATAAATCCTCGGTGATCAAGTTGAATATTACTGGTGAATATATCGTCGATGATCAAGTTTTTATTGGTGAATAAGTCGTCGGTCATCAAGTTTAATATTACTGGTGAATAAATCGTCGGTCATCAAGTTTAATATTACTGGTGAATAAATCGTCGATGATCAAGTTATTACTGGTGAATAAATCCTCGGTCATCAAGTTTTTATTGGTGAATAAATCCTCGGTCATCAAGTTATTACTGGTGAATAAATCCTCGGTCATCAAGTTTTTACTGGTGAATAAGTCGTTGGTGATCAAGTTTTTACTGGTGAATAAGTCGTCGGTGATCAAGTTGAATATTACTGGTGAATAAGTCGTCTGTGATCCAGTTTTTACTGGTGAATAAATCGTCGGTCATCAAGTTATTACTGGTGAATAAATCTTCGGTCATCAAGTTTTTACTGGTGAATAAATCCTCGGTCATCAAGTTATTACTGGTGAATAAATCGGCGGTGATTAAGTTTTTACTGGTGAATAAATCCTTGGGCATCAAGTTATTACTGGTGAATAAATCGGCGGTGATCAAGTTTTTACTGGTGAATAAATCCTTGGGCATCAAGTTATTACTGGTGAATAAATCCTCGGTCATCAAGTTATTACTGGTGAATAAATCCTTGGTCATCAAGTTATTACTGGTGAATGAATCCTTGGTCATCAAGTTATTACTGGTGAATGAATCCTTGGTCATCAAGTTATTACTGGTGAATAAATCCTTGGTCATCAAGTTATTACTGGTGAATGAATCCTCGGTCATCAAGTTATTACTGGTGAATGAATCCTCGGTCATCAAGTTATTACTGGTGAATGAATCCTCGGTCATCAAGTTATTACTGGTGAATAAATCCTCGGTCATCAAGTTATTACTGGTGAATAAATCCTCGGTCATCAAGTTTTTACTGGTGAATAAGTCGTTGGTGATCAAGTTTTTACTGGTGAATAAGTCGTCGGTGATCAAGTTGAATATTACTGGTGAATAAGTCGTCTGTGATCCAGTTTTTACTGGTGAATAAATCGTCGGTCATCAAGTTATTACTGGTGAATGAATCCTCGGTCATCAAGTTATTACTGGTGAATGAATCCTCGGTCATCAAGTTATTACTGGTGAATGAATCCTCGGTCATCAAGTTATTACTGGTGAATAAATCCTTGGTCATCAAGTTATTACTGGTGAATGAATCCTCGGTCATCAAGTTATTACTGGTGAATGAATCCTCGGTCATCAAGTTATTACTGGTGAATGAATCCTCGGTCATCAAGTTATTACTGGTGAATAAATCCTCGGTCATCAAGTTATTACTGGTGAATAAATCCTCGGTCATCAAGTTTTTACTGGTGAATAAGTCGTTGGTGATCAAGTTTTTACTGGTGAATAAGTCGTCGGTGATCAAGTTGAATATTACTGGTGAATAAATCCTCGGTCATCAAGTTTTTACTGGTGAATAAATCCTCGGTCATCAAGTTATTACTGGTGAATGAATCCTCGGTCATCAAGTTATTACTGGTGAATGAATCCTCGGTCATCAAGTTATTACTGGTGAATGAATCCTCGGTCATCAAGTTATTACTGGTGAATAAATCCTTGGTCATCAAGTTATTACTGGTGAATGAATCCTCGGTCATCAAGTTATTACTGGTGTTATGTGGTCCTCCCGGTGACTACCTGCTCTCGGTGGCCCCCGGACCGTGAGAGGAACTCCGCCAGAAAGATCTATGATTTATACGCTTTCGTAACGCAATCAATATGAATTCCAGTCAATAAGAAACCCCACACCAAGGATCCGGAGTAATCAATAATATATTCCCCAAGCAATCAACAACCATCAACAATCAATCCAATATTACTAAGAACGCCATCTTATATATGTCCCCCCTTTCCCCACTCACGACCCCTTTTGGTCACTGTCCCTCACAATGTCTCTGGGCCCCTCCAGACCAAGGTGAAGGTCGGCTTCTCCGCACACGGGTGGTTGAACGAACCCACGGCTGACGTGCTCCCAAACGTGCACGTCACGTACCGGGAACAACGGCTGCAGCGCACACCTCCTTGCCAAGCAAAGTGGGCAAAGCAACGCGCGGTTTGCCCAGCGCGCGAGGCCCAAGGTGCGACCCGTACGCATCCTTGTAGATGGTGAGGCGAACTGTGCACGCTTGGTTCCGTGCACGAACCCACGGCAACTTGACGTGTAAAGGGGTAATTACCCCGCGCAGGTAACTCCTTTCGCCAGACGGGCTTTCAAACGCAGTGTCCCCCACGCTGCTCAATATCGATACCGCTCGCGTCGGAGCTCGGCGAGGAAGAGGAAGATCGCCGCTTCTCCCGGACCTCGTGTCTTTTCTCCTTCCGTTTCCGGTCTCCTTTTCCCCAGAAGGGCTACTGACCCTTTAATCACAACAACCTTTAATCGACTACACATTAATAAGCAAAGACCTGAATAGTAATTCACCTAAATTCACATAAATCCATAACACTCCCCCCCTTCAAGAAAGAAAGTTTGACGCCAGCGAAAACTTTCTTTGCCGGCCAACTTTGATAAACAAACCAGATAACTCACACCCCCTAAATCATCAGTTCCCCCCGGGCACAATTATCACTTAAAAATAAAGCAACAAAATTTCACAAAACCCCCAGATTAATTCACTCTGGACCAAGCGTCAACCACTTCTAGTTTCTCTTGAATGACGGTTAAGAGGTGGTGACCAAAGCCCCAACGTTAAACCTCTCGATAGCACTTTTTCGGGAGGCCCAGCTGAGTATTCCCTACATGGACGCCTTAAGGAATGTGGAGTTCACGGTTAGTCCGGGGAGGAACGTTCATTGCATGGACGCCTTTAAGAACGTGGAGTTCACGGTTAGTCCGTGCAGGAAAGTTCACTACCTGGACGCCTTGAAGAACGTGGCGTTCACGGTTAGTCCGTGTAGGAGCCCCGGCTCGGCGGCTCCCTCTTATCTAGTGCTTCAACTTCTCCAGACTCCTAACAGTTACGGTGGGACCCCTTGTCCCAGCCGTTACCTGACTGGCGGTCTCCGTTTCGGCCAGTGCTCTGACATTCATTCTTTCGGGAGGTGCCGTAACTCTGGGAGCCTCCATAGTAATATCGGCTGCTGCCAACCCCAAAACTACCGCCAAGTTGTCCTCTTCTGTAGACCTCTTGACGCCTACGAAAGGCCTTCCCTACTGTTATGGTCCGACCCTCCAAAGCCTTACCATTCCAATTCTTCTCTGCCTCTCTGGCGTCTTTTGTGCTTGCAAACGTGACAAAGCCGAACCCTCTTGACCGTTGCGTTTCCCTGTCTTTTACCACCCGCACTTCCACCAGCGGCCCATATCTGTTGAAGACAGAGGTCAGAACTTCTTCCTCTGTGTTGAAGTTCAGTCCCCCTACAAATAACTTGGAACTTTTGTCGCCATCCCGAGCTGGGGTGGTGTTATTTCCCCTGCGGGGCTCTTTACCCACCCTCGGGTTACCATAAATTTGCCCCCCGGCCAAATCATTCCCGATAATCACAGATACTCCCTCTACAGGAAGCGTGGCTTGTAAACCGACGGTGACCGGTCCTGACACCAAATCGGATTCCAAATGGATGACATGAAGTGGGGCACTAACACAGCCACCGATCCCTTGTAACCGAACACTATCACCAGTTGCGGTACTCTTTGACAATGGCAAAATGCCTTCAAGCATTAAGGATTGATGGGCTCCTGTGTCCCTCAATACCCTAACAGGTCTTGGGTTAGTCAAGTCTCCCTTGAGTGAGACCAACCCCTCATAAATAAATGGTTGGTAACTCTTCTGTGGGCGATTTCTTACGCTTGCCATCGCATTCGGAGTTGTAATAGTCAGACTCCGCTCTGGGTTTTCCCTTTTCATGAGGTAACAACTGGACATCAAGTGTCCAGGTTTTTTGCAAAAGGCGCAAGTCGGCCCGGAGGAAAAACTCGTGGTCTGCCTCGGGCCCCCCGGGAAATAAGTTTGTCTTGGGCCCGTAGCCCTCTGATTTCGAACAGGTGGGGTATCCGCGTTGTCCCCATAATCCTCTCGAGGCCGCCGCCATGTATTGTCGTTCTCCGCACCGGGTGTTCCATAACTCCCCTGCTGAAGTCTAGGCGAGGAGTTAGGTTCGTGGACCCCTATCCGGTGTGTTAAGGCATAATCATCTGCCATGGTGGCTGCGTCCCACAACTTTGGTACTTTCTTTTCCTGCAGGTACACTTTGATGTCCTCGTGGACACACTGTTGAAATTCCTCCACCAGCATCAAGTCACGCAATGCTTCGAAGTCGTTCCCGACTCCTTTCGACTCACACCACCGATCAAACATGTTTTCTTTCACTCTGGCAAACTCCACATGGGTCTCACTCTCCCTCTTCCTGGCATTCCTGAATTTTTGCCGGTACGCTTCAGGAACCAACTCATACGCTTTGAGGATGTGCTTCTTCAATACCTCATAATCTGCACATTGGTCCATTGGTAGCGCCGAATAAATCTCTTGAGCTTTACCCACCAGCACACTTTGCACTAGTACGGTCCAGGCCTCCTCCGGCCAGTTTAACTGTCGAGCCACTTTTTCAAAGTGTGGAAAAAATTTAGCGACTTCCTTTTCACTGAAGGGTGGAACCAGCCTCACATGTCTGCCCACATCCCAGGTGTTCTGGCTAGGTGTCGACCCCGTCAGCAAGGGTGGTACCTCTCCCCGTTCTCTCATTAAATCCAGCTCCTTGAATTTAATCTCTTGCTGAAGCGCCAGATCACGTTCCTTCAACTCCCTTTCGGCTTTTCTCTCCTCTGCTTCGAGCTCCCTGGCAGCTCTCCTCTCCTCTGCTTTTCTCCCTTCTAACCTTTCCTGGAGTTCTCGTTCCACTCTCCCTTCCTCTGCTTGTTTCTCTTCTCTCCTCTCTTCTGCTTTCCTTTCTTCTTCTGCTCTTTCCTTTTCTGCTTTCCTTTCTTCTTCTGCTCTTTCCTTTTCTGCTTTCCTTTCTTCTTCTGCTCTTTCCTTTTCTGCTTTCCTTTCTTCTTCTGCTCTTTCCTTTTCTGCTTTCCTTTCTTCTTCTTTTAACCTTTCCTGGAGTTCTCTTTCCACTCTCCTTTCCTCTGCTTGTTTCTCTTCTCTCCTCTCTTCTGCTTTCCTTTCCTCTTCTTTGATCCGTTCCTGGCTCCGTAATTGCAACTCCAGTTTCCGGAGCTCAACGTCTTCTGGTTCTTCAGGTAGCCACTCCCAGGCTAACTCGTCCCATGTTCCTAATCCCACCATAGACTGTATCACCGTGGTCTGCAACTCTGCCTTCCTCAAATTAGTTCGGACCTCCAAGTTAAAATGTTTGGCCAATTTCAAGAGGTCCGATTTTAGTAACGCTCGGAACTGTGCCTCACTCGGGGTTACCGCAAAGTTCTGTGCCACAAACGCCATGGTGCCTATCGTTAACACCTGTTAACCTTCACCCCAGAAATTTCCAACAAAGAAAAGCAACAGTATTACTATTATTGCTATTGTTATTATTATTATTTTTTTGTTGTTGTTGTTGTTTTGTCGACAGAGCAAAACAATTTTAGGAACGTTGGAAAAGTTCCCACTCTTGGGAATTCTTTCCCGGACTAAAATTTAGAAAATTTTATAGATCCCGGACGAGCCCCCAATTTCTGTTACGTGGTCCTCCCGGTGACTACCTGGTCTCGGTGACCCCCGGACCGTGAGAGGAACTCCGCCAGAAAGATCTATGATTTATACGCTTTCGTAATGCAATCAATATGAATTCCAGTCAATAAGAAACCCCACACCAAGGATCCGGAGTAATCAATAATATATTCCCCAAGCAATCAACAACCATCAACAATCAATCCAATATTACTAAGATGGCCATCTTATATATGTCCCCCCTTTCCCCACTCACGACCCCTTTTGGTCACTGTCCCTCACAATGTCTCTGGGTCCCTCCAGACCAAGGTGAAGGTCGGCTTCTCCGCACACGGGCGGTTGAACGAACCCCTGGCTGACGTGCTCCCAAACGTGCACGTCACGTACCGGGAACAACGGCTGCAGCACACACCTCCTTGCCAAGCAAAGCGGGCAAAGCAACGCGCGGCTTGCCCAGCGCGCGAGGCCCAAGGTGCGACCCGTACGCGTCCTTGTAGACGGTGAGGCGAACTGTGCCGGACGCTTGGTTCCGTGCATGAACCCACGGCAACTTGACGTGTAAAGGCGTAATTACCCCGCGCAGGTAACTCCTTTTGCCAGACGGGCTTTCAAACGCAGCGTCCCCCACGCTGCTCAATATCGATACCGCTCGCGTCGGAGCTCGGAGAGGAAGAGGAAGATCGCCGCTTCTCCCGGACCTCGTGTCTTTTCTCCTTCCGATTCCGGTCTCCTTTTTCCCAGAAGGGCTCCTGACCCTTTAATCACAACAACCTTTAATCGACTACACATTAATAAGCAAAGACCTGAATAGTAATTCACCTAAATTCACATAAATCCGTAACACTGGTGAATGAATCCTTGGTCATCAAGTTATTACTGGTGAATAAATCCTTGGTCATCAAGTTATTACTGGTGAATGAATCCTCAGTCATCAAGTTATTACTGGTGAATGAATCCTCGGTCATCAAGTTATTACTGGTGAATGAATCCTCGGTCATCAAGTTATTACTGGTGAATGAATCCTCGGTCATCAAGTTATTACTGGTGAATGAATCCTTGGTCATCAAGTTATTACTGGTGAATGAATCCTTGGTCATCAAGTTATTACTGGTGAATAAATCCTTGGTCATCAAGTTATTACTGGTGAATAAATCCTTGGTCATCAAGTTATTACTGGTGAATAAATCCTTGGTCATCAAGTTATTACTGGTGAATAAATCGTCTGTGTCAAGTTATTACTGAGATTTTATTTGCAATTGTGTTTGTATCACTAATGATAATTGCTATGCTGTAGATATATATAAACTGAACTATACTGTGTATATATAAACTGTTTTATACTGTGCATATATAAACTGAACTATACTGTGTATATATAAACTGTTTTATACTGTGCATATATAAACTGTATTATACTGTGTGTATATAAACTGTTTTATACTGTGTGTATATAAACTGTTTTATACTGTGTATATATAAACTGTTTTATACTGTGCATATATAAACTGTTTTATACTGTGTATATATAAACTGTTTTATACTGTGTATATATAAACTGTATTATACTGTGTGTATATAAATTGTTTTATACTGTGTATATATAAACTGTTTTATACTGTGTATATATAAACTGTATTATACTGTGTGTATATAAACTGTTTTATACTGTGTATATATAAACTGTATTATACTGTGTATATATAAACTGTTTTATACTGTGTATATATAAACATTTATACTGTGTATATATAAACTGTTTTATACTGTGTATATATAAACTGTATTATACTGTGTGTATATAAACTGTTTTATACTGTGTATATATAAACATTTATACTGTGTATATATAAACTGTTTTATACTGTGTATATATAAACTGTTTTATACTGTGTATATATAAACTGTTTTATACTGTGAATATATAAACTGTATTATACTGTGTATATATAAACTGTTTTATACTGTGTATATATAAACTGTTTTATACTGTGTATATATAAACTGTTTTATACTGTGTATATATAAACTGTTTTATACTGTGTATATATAAACTGTATTATACTGTGTATATATAAACTGTTTTATACTGTGTGTATATATAAACTGTTTTATACTGTGTATATATAAACTGTTTTATACTGTGTATATATAAACTGTATTATACTGTGTATATATAAACTGTATTATACTGTGTATATATAAACTGTTTTATACTGTGTGTATATATAAACTGTATTATACTGTGTATATATAAACTGTTTTAAACTGTGTATATATAAAAACTTTTTTATACTGTGTATATACAACAACAACAACAACAACAACAACAACAACAACAACATGCATTTTAAGGCCATTTTCCCTGCTAGCGCGGGGGTTAGCCTTGCGGTCCCCATGACAAACTTCTCCATTTTGCCCTATTTTCTGCATCTCTCCTTGTTAACCCCCTTTGCCCGAATTTCTTCTTCCACCATCTTTAGTCAAGTCTTTCTCGGTCTTCCCCGTCCTCTACTTCCTTCTACATTCATTTCCATCACTCTTCTCAACCAGTCACTTTCATCCTTCCTCAACACATGACCAAACCATCTCAACCTGTTCCTCTTCACAGCCTCAATCACAGGCTCTATTCCCATCATCTTTCGCAATTCATCATTTGTCTTCCTCTCTCTCAACGATACTCCGCATATCCACCGAACCATTCGCATTTCCACCCTTTCCAGCCTTCGTTGCTGCTCTACGTTCATTACCCATGTCTCACTCCCATAAATCATAATAATAAATTATGTATTGTAATAAAATAATAAAATAATTTAATAATAAAAATAAATCCTAAATCATATATGTGTATATATAAACTGTTTTATACTGTGTATATTTAAACTGTATTATACTGTGTATATTTAAACTGTATTATACTGTGTATATATCAACTGTATTATACTGTGCATATATAAACTGTTTTATACTGTGTATATATAAACTGTATTATACTGTGTATATATCAACTGTATTATACTGTGCATATATAAACTGTATTATACTGTTGCGGATCTCCCGAAGCCCATTCCACGTTACAAAGGGGGGATTAAACCCCTTTTTCCCCCTGGGTCTTCATGTCCACGAGGCCGAATCGCCACTTCCGCAGCAAGCGTGAAAACCTGGTCACTCTACTGGTCACTCTACTCTGACTGTACTCTGGTCACTCTACTCTGGACATGCTGCTTCTGCTTTCTCAACAATGGATGGAGGTCCTCAATGCCAAACAGGAAATCAGAGCTGTCTCCCTTGACGTATCACGTGCCTTCGATACGGTCTGGCACCCCGCTCTGCTCACCAAACTCTCCTCTGTTGGTATCCATGGAAATCTCCACGCATGGCTGGCGGACTTCCTCTCTAGTCGTAGTCAACGTGTGGCCCTGAATGGGTTTCTCTCATCTCCTCTTCCTGTTCAGGCTGGAGTTCCCCAAGGCAGTGTTCTGGGCCCTGTGCTTTTTCTGGTCTTCATCAATGATCTCTCTGACTCTCTTGAAAATCCTCTCTATCTCTTTGCTGATGACTCTACTCTCTGTCACTCCATTCTTCATCCCTCAGATCGGCAGTCTGCAGCCTCCTCACTCTCTGCAGACCTGGACAAAATCACAGACTGGGCAAACAAGTGGAACATGTCTTTCAATCCTGACAAATCTCACACTCTTACGATGTCTCTCCGAAAAGACCGACTGGACAACCCTCCCATCCACTTTCTGAATAAACCTCTCCAAGAAGTTCTGTCACTCAAGCTTTTGGGTCTCACTATCTGCCATGATCTTTCCTGGGAAAACCACATTTCAAATCTGGCCTCCAAAGCCAGTCGCCGACTGGGCATCCTCCGTCGTGCGAAGTCCTTCCTTGGCACACCTGAGCTCCTCACCACATACAAGGCTTTCATCCGCAGCTCAATGGAATACTGCTCTCCCCTCTGGGCTGGTGCTCCTGCCTCACACCTAGCTCGTCTTCACGCTGTTGAAACCAAAGCATTCAGAATCATTGGAATCTCCCATGATGAAGCTAACTCCAAGGGCCTCTCACTCACTCACCGCAGGCAGGTTGGTGGTCTTTCCGTCTTCTACCGACTCCTCTCTGGCCCTGCCCCCCCCCCCAGCTCTCTCTGGGCTCTGTCCCGCAAATATTCCTACAGGTCGCACAAGATCTGCCTGCAACCCTCTTATGGTTAAACTGCCAAAATCAAGACTCTCTGCTCACCTTCACTCCTTCATTCCTCTTTTCTCCCACCTCTGGAACAAACTCCCTCACTCTCTTCAATCCCACTCCACCCTCCAGGTCTTTAAAACAGCTGTTCACCACCATCTCTTATCTTCCCCCATCCAAAACCTTGATCTTTTCTATCCCCGCTAATTTCACCCCAATTCCACTTTTTTGAAATACCAACTTCTGTCCTGGAAGTCCTTGGTGTCCTTGTGTTTTATACTTCTCCCACCCCACCCCCCCCCTTCCCACGCCTCCTCCCCCCAAGCACTCTCCCTCCCACACATCTCCCTGCTCTTAAATGTTGTGTGCTCTCAAGTGTTTGTGTGCTTCCCCTTCTCTTGTCTTCCACTCCCTCTTTTTATATATTTTGTTTGTCTGATTGATTTGTTTGTGAAGTAAATGTCAGCTCTTTCACGAGCCTCGATTCAGTATACAAAAAAGAAAGAAAAAAAAAGGGTGTCCGGTCGACGCCGCACGTACCTTTAACCCATGCTGCCACGAAAGCGGGGACCGGACCTCGCACGAGCCACGCTTAATCGAGTACGCCCAAGAGGTATGCGTATCACGTGACTCGTGCCGTTACTTTTATGGAACCCGATTTGTGCGGTTCTATTCGTACCATGCGAGGCCAATTAATGGAAGCGACGGGAACGGTCAAATCAGAGGAAGAACACAATTTATTTACACAATGTACAGTGATCAGGATAAGGAAAGGGGACACAGAGCAGATGCTTAACAATGTTAACATATCCAGACACAGGGCCCACTCACGCACACGGGGAGAAGGAGGAGGACGTTCGTGTGCCAAGCTTGCTTTGCCGTCGGTCGCTCTGGGGCAGCTCGCCCGGCGTGGCCCTCTGGCGGTCACAGCACGTATGCAGGAAAAGGCAGGCAGGGAGATCGCGCGTCTGTGGCCCAGAATGGATCGTCTTCCCAAGCGCGATTAATACAGCGCAGGGCACGGGGCACGGGGGATTCGTGTACCGCGCGGCTATTTCAGTGATTCAAGTCCAACACTCTGACTCGTTCTCTTGCGCGTTCTCTCTCTCCGACGCGCACTCCAGCTCAACTCCTTGCGTTCTCCAAACTGTGCACACGACTCAACTCTTCTAAGATGGGGGGCTCGGAGCAGGGTTTTATGGCTCCGCCCCGGCCTTACTCGAATGTTCCAAGCCCCACCTCTCATCCCCGTTGTCAGCCACTCCCCTCGAGCTCTGATTGGTGGCTCATTGCTTACCGGCCACTCCCCCTGCAGCTCCCCCCTTCGGCCTTGCCAGACTTGTTCAGGCCTGCCACGTGGCATTTCAGCGCCAAAAGACCACCCTACTCACAGGCCTGCTCAACGCAAAACTAACACGGGAAAGGACTATGCTTACATTCACTAAGAAATAACTACACTATCACGAGGCTTCATGTTGTGGTGCGTCTACCTACGAGGGGGATTATCCTTTATTCCAAAACCGTAACAATACTGTGTATATATAAACTGTTTTATACAGTGTATATATAAACTGTATTATACTGTGTATATATAAACTGTATTATACTGTGTATATATAAACTGTATTATACTGTGTATATATAAACTGTATTATACTGTGTATATATAAACTGTATTATACTGTGTATATATAAACTGTATTATACTGTGTATATATAAACTGTATTATACGGTGTATATATAAACTGTATTATACTGTGTATATACATAAACTGTTTTATACTGTGTGCACTATATATACTATATATAAACTGTCTGTGAGCAGGATAGCTCAAAACGTTATTGACGGGTTCGGACGAAATTTGGTGGACATGTTGGGTGTTCGACAAGGATGAATTGATTCAATTTTAGTAAAGATTCAGATCCGGATATTAGAAATTTTTCAACTGATTCTTCACCATTGAGCGATGTGGCAAACACGATAGATAGCACGATATCTCAAAATGTTATGGACTGATTATGATGAAACTTGATGGACAGATTGGTTGTGTGATGAAGACAAATTAGTTTCATCTCAAATCCAGATAGTGAATGATTTAATCATTTTGTGATTCTTCACCATTGAGAGATGGGGCCAAAAACGAGATTTAGCATGATATTTCAAAAAGTTGGAAACTGATTATGACAAAACTTGGTGGATAAGTTGGGCAGGTGACGAGAACAATCCGATTCGATTTGGGTTCAGGTCCGAATCCAGATCCTGTTTATCAGTCGGATACAAAACATAAACTGTTCAGCCTGGTGGAGATATGTTCTGTATGTACCGAGTGCCATTCTAGTTCAACATCTTTCTTGATTGAAAATTCTTGCCTGTTTGAAAGTTGAAAGTTGAAAGATTGAAAGTTGCTTGTTTTGGCTTTGATACCTGGGTTTGCATTTACCAAAGAATGCTTTTCTGGAACACTCTTGGCAAAGGGAGATACATCTTTAAGGATTCCATCTTTTGAATGGAGATGTAAAGCTCGCAATTTGACTTAAGTTTGTACTTTGAATTTTGGATTGTTTGATTATTATACAGTCATGGCCAAAAATATTGGCACCTTGCACTTTTTTCAAGTAACTCACAATTTTCTCTAAAATACTGTTACGAATTTGGGTAGTGATATATGTAGAGCAGAGTAGATCTGAGTAGGTAACATGCTTCATGTGTCGCAGTAAGGAACACTACCTGTAATAAGTCCATGTGTAGGCGTTTTGTCGGTTAAGGTGTATAACTGTGGATCTACCAGGAGATTCGAGTGATAGGTAGTGTAGGGGTTAATGAGAAGAGCCCTTGTATGTCTCACCTGGTAATCAAACCTTTGTCCCTTATGGCACTGCAGACCACATAGACATTGGTTAGGATTCCCTTAGTACAACACTAATGACGCCCTTTCCCCCTGACATGACTTCGGAAGAAAGCAGGCCAGAACACCGCCACCCGGCCGCCACCATTTGCACCTCCGAGAGGCCTACCCGCTTTGCATAGCACGTGCTATAACACAAGGAGCAGGGACGGGAGTGAGAGTGGCGCAGTGGGCGTGCCCCTGGACGAGCCGGCGAGTCGATGGAGGCTCTGATTGGCAGAGCAGTGCGCCAATGCTGACGTCACCGGCCATGGATATGAACGGGGGCCGGACGCCATTTCGGGCAGTTCAGATGGAGTAGGACTGTCAGTTGAGTGACATTCCTGGCAGTGAGAAGGTTTTTGAGTTCACGGTTCGCAGTGCACAGCTTGAGAGAGTCCCGGTGCGATCCTGAGTTGGACTTTTAGTGTGCCAAAGCTGACGTCACCGGCCGGAGATATTAGCGGGAGCCGGATGCCATTTCGAGCAGTTCAGATCTGATCCCGAGTTGAGCAGGAGTTGAGCAAGACTTCATGTGCACGAGAGAGTCGAACAGTTGAGTCACGAGTTGGTGTTGAGTTGAGACGAGTTCACTCCTGGCCCCTGGCAGTTCAGTAGAGAGTGACATTCCTGAGTCGAGGGCAGTTTGATTCGTGGTCGAGAGTTAGTTTTGCAGTGCGCAGTTGGCAGTGAGCAGTTGAGAAGCGACTTGGAAGGACGAGACGTGCGGTCACACCTGCATTCTCTCCGTTCCTGTCTTTTCGTGCTTCGTGTGGGGATCGACCTCGTGTGAAGTCGCTGGCCTGCGTTGGGTGCTTTGGAGTTTGGTGCACGGACCTCATGGGCGGCGAGAGGATCGGAGCTTGGAGCGCGGCCTCGTGGGTACATCGGCGCCGAACGGAGCCGCATGTTGGACGGCGGCCAAAGCCAACGACGAGACAGATAAGCCGAGCTCCGCGTATACATTTTACATGACGTGTTCTTTTCTTTAATTCATATTCCCCTCTTTGTGTTTCTGAAGTCGGTGTGCGGGATCCCGATTTAGGATATTTTATTACCGACGCATGCTTTTCCTGTCCTTGCTTTCATTGAATACACCCTTATATTACTTTTTGTACATAATATCTGAATGCAGTTTCCTGATTGATTTGATAGTTAAGGCGGCGGGGACTCTCGCCGCTTCCCTCCATTCTGCGCGCTTAGGGGCTTTAGGTTTTGGAATCCGCCATTGAGTTTCCGCTTCGGAGTTAAAGCCTTCATGATCGGCATCCGCGACCGCCAGATATTAATTTCGGCGGTTGCACGACAATACGTTGAAATTGACAAAAGTATTTGGTCTCCACAGTTCTATATTTCCCTGTTAATATTACAGAACCTTTGTTTTTAATTCAGAACATAATATATCCATTTAAATCAGATAATAAAAAGAAATGGCATTGACAAAATTATTGACACCATGGCCTTAATATTTGGCAGCACAACCTTTGGACAAAACAACTGCAGTCAATCGCTTCCTATAGCCATGAATGAGTTTCCTTCACCTCTCTACTGGCAGGTTGGCCCACTCTTCTTGTGCAAACAGCTCCAGTTCTCCCAGATTTGAAGTGTGCCTGCTGTTTTCCCATCATCCCAACTGATGTTTTCAGATCTCCCCACAGGTGTTCAATGGGATTTAGATCTGGACTCATTGCTGGCCACTTCAGAACAGTTCAGCGTTTTGTCTTAACCATTCCTGGGTGCTTTTTGAAGTGTGTTTGGGGTCATTGCCCTGCTGCTAGACCCATGACCTTCGACGGAGACCCAGCTTTCTGATACTGGGTTCAACATTGCACTCCAAAATACCTTGGCAATCTCCTGATTTCATGATGCCGTGCACACATTCAAGGTACCCAGTGCCAGGGCAGCATAGCAATCCCAAAACGTCACTGAACGTCCTCCATGTTTCATGTAGGGAAGGTGTTCTTTTCTTTGAAGACTTCATTTTGTTTTCTGTAAACGTAGAGATGATGTGCTTTCCCAAAAAGCTCTAATTTGGTCTCATCTGTCCACAGAAAGATTTTAGCTTCTTCAGGTGTGTTTTGGCAAACTCCAACCGGGCTTTCTTATGTCTCTTTCAGCAGTGGATCCTCCTGGGTCTCCTACCATAGAACCCCCTTTCATTGAGTTGGCAACAGATGGTGCGAGTTGAAACTGTCGTACCTTGTGTCTGAAGGTCAGCTTGAATTTGTTTGGCATTTGGTCGAGGTGCTTTCTCCACCATTCAAACAATCCTTCGCTGCGATCTTCGATCAAGTTTTCTCTTGCAGCCCTGTCCAGTGAGTTTAGCTACAGTGCCATGGGCCTTAAACTTCCTGATAACATTGTGTGCGGTGGACACAGCAACATCAACGTCTCTGGAGATGGACTTGTAGTCTTGAGATTTCAATGCTTGGCTACAATCTTGTGTCTCACCTCCTCAGACAATTCTTTGGTTTTCTTTCTTTTCTCCACGTTCATTGCAGTACACACAGTGACACAAAAAAGCAGAATGACTCCTCTTCTCCATTCAAACTGGTTGAATGAGTGATTTTTATATTGCATGCACCTGCAACTCACCTCAGGTGAGTTCAATTCCAAAGTAAAGCAGAATCACCTGCTTGAAATTTAATTATTTCTAACAACTTCTAAAAGGTGCCAATAATATTGTCCGGGCAATTTTAGGATTTCTGTGTGGAATAAGCTAAGATTTAGTAATTTTTTTCAGCTTGTTTTGTTTTGTTCCACTGTAAACAAAAGAAATACAAATGTGAATACCAAAGTATTTTTAAATTTCAACAATTTTCTGAAAGAAATGGTGCATTATTTGAAAAAAATGCAAGGGTACCGATATTTTTGGCCACGGCTATATATGATGTAATTGTTCTCTTTGGTTTACTTGTTTTGTTCTTTTGAATTTTTTTCAGACTCTCCACATGCAGGTTTCAACTCTGCTGCACATGCTTCGTTGATCCCAGCAGTTCTCTGATCCCAACGGAATGGCTTCTTCTTCAATTAATATTGGAGTTAGTACCGATGAACTCACATGCACTGTGTGCATCGACCTCTTAACCGAGCCTGTAACACTGGCATGCGGCCACTCGTTTTGTCATTTATGTGTTGAGAAATATTGGGAAACCGGGAAACAAGTTCGAACCTTTTCTTGTCCAAATTGCCGTGAGGTTTTTCCTCAAAAGCCAAAACTCAAAAAGAATGTGATGCTTGCCAGATTGGTAGAACAGGTGAAGATGAGACAGAGAGAACTCGGATCGAGGGTTGATGCGCAAGAGAGTGGAATTCACTGTGAGTTGTGTAAAAGAGAGGCGGTCAAGCTGTGTGTCCCGTGTCAGATCCTATGTTGTGAGAAGCACGTGAAGCCTCATCAACAGAAAGGACACAAACTGGTCGAGCCGGGAAAAGATGTGGGAGAACTGAGATGCTCCGAGCACAAAAATGCAATTCAACTCTACTGTATCGATGATGGGAAATTGATGTGCCCGATGTGCATGGATGGACAACATCAGGACCACAAAGTTGTTGCTGTGAAGATTGCTCATACTGAACTCAAGGTTTGTGTTTCACACTATTTTTCATCACTCGATATTATTAATTCCAATTTTTTGTGTGAATCATTTTCACATTTATTGTAAGGTGGGGAGATATTTTTTCTTAAACTTCTCAAAAAATTTTTTTTCAATAAATCATGAAATATAGTCTTCTTGCAGTTGGACCTGAATTTTTAATGTACAAATTTACAATCTCGATCCAATCGTTATTGCCTCGATGTCATGAGATGAGAATATTTTTCACTTGCTAAACCTAGAGCTGTACTTTACCTTTTTCTCCAGGTACCTCCTGCCATTTCACCTTCCTTATTCCATATCAGCCCATTTCCAGAATCACATCCTATGTACAGTGCCCTTCAATACTATGTGCAGTGCAATCACATACTATGTACAGTGTATTGGAACAGTGAAGTGAAATTTGTTATTGCTATATACTCAAAAAAATTGGATTTGATATCAAATTATGAATATGAGGAACGAGAACAGAAGATGAGTTTTTATTTCTTGGTGTGTGTGTGTGTGTGTGTGTGTGTGTGTGTGTGTGTGTGTGTGTGTGTGTGTGTGGGGATGTGTGTGTGGGGGAATGTGTGTGTGGGGGGATGTGTGTGTGTGGGGATGTGTGTGTGTGTGTGTGTGTGTGTGTTCAAAACACCTCACCACCACGTTTTTAAAAACGCTTCACCACCACATAATTCAAAATACCTCACCACCACGTGATTCAAAACCACCACCACGTTATTAATAACACTTCACAACCACGGAAACAAAAGTTTGAGGGAGTAGTTCAGTGACAACACAAACACTGCCCAGATATATAGACAGATGACTGTACCTGAGTTGCTGTGTTGTCATGATTTCCACCGATCGAACTAAAAACAATTATTTTAAACAAATGTATTTGTTGTGTTTGTGATATTACATTGTTATAAGCAATTTAAGTTGAAGATTTAGGCTGAAAAAACAAAACAAAAAAAACCCCTCAGCACATACATACGGGAGGGATAGGTGCAGACTCGAAGTTTGGGATGACAACACTTCACCACCACGTGATTCAAAACACCTCACAGCCACGGAAACAAAAGTTTGAGGGAGTAGTCCAGTGACAACACAGACACTGCACACAGAGATACATATATTATATATATATATACAGTCACGTGAAAAAGTAAGTACACCCCATGTAAAGTTTTGACTTTTTCAACATATTTCAACATACAGCTATTTGATCTTCATTTCAACAATATTGACAGATAAAGGTGATATAATATAACAAATATCATGAAACATTCACATTTTGTAGTCCATTGTATAATTTAAATAAACATAAATGCAAATTTCGCATATGGAAAAAGTAAGTACACCCCTACATTTATCACTACTTCAAATACCTAAAATTAGAATCAGGTGCACCAGCTCAGGTGCAAATGATTAGAACATCGTTAGAGAGGATCTTGGAGGAACCTGTTTTATTTAAACCTCAGACATTTAGTTTGGTTTGCTCTTTGTTGTTGAAGTGTGCAGCATCACCATGCCTAGATCAAAAGAGCTCTCTGAGGCCTTCAGAAAGAAGGTTAAAGATGCCTACGAGTCTGGGAAGGGATTTAAAAAGATCTCCAAACAATTTGAAATCAATCACTCGACTGTCCGGAAGATCATCTACAAGTGGAGAAGATTCCAAACAACTGCCAACTTGTTCAGGCCAGGCCGCCCCAGCAAGTTCAGCCTGAGAGCAGACCGCAAGATGTTGAAAGAAGTCTCTAAGAACCCCAGAATGTCATCACGGGACCTACAGGTAGCTCTTGCCACTGTTGATGTCAAAGTGCACGAGTCTACCATGAGAAAGAGGCTGCACAAATTTGATCGACATGGGAGGTGTGCCAGGAGGAAACCTTTGCTGTCCAGAAAGAACATCAGGGCAAGACTAAAGTTTGCCAATGAACACCGAGGCAAAGACCAGAACTTCTGGAACAATGTGCTCTGGACAGATGAGTCAAAGGTAGAGCTATTTGGCCACAGTACCAGAAGACATGTTTGGCGAAAACCAAAGACAGCATTTGACCACAAGAACCTGATACCAACTGTAAAGCATGGTGGTGGAAATATTATGGTTTGGAGCAGCTTTGCTGCATCAGGGCCTGGGCAGCTCACCATCATAGAATCCACTATGAATTCTTAATTGCACCAGAGGGTGCTGCAGGATAATGTGAGGCCGTCTGTCGGAAAATTAACGCTCAACAGAAGGTGGACCTTGCAACATGACAATGACCCTAAACATACCAGTAAATCCACCAAGGAATGGCTGAAAAGAAAGAAATGGAGGGTTCTGGAATGGCCAAGTCAAAGCCCGGAACTAAATCCCATCGAGATGTTGTGGGGGGATTTGAAATGAGCTTTCCATGCAAGAAACCCCTCAAACATCACACAGCTGAAAGAATTCTGCATGGAGGAGTGGGAAAAAAACTTCTCCCAGTCGATGTCAGAGATTGGTAGACAGTTATAAGAAACGCCTACTTGAAGTTGTTTCTGCCAATGGGGGCAATACCACCTATTAGAGCCAAGGGTGTACTTACTTTTTCCACATGCGAAATTTGCACTTATGTTTATTTAAATTATATTTAAATAAAATTTAAATTATAATTATATTTTATTTATGGGAGCGAGACGTGGGTAATGAACGAAGAGCAGCAACGAAGGTTGGAAAGGGTGGAAATGCGAATGGTTCAGTGGATGTGTGGAGTATCGTTGAGAGAGAGGAAGACAAATGATGAACTGCGAAAAATGATGGGAATAGAGCCTGTGATTGATGCTGTGAAGAGGAACAGGTTGAGATGGTTTGATCATGCATTTAGGAAGGATAAAAATGACTGGTTGAGAAGAGTGATGGAAATGAATGTAGAAGGAAGTAGAGGACGGGGAAGACCGAGAAAGACTTGGCTAAAGATGGTGGAAGAAGAAATGCGGGCAATGGGGTTAACAAGGAGAGATGCAGAAAATAGGGCAAAATGGAGAAGATTGTCATGGGGCCCGCAAGGCTAACCCCCGCTCTAGCAGGGAAAATGGCCTTAAAATGCATGTTGTGTTGTTGTTTATTTAAATTATACATTGGACTCCAAAATGTAAATGAATGAATGATATTTGTTATATTATATCACCTTTATCTATCAATCTTGTTGAAATGAAGATCAAATAGCTGTATGTTGAAATATGTTGAAAAAGTCAAAACTTCACTTTTTCACGTGACTGTATATGTGTGTGTGTGTGTGTGTGTCTATATATATATACTGAAACGCAAAAGAAACTTACCACCTTTGAAACCTTTAAATATCAACAATAACACTGCGTGTAGTAAATGTGTGAACTTATTTGTGGACAATAGTGTCCTCACTGTCAGACAAAACGGTCACGGATGGTCACTTGAACCTTCAATGGTCACTTCATAGCACAGCTGTTGAACAGCCCTTTTGACTGTCAGTGATTAGCCAAGGGGTACGGGATGATTTTAATGAGCTGCACGTGATGTCTTGATATTGGATTTAAAAAGGCCAGTGCAAAATGGGCATTTTGACCGAAAAATTTGACCATTTTGACCAACTTCAAAAAGACCGAAAACGCAAAAGAAACTTACCACCTTTGAAACCTTTAAATACCCAGACCTGAGACCTGAGACCACCCAGAACTGAGAACCTTTCAGCATGACAACGCTCGTCCCCATGCTGCTCGCTTTACCACTGCATTTCTCCAAGGCGAGAACATCAACACCATGCAGTGGCCTGCACTCTCCCCTGACCTGAATCCCATGGAGCACCTGTGGGATGAGCTTGGGAGACGCGTAGTTGGCAGGGCCAAGACACGGGCAGAGCTGCTTCAGACATTGAGGACTGAGTGGGACAGAATCCAGCAGCAATCCATCCAAAGACTGGTAGGCAGTATACGCCGACGATGCACTGCCTGTATCCAAAACAATGGTGGCCACACACGCTATTGAAATGGGACTGACATTGCACCCTGTGCTGTTCTGTACTGTAGAACAAACTGATGAGATGGTGTATCTTGGTCAAAAACTTGACATGTCATCAATAAAATGCCAATGTTTCAATTAGCAATTGTTGGTTTGTTTTATTTTGAACTGTTACAATTTTATTACATTTCAAACAAGTGGTAAGTTTCTTTTGCGTTTTCGGTCTTTTTGAAGATGGTCAAAATGGTCAAATTTTTCGGTCAAAATGCCCATTTTGCACTGGCCTTTTTAAAGCCAATATCAAGACATCACGTGCAGCTCATTAAAATCATCCCGTACCCCTTGGCTAATCACTGACAGTCAAAACGGCTGTTCAACAGCTGTGCTATGAAGTGACCATTGAAGGTTCAAGTGACCATCCGTGACCGTTTTGTCTGACAGTGAGGACACTATTGTCCACAAATAAGTTCACACATTTACTACACGCAGTGTTATTGTTGATATTTAAAGGTTTCAAAGGTGGTAAGTTTCTTTTGCGTTTCAGTATATATATATATATATATATATATATATATATATATATATATATATATATATATATATATATATATATATATATATATATATATATGTATATATATGTATATATATATATGTATATATATATATGTATATATATATATATATATATATATATATATATATATATATATATATATATATATATATATATATATATATATATATATATATATATATATATATATATATATATATATATCTCCATGGTAAGATCTCCAACCTTTAATTGAACAAACAATGACTTAACGTTGAGTCATTGTTTGTTCAATTAAAGGTTGGAGATCTTACCATGGAGTCATTTGGATTTACTCCCAACCGCAAATCTTTGCTTATATATATTGTTGCGGACGCGGTTAAGATGTTATTTAGACCGAGCGGTGGTGTATTACCGCGACCGAACAGTTATTCCCCGATTAGAACCCGATTCCACCCAAACGTTGGCCGGATCGCACCGCGGCTGCTCAATGAGGGAAAAGACTAAAACGACGAATGCAAAGAGGAAGACGAAGGCAAAGAAAGGTTTGGAAATACTACTAAATTTATTTACTATTTACACACATAAGCAAAAAGAAAGCAGTCACGTTTATTTACAAGCACATAAGACGCAGGTGACGCAGTGAAAATACTAGCTTACCTACAGTCTTAATTAACCCAGGACAGAACAAACAAAAGACAGACTCACGCGGGTAATGATGACAGGAATCGCAGGAGGTGGATGGCTGGAGGTGAACGCTTGGTGGAGCCAACGCGGAGCTTGGTGGAGCTTTGGTGGAGGTGAACGCTTGGTGGAGCTTTGGTGGAGGTGAATGCTTGGTGGAGCCAACACGGAGCTTGGTGGAGCCTTGGTGGAGGTGAACGCTTGGTGGAGCCAACGCGGAGCTTGGTGGAGCCTTGGTGGAGGTGAACGCTTGGTGGAGCCAACGCGGCTGGTGGGGGGTTGGTGTGACGGGTTCTCTCTCCTTCCCTCACAAGCTTCAGGACTCTTTCTCTCTCTTTCTTAGTCCCACCCAGTCCAACAACTTCCTCTCTTGCTTAGTCCAACTCAAGGCCTTTCTGTCTTCTGATCTCCTCCCTCCTCGACTCTCTCTGGGGGCCTCTGCCTCGGGTTATATAAGCCCCACCCTTGACCCTTTTGCGAACCTCCCCAAAACGTTCTCTCTCCGCCCTCTAAAGCCAACCCCTCGTTCTGGGTTGGTCGGCAAGGGCTGGTTCACTCCTCCCCTCTATGACGAGGTGGGGACCCGCCTTTCTTCCCCAACCCTGCCTCGTGGTCAATGGCGGCAATTGGAAGGGAGGTAATTGGCAATGGCACTCGAGGCCTGGCAAAGACGAAAGGGGAAATGGAAGTTTTGGGAGTGGGAATGAAGGGAATCTATCTCTTTCACTGGTGCAATGGAGTATTTCTATTAATGGGAGACACAGCCACACCCTAAAACACAGAATAAGATATAACTATCGAACAGGGGTATTCTATGATTGGCTGAAGTGTATGCTTGTGGACTAATTATGGGACGCCCTTTGACCTTTACACAGTTCCGGAGGCAGGAGGCGCAGAATAACAATAATAATAATAATAAAGCACACAATCAAAAAAAATACAGTCCTCATATCCGCAACAATATATATATATATAGATATAGATATATAGATATAGATATATATAGATATACAGGGTGAGTCATGAGTGGTGCCCGATTTGTTTATATATATACATATATATATATATATTGTTGCGGATATGAGGATTGTGTTTTTTTTATTGTGTTGTATTGTATAGTAAATTGTTGTAAATATCACCCTCTGTAAAATGTAATGATTCCTTGTAAATACCTCCTTAGTGTGAAGGTCAAAGGGCGTCTCGGTAGTTATTCCATAAACACCACATTGCAGGACACGATAAAACCCTTGTTCAGTAGCTTATATCTTATTATGTGTCTTAGGGTAAGGCTGTGTCTCCCATTAATTTAAATACTCCATTGCACCAAGTGAAATAAGAGTAGATCCCCTTTCATTTCATTTCAATGGCCAACTGCATTTTGGGCGGTTTTCTGCAACCACCATTGGCCACGAGGCAGGGTTGGGAAAGAAGGGCATGTCTCCACCTCGTCATAGAGGGGAGGAGTGAGCCAGCCCCGAACAACCAACCGAGCACGAGGGGTTTGGTTTGAGAGGGCGGAGGAAGAGCGTTTGGGGGAGGTTCGCAAAGGTTGAGGGGCGGGGCCTATATAACCCGCCGCGGGGTGTCCCCCAAAGAGATGGGCTGGAGAGAAGTGAGAGAAAGGCTGAGCTGAGCTGCGTGGAGAGGTACACGAAAAGGAAGGGTCCAAGAGAAAGCCGAGGAGCTTTTACGAAGCAAGCTACACGAGAGATACAGCAGAGGAGTGCAGCCCCGTTTCAACCAGCCGCGTGAAGCCCTGACGGTGTGCGCTGTAAAGCGGAATACAAGGAGTCGCCGCCCCCCCCCCCCCCCCCGCTTCCCGCCCGGAGTGGACCCGCTTGCTGTGCCCTGTGATCCCACCTGCTCATCCTTTCCAGCCATTCCTGCCTGCAAGTTCCCCATTTTGCCTACGTGAGTTTGTTTTGTTTGTTCTGTCCTGGGTAGTAAACTAAGTCAGTATAAGCTAGTAATTTGCACTGTCACCTGCGTCTCATGTCCCCTGTAAATAAACGTGACTGCTTTCTTTTTGCTTATGTGTGTAAATAATAATAAACCCAGTTACTCTTCTGTACGTCTTCTTCCTCTTTGCATTCGGTCGCTTTAGAGTTTTCCAGATTGAGTAGCTGTGGCGCGATACGGCCAACGTTTGGGTAAATCGGGTGAATCGGGGAAGAACAGTTCGGCCGCGGTTATACCTCCGCTCGGTAAAAATAACATCCTAATCCGCGGACCGTAACAATATATATACGAGGTGTGTTCAAAAAGTATCCAACCTTTGTTCATAAAAAATACTCGTATCCAGATACAACAAACTTATACTAATCTCCTTCAAAGTAGTCCCCTTGGGCTGCCACACACTTCTCCCAACGGTTCTGCCACTGTCGGAAGCAGCGCTGGAACACCTCTTTTGGGATGGCGCGCAGCTGGTCCGTCGCATTCCGCATGATGTCTTCTCTGGACTGAAATCTGGTCCCTTTCAGGGGCATTTTCAGCTTGGAGAAAAGCCAGAAGTCACACGGAGCCATGTCGGGAGAGTAGGGAGCCTGACGAAGCACAGGTGTGTTGTGTTTGGCCAAGAAACTCTGTATCAAATGTGAAGAATGGGCGGTGCGTTATCGTGATGGAGCTGCCAATTGCCCTCTGCCCACAGGTCCGGCCGTTTGCGTCGCACAGCGTCACGAAGGCGACGCAGAACCTCTTGGTAATACTCCTTGGTGATGGTGGTGCCGTGTGGTGCGTACTCGTGATGAACCACGCCACTGGAGTCGAAGAAGACGGTCAGCATGACTTTGACATTGCTGCAGACCTGCCTTGCTTTTTTTGGCCTCGGGGATGTTGGATGCTTCCATTGTGATGACTGCAACTTGGTTTCTGGGTCGTACCCATAAACCCAGGACTCATCGCCAGTGATCACTGTGTTGAGGAAGCTGGGATCGCTGTTCACAGTCTCCAGCATGTCCTGTGCGATCTCCAAACGGAGTTGCTTCTGCTCAATCGTTAGCAGCTTTGGTACGAACTTCGCTGAGATTCTCCTGAAGCCCAAATCCTCCTTCATAATAGAATGAACGGATCCAATGCTGACGCCCACCTCGTCTGCAAGTTCTCTGATCGTGATTCGACGATCCTGCATCACCAGGGTCCTCAATTGGTCAATGACGATCTCATTTCGGGATGTTGAGGGCCTACCCGAACGTGCTTCACTCTCCACTGATGTGCGGCCATCTTTGAAGCGGTTGTACCACTCCTTTATCTGTGTGGTGCTCATTGCTTCGTCCCCGAAGGCCTGTTGAATCTTGCAGATCGTTTCCACTTTGGAATCGCCAAGCTTTACACAAAATTTGATGCAGTAGCGTTGTTCAAGTTTTTCCGTCATTTTGTCAAAAACGAAAATCCGACGGCGCTCACTTACACTTCCTCACTCATCCGCGGTCTGCCGTCGAATGACAGCTTCTGCAGGTGGGAAAAAATTCATGCATCCGCAATTGCGCATTAGGATCGCCTACATACGTGCACCAATCAACGCCTCCCTAGCCTCATTTGTTTACGCACGACAAATTAAGGTCGCATACTTTTTGAACACACCTCGTATATATAGATATATAGATATATAGATATATATATAGATATATAGATATATAGATATATATATATATATTTCTGTTAGTTGATTGTTTGTTTGCCATTTGTATTACAGTGTACAAAAAGGTAGAAATAAATGAATGACATGTTTATCTAACCATTTATTCGGGGGATAATTATTCGGGCGCGGGCCCAGAAATCGGGCCCAGAAATCGGGCACGGGCGCTACTTTTGATTCACCATGTATGTACGAGTATCTGTATATATCTGTGCAGTCTCGATGTCACTGAACTATTCCCTCAAACTTTTGTGACATCCTACCAAACTTCTGGCATGCACCTATCTCTCTCGTGTGTACGTCCTCAGTGTATTGTTTTTTAAAATATTTTATTTGTAGTGTAGTTTTTTTTTCCCAACTTAAGTCTCCAACTTCATTTGTTTATAAAATGTAATATCACGTATATTACAAATACATTTGTGCAAAATAATTGTTTGTATTATGATTGGTGTAGACCATGACAAAACAGCACCTCAGGTGCAGTCATCTATCCATATATCTACATGTGAAGGAGACAGATCCTTATATGTGCAGTATAGGTAAACACATGAACCACTGCCTGTCGCGGGGAAGAGGTGCGAGTCTGGTGCGCGGAGGCAGGTGATTGGGTGGGAGGAGGAAGGGGGTGGAGTTAGAGGAGGGAGGGGTGAGGTTGGAGGAGGGAGGGGCAGGAGTGGGATAGGGCAGGGGAAGGAGTGGGATAAAGGAGGGGAAGGGATGGGAGAGTGACCTGGAATTTCCCGGCAACACTGGGTACTTTTCCTGGTATTTAAGTATACTAGGGCATGCCCGTACTATATATAAGCTAGGACGTGCCCGTACGTGGGTGCCCGTTCCTTGCCAAAAAAAAAAAAAAAAAAAATTTTGTGTAGGGGTGTGTGTGTGTAAACATCCTAGGGCGTGCCCGTACGTGGGTGCAAAAAAACATGCGTGCAAACAACAACAACAAAAAAAAACTTTGAAACCACGTGGCAGTAACGACCACAGAACCCCCCCCCCCTCTATTTACATGAATGGTTTGGTCCATTCGCAACGACCACAGAACCCCCCCCTCTATTTACATGCAATGGTTTGGTCCATTCGCAACGCCAAAGCGAACGGCGAACGGCTAAATCGCCATAGCTCGGTAAGTACTTGTCCGATTAATTTCAAACCTTGAAAAGGCACATCCTCGGGTCCCCAGCAATATACCTGGCAAGTTTCAAGTATATCGGACCGGTAGTTGTCGAGAAACAGCGGTCACAGACAAACATACACACATACACACATACAAACACACATACAAACAAACACACATACACACATACACACAGAGATTAATGGAATTATAGATAGATGAAAGCATCAATATTGGGAGTGTCCTTATTATGTATATTTTTGATAACCCTACATATCGCTCTAATTATGGCAGCTTATGCAGTCGTCCATCTGTGAGACTGCTGGAGTAGCGTGTTATAGGTGATTGTAGCATGCCCATTATCTTATTGTTTCACAATAAAGGTGCACAATTCTTCTGCACTTTACCTTCTTTATTCTGTGCAGGGCATTTTGAGTGCAAACTGTCCTCAAGTATCAAATGCAAAGCAGCACGTTCAGTCCCAACTCCATCAGCTGCAGAAGGAAGTGATTGACACACAGGTAAGAAGCACAAAGGCCACCCCTGCCCGTTTCCACACTTGCCATCCTACTATCTAAGCGCAGGACCATTTTATTCCAGCACCAGGCAGGTTAATTTTTTTCCATTCCAACATAATAGAGATGTGAAAGTCCTCTTCTTGAAGTGCTTTGTAGTTGTTGCTTAACTATGCTCATTGATAAGTGCGGTTATGGTGAGGGTTAGGCATATATATATATATATATATATATATATATATATATATATATATATATATATATATATATATATATATATATTGTTGCAGATCTCGAGCTCGTCGACGTACTGAGGGGGGGTGGGGGTGGGTTAAGCCCTGCTCCCCCTCGAGCTTCGAGTCCGCGAGGCCGCCCCCACGCTATACTCGTGGTGGACGGATTGCTGGCCAATTCCAGCCGCCGAGCCCGCAGCTAACGCGTGGAAGGGTTAACGGTCACAACCCGAGTACCTTCGACACACGCAGCTGTGAGAACGGGGGCTGAACCTCGCACGAGTCACGCTGGTCTTTGACACCCGTGCCGTTGTGCTTTGCGTAACTCGTGCCATTGGCACTATGAACCTGATCGAGCGGTTTTAACTCGTGCAATGCTAGGCCAATGGTGAAAGGACGAAGACGGCCAGGTTGGAAACAAACCACAGGATTTATTCACAAATGTACAATAATCATAGAAAAAGGGACACAGTGGAGAACCTTAACAGCCCTACTTACGTTCCCGGACAAAGGCCCTCAGACTCGTTCGGGGAAGGGGAGGAAGAGGGGAACGCGCACAAAGCCCGGCCGCTTGGTGCAGTTCACCTGGACGGCTCGTTTGGCGATTCCCCCCCAAGGATGGTCGCGGCAGGGACGTCGATCACAGTCGTGCACGTAACGGGAATCCGAGGAGCGTATCCTGAAGTCAGCGAGGCAAAGCGCACATGCAGGGAGTCCAGGCAGAGTTCGTCAGGGCAGAGAGCGCGTTCAGAGTGCGAATCCAGAGAGAGAGTTTGGGGGTCTGGGCCGGGTTTTATAGCCCTCGGAGCCCCCACTAGAATGTTCCACGGGCCTCCACTGGCCGCCGGGGGTCAGGTGTCGCGACAGCCCCTTATTAGTCACTCCCTTTTAGCTCTCATTGGCCGCTGTTATTGACCACTCCCTTTAGCTCCCATTGGCCGCCGTTATTGGCCACTCCCTTTAGCTCCCATTGGCTGTTTGCTGCTTACCAGCCACGCACTCCAGCTCCTCCCTCGGGCCTGCTAGACTTGTCCTAGGCCCATGATATGGCATTCCAGGCTTCAATGAGGCCTACCCTTTCTCTACCTGCCTCAACGCATACTAACACTGGGAAGGAGACTATACTTCACATTTAATAAGAAATAACGAACTAAGCGAGGCTACATGTTGTGGTGCAACTAACTATAGGGGGGTTGCCTTTATTTACAAAAACCGCAACAATATACATATATATATATATATATATATATATATATATATATATATATATATATATATATATATATATATATATATATATTGTATACAATCAATCAAAGCTTGTGGAGGAGTGAGAACACATAACGGAATAAAAACAGCATGAATAGGTAATTGGGTCGGGGTAGGCTTCAGGAGAGTTAATGGGTGTAGAAAATATTATGTTGGTTGGATAAGCATATATAGATTTAGGTAGATCTGCATAGGTAGGTGCTTCATCTGTCGTGATGGGGAAACCTCACCTGTAATAAGTTCTGTCTAGCCCGGTTTGTTCGGATTAAGGTGTATCTTCATCCCCATTACGAGGAATGGGGCATGTTAAATAGTTCTAAGGATTATGCTAACTCCATTGTATGTGAAACCTCTGTGAACATTCCCATGTCCCTTATGGCAATACATCCCACACATTAGTTAGCCCCATTAGTGCACACATTAATTCATCCCCTGCCGCCACAATGACTGAACGGAAAGACAAGCAGGAAGTGGCCGCGCAGTAGTACACCATGGCAAGCAAACATCGCGCAGGCAGGCCGAGAGACATGCACAGAAGGACCCCGTAACACGAGCACCGATTAGAGAGCAGGACGATGAAGGACGTGCCACTCTGACTGGCCACCGACAAATGACGATCACCAAAGGCGCGAACATTCGGCCAGTTGGTGTGGAGGGCGCAAAGGAGGACACAAGGAGCGACGCAGCGGTTGGACGAGAGAATAGGTGACGTCAAGGCATGGGCGGTAAAACGACTGGCAAGCTGACATTTTGCCCTTCTTGTTCCTGGATCCATCCTGCCTGGACCTCTGTCTCGACCTTTCTTCTTGCCTTGTTATTCTGCCCTTGCCTCGCCCTGCTCGTTTGATCCCTTCATCTTCGACTCTCTCGCCATGAACGTTGGGTGCATCGGAGGGCCGTGCCAAATCTGAGGAGGACGTTGCACGGTTGTGGAGGTGGGTTGCACGCCCGCTCGCTCGATTCGCGTGGGAGGCCTTGTCGGGGCCTAGTGTACGGGGGTGCGTCGAGGCCTGTTTGGGCCGACACCGGAGCCGCGCCTGGACGACGTGAATGGACCTGACGACTGATCGAGCTAAGACGCACAAACACAAATACAACGATTTATTTTCTTCATCCTTCCATTGTTCTGTATTTGAACTAAGGTGTGGGGACGTCCCAACTTAGGATTTAGTTTTACCCTTGCGCCCTTTGTTATCGGGTCTGTTAATAAATATTCCTGTTTGTACATTTCACATACGTTTTTGGTTGATTTATTAATTTGCAGGCAAAGACATCGTCGGACCGACAGGTAAGCCGCGGCATTCTCCCCCAACCCCCTGCTCGTGTATGATCCGCCATTGAATTGGAAACGCCTCGTTAAGCTCGATTAGCCATCCGTGGCATACTCTCGGTGTTAACTGAGCCAGCCACAGGACAATATCATGGTTGAGGAGCTCTTTTGAAGCCATCGAGGGAGGAATGGGATTGAACTGACTGAAGAGGTTGGTTCCACGGGTAGGGGAAAAGAGGACCAAATGAGTGGAGGTGAGCAGTTGGTCTGAATTTTTGGAGTCTCACCAGAAGAGAATTACTGGCAGGCCTCATGCACCCGACAGAATCCTTGGTGGGGCAAAGCACAAAACGGGCAGATGGTAGGAGAAAGAGAAACTGCATACCTGTCTGCGATGGGAAAGTTATAGGTTCAGAGGCTCAGTTTCATTGCAGGAGAGATCACTTGACTTCCACGACGTCAAGGTGTGAGGTAGGGGTGCCACTCCAAAGGGAATAGCAGTACTTTATGCTGTGGAAAAAGGCCTGGAAAGTAGTTAAATGTTCGGATGTGCCACGGAAAGACTTTGCATGATGAAGGAGGCCCAGTCGGTGGCTGACTTTCAAGGACAATTTCGATATGTGGTTTGCCGAAGAAATATCATGGCTGATAGTGAGGCACAAAAGTTTGAGTGACTGAACTTCTTCAAGAAGATTGTTGAGGAAGGTGGTCGGAGGATTCACCAGATAGTCCTTTCAGAGAGAGAGAGTGAAATTGTGAGATTTGTCAGGAATGAAGGGCATCTTCCAAGTTTTTTACCAGCTTGTAATATTTGTCATGGTCTGAAGAGCCCATTTCACATAATCGATCTCAAGAGGCTGCTCCCTGCATATCGGAAATATGAGGGATGTTCCAGGGAGTCAGAAAGATCGATGATTAAGATTAGCAATGGTCTGCATTTGTGAGTGATTTGTGTCAGCAGCTCCTCAATGCAACACTGCCGTGCGGCACTCCAGCCTTGACAGGGAGAGGAGATGAAAGGATCCCGTTGAGAGCCACACGTTGCTTATGAGAGTAGGGGAAGTCAGTAAGCCATGTGTGGAGTTGGCTCTGGATGCCATTGGCAGGGATGACGTATCCCAGGGTTATGCAAGTCTTGGAATCTCCGCTGGTTCTCAAACGTTGCGTGTTCTACATTGGTTAAAGCGTCATCCTGTTACCCCTTATATAATAATCATTAGAGTGTGCCAAAAGCGTTTACATATTATTGACAGACTTTATCAATACCTGGTGACGTCAAGGCACAGGCGGTAAAACGACTGGCTCGGGGTAGGCTTGTTGAGGAAGATAGGACCATTGGGAGATAGAGCCAAAAACGATACATAGCAGGATGTCTCAAAAAGTTGCAAACGGATTTGGACAAAACGTGGTGGACAGGTTGTGTATGTGACGAGGACTAATCGATTCGATGTTGGTGAAGATCTGAATATGGATTCGGATACGAGAATTATTTAATTTTCAAGCGATTCTTCACCATTGAAAGATCTTGTGAAAAGTGATATATAACATGATATTAAAAAAAGTTATGGACGAGTTATGAATAAACTTGGTGGAAGAGTTGGTTTGGTGACAAGAACAAGCCGATTCAATCTTGGTTCAGGTCCGAATCCAGGTCTGGCCTATCAGTGGGATAGAAAACGTAAACTGTTCAGCCTGGTGGAGGCATGCGCTCTTCCGAGTGCCCTTCTAGTTTGTAATGAGTTTTCACCTCTTGTGATTTTTTTTTTTTACGTTTGATCATTAATTGCTGTCCTTAAAATGTAAACAAGTTAAAATCCATCTCTACTAGTCTGAACTTCGTAAAAGTATAAATTTTTTTTATTGGAATCCTGAATCCCAAGAAGCTTTACAGATAAATGTCCACATCTATTTCACTGTGTCCTTCTAAACCCGCGCAAGGAATTGATATCTAAAGGCGCCCCTGACCCCTTTCATCGAAAACTCATTGCTCTCCTTGTTAATTATTTTACATTTTCCCTCAAAGTTTATTCTTTATTTTTGACTAAAATCAAACAATAATTCCTCCCAGCACGTAGGCAAAGGGACTAATGACCGGTTGGAGGCGAAGCGACGGACGTTGTGCCAATATGTGGATGAAGCTGTGGATCTGATGAAGAGGCGAGTCGACAAAATGCAAAAGAGGAGGCTTTTTCTGCTTGAGAAGCAGATCGAGAAGATGCAGCAAAACATGGAGTATCTCCGTAAAGTAGAATCCTCACTGCAAACATCACTGCAGAAGCTGGAGGCCATTTCCTTTCTGGGGGTGAGTTTTCAAATGTTGTAATGTTTAATTGAAATGGTTCAAGAAAGCTGTATCAAGTCTGTTTAATCCTGTACGTTCATGCGTTGAGAGCCTCTTGCAGGTGAATGTCGAGGACAATGCTTTGTACAGTGAATTTAACGTATGATGTACTTTACAATTTTTTTTATACAAGATCTCTCATGGAAGAGCTAGGACACAGAACACATCAGAACACAACATAACAAAGGGAACAGCAGGAGGAAGGGGAAACACCAATACCAAGGCGGAGGGAGAAAGTAGACGGAAGCGGACAAATACGGGACGCAAGTAACGATGAGGGTTAAGGGAAAACGCAAGGGGTGCACAAAATGGATACATAAGCAAAATTTTGAGAGATGTGGTGAGGTTTAATGGACATAGAAAAGATCATGGCTTTGGATGGGGGATGACTTGAGATGGTGCTGAACAGCTGTCTTGAAGACCTGGAGGAAAGAATTGGATTAAAGAGAGTGTGTAAGGCAGTTCCACAGGCAGGAAAAGAGAGGAATAAATGAGTGGAGGTGACCTTGATTGACTCCTGGCGGAGGAGTCAAACTGTGCATCAATAACCTCCCAAACCCCAAGAGTAACTCCGGCTGCGACTTCTATTCCCCTCTGCTCACAACTCCTGTTTGTCTGTGTGTTGTACCATCCTCCGAACTTTGATGACTACATCTACATCTCTCTCAGACAACATGCACCAACTTTTAACCACTCATCCCAACTCTCTCTCCCATATGTGGTGATTTCAATTGTCACCATGGCTGATTGTTGTTACCTCTCTCAACAGCCATGGCACTTCTGCAAAGGACTTATTTGACTCCATAGGACTGACTAGATCTGTAAACTTCCCACCTGGAATTCTGTGAGTGGCAAGTCCTCCCTTCTGGATTTAGTTATGACCAACTTCCCCACCCTCCCCCAACCCCTCCACCCATCCCCCAATGTATCTTGCTCTCCCTCTGCCCCAATTGGTTCATCTGATCATGTGCTTGTTAAGGTCAACAATCAACATCTCTGGCCATTCTCGGAGAACAGCCTCAGAGCCGAGGAGTCTGGCATTTCACTCAGGCCGACTGGCACGGTCTGTAAGCAGCCATCAATCATCTGGACTGGTCTCCTATATCTACCATGCCTGATATTAATTCAGGCTGGGAATTCTTCCACGGAAACCTGCTCTCCTTTATGCACAGATTAATCCCATCTCATCTTCAGTTATCATACCCATTACCCATCCCAACGATGGTACACTAAATCTTGTGGTGGGGCAGTTGCCTTGAAACAACTTCCATTCTCCTCCTGGAAGGCGAATCAGATCATTCCACAAAGCCTGTAACAAGTGTGTGTCCACTCTCAGAAGAGCCAGAAAACAACATCTGTCCAACCTCAAGAATGAACTTTCAAACTTGTCTCCCTCCTCTAAAACCTGGTGGCGCTTCGTTAAGTTTGTTTCCGGTGTATTATGGGCCCTTCCGGCCCCTTCCATCCCTACCCTCTCTTCAAATGGCACCACAGCCGACTCCGCTCATGAGAAGGCCGAATGCCTCTATTCTGTGTTTGTTTCCAAATATTGTGTCCCTAACCCATTTTATCTGTACACACCCTTCCTAGTCACACCCAACTGCTCCTGGACTTTGTGTATTTTGCATTTGAGAATGTGTAGAGGGTTCTGGCAATCCTAGACTGATTCTGCAACTAGACCTGATGGCATCAGATCACGTGTCCTAAAAACCCGCTCTGCTGCTCTTGCACTTCCGCTCTCTGCTATTTTCACATTGCCATTTGTCCTCGATCATCTTCTATCTGCTTGGAAGTCAGCCAACATCAATATATTATATAAAATATGAAAAAAGGATCGCTTTAACTACAGACCGATTGGCCTACTTCCATTCATCAGCAAGGTTATGGAATCCATCAAAGGAGGCATAAAATAATTTCTTTGCTCCAATAACCTCTTCTCAGATCATCAATTAGGATTCATACCATGTCACTCGACATTGTACATGCTGCTTCTACTCTCCCAACAATGTAAGGAGGCTTTCAATGTCAGACACGAGATCAGGGCCATTTCTCCAGACATATATCGAGCTTTCGATACAGTCTGTCATCCCGCCTTGCTCTCCAAACTCTGCCGATGGCCTCCATGGCCAACTCCACTCTTGAATTACTGACTTCCTCCATTTTGGTAGCCAATGTGTGGCTCTCAATGGAACCCTTTCTTCTCCTCTCCCTGTCGAGACTGGAGTACCCAAGGCAGTGTTCTTGGCTCCATCCAATCCTAATCTTCATCAATGATCTCACTGACTCTCTGTAACATCCTCTTTATCTATTTACCGATGACACAATTCTCTCCCTCATCCTTCAAACCGATAGGCAGAAGCCTCTTCCTTCTCTTCAGACCTTGACAAAATCACAAGCTCGTCAAATACTTGGAACATGTATTTTAATCCAGAGAAATCACACATACTCACTCTCTCTCTCTCTCGCCCCCTGCTGGGATGTTGTGAGTTGGGTGTGGCATCATGGCGGCAGTGTACGTGCGTGTGTAGTTCGTTTTTGTGTTTCTGTGTTTTGTTCGTTTATCGTCTTCCTCTTTTCTAGTATTCTCTGTTCTCCCTTTTCCCTTCTCCTCCTTTTCCCTCCAGCCCCCCCCCCCTCAACCTTCGTTTTTGTTTCCCTCCTTATCTTTGTTATTTGTGTTGATTCGTCGTGTTTGTTCTCCCTTGTTCTTTTACCTTCCCCATTCCTTTTCAAGATGAGAGAGACAGAGAGCCCACAACGTGTGGTTTAGACGAGAGAGGCAGCATTAATCGTTTCATAGAAAGAAAGGTGTGTCGAGTGACTTTTCGAGGGCCCCCTTTGGTGCCTGGAAATGACGTCATACAGCGCCTGGAGATGGAATAGGAAAGCAGCGGTGTACAATAGGCAAGATGGCGGTAAGTTTATCTTATGTTAACCTGTTGCCGTGTACGTCACTTTGTGAGATGTAGTGCCTGGAGATGTCCCACTTGTATCAATACTTGAAGCTCGTTCCATGGTTGTATCTCTTGCCTTGGTGACCATTTTATAAACCATAACAGCACATCCAATGGTTCATGTGCAAGGATCTGTACCATGTTCTGAGTTGACCTGTTTCAGCACTTGTAGTTTATGGAATTATTCGACAAGGTGAGCTGTGCTGTGCATTTGATATTGTTGCGAATATGGAATTTGGCCTCCATACCCGCTTGTAAATATTCCCCTATTTTCCCCAATACTCCCCAACTATCCCCAATCCCCCATTCCCTAGTCCCATTGTCTGTAAACAACAATCAGTAGAGCCGACCTTCCCCTTTTTCCCCCATTAAATGTCGTGCCCAGGTCCACCGCACCACACGTAGACCACTTTCGGACATCTTGCTAGTTATTCTTAGTCTATGTCAGTTAAGGCCTCGTTTCCATTAATTATGACTCTTCGTTGCACCAGAATGTGATTATATGGCACCAGTAGTGAGTTTAGGACCTTTCCCATACCTCCTCCCATCTTCTTCCCCGTCTACAACAACAGAGGGGCACGGCGCTGCGCGGGGGGGAGTGTGCGTCCTCCCACCGGCTCGGTTAGCCGCCATCGACAATGCGCTCCAGACAACGCGCTCCAGACCATGCGCTCCACGGGGTTACCACAAAGGGGCTCCTTGTCAGCTCCTCGTCAAGGGCGGAGCCGGTAACCCCCCCGCACGCACCCAATGAGAAGCAACGTGCCGATTCCACGAGGCGGAGCTAACGAGCCGAGGGCGTGTCACTCCCCGCCGGATATACGCGGCCCCGCGCCGGATGTGACGTCAGATGCGCCCCCAGCTTGAGACGAAAAGACGCCACCTCGAGCGCTGTGCAACCTTCCGCATCTCTGGACCGGACCGGGTCGATCCTGCCCTGAGCCCAGGTGCACCTGGAGCCATCGACAACCGCTTTCCTGCCATCAACCCCCGTGTGAGTCAGCCTTGTCCCGTTTACCTGTCGTCTGTTGGGGTTAATATAAGGTTGTGTTTAAGTGCCTATCTTCCTTTGCTGTCCCTCTCGTCCCTGTAATCTGACCTTCCGTAACGAATATAATCTCCTCCGGAGGTCTTGAGAACTGAACCCTTGGAGTCGTGTCATTTGAAACCCAGCCGTGTGTCTGTTCCTTCATTGACCTAGCATCGCGCGACTAGTCAACGTTCGGGTATAATATCGAGTATAATCTTGTGCAGACGTGGTCATCCCAAAACCGCTCGGTGAATAACATCCAAGCCACGTCTGTAACAATTGGTGTCGAGGAGTGGAATTCGAACCCGGGACTAAATTTATTAGGCCCAAATTTGTAACAAGTAGAATCGATTCGGAGCGCGTTTCCCGCGCGAAATTATAACGGCGAAATTTGAATTTGTTTTACGAAAATAAAAAAAAAACCGAATTTTGAAAGTCGCGCTATGGCGGATCAAGACAGCTGGGGTCCGGTAAAGGAGAGTGAGGTAGGGTCGATCCAGGACCAAATTGAGGGACAAGAGGAGAGCGAAGCAGTGAGGGCGGCAGGTTCGCAAAATAGCGCCGTCACGCACGAAGTAGCGGGCGCGCAAAATGGCGCCTCGCAAGAGCGCGTGGTAGCCGAGGCCGCTGTATCAACGGGCTTTAACATGCAGCCGATTGACATGCAGGCCCTCATTGCGCAGTTACAGGCAGCTGTACAGATGAGTATGGAGAGCCAAATTGAGCGATTGGGTGAGCGGTTGGGGAACCGGATGGATGCTCAGGGTGAGCGATTGGAGGACCAAATGGGGGTAATGGGGAACCGGATGGATGCTCAGGGTGAGCGATTGGAGGGCAAAATAGGGGTAATGAGGGACGAAGCGAGGGGTACCGGTGAGGGATTAGACAAGAAATTAGAGGGGTTAGACAATGGGATAGAAGGGGTGAAACATGGGTTAATGGGGGTAGAAAACAGAATGGCCGCTCAAGAGAATCAGATAGAGGGAGTGAAACATGGGTTAACGGGGGTAGAAAACAGAATGGCCGCTCAAGAGAATCAAATGGAAGGGATGCAAAAAGGGTTAGAGGGGTTAGAAAACACCATGGAAGGCAAATTGAGGGACATGAGGGACCAAGCGGAAAGGGAAGTTAACCAAATGGGGCAGCAGATAGAGGGGGTCAGAATGGGGGTAGAAACCAAACTGGATGCTCACAGGGAGGAAATGGAGCAGATGAGGGTGGCATCTGGGCAGGAGATGCAAGTGATGGGAGAAGAGATCAGAAGAGGTGTGAGTGAGGAGGTCGGAGGAGTGCGCGAGGAGGTGAGGCACTGTAAGGAGCGCATGGAGAAGGAGGTGAGAAAGGGGACTGTAAAATTGCAAGGGGGTATAGAGGAGTTGACGCTGGGAGTAGAACAACTGACAGTGGGACAAAAGGAGTTGGGGGACCAGGTAAAGAAGAACACAGCGGTAATAGAGGGTTTAAAATCGACACAGAAGGAGATAAAAAAGGACGTAGGGGTAATTAAAAAAGAGTGTCAGACGGTACATGAGAACCTGACGAGGAAAATGGACAAGGTGGTAGAGGTGATGGAGGTTAAAGAGCGGGAGGTGCGGGAGCACATAGAAAAAAATAAAGTGGAGTTAGAGGAAGAACTTAAAGGGGCGCACGAAGAGATGAAGGAAATGAAGCAAAAATTAGAAGAAGTGGAAGAAGGGGTGAGCGAAATTAAGAAGCGACGGAGAGAGGATAAGAAAGAGATAAAGGAGGAAGTAAAAGAATTGGTCCAAAGTCTGTGTTCGGATCGTGATGATGTGCTCATTAACCGGATGAGGGATTCGCAGGTGATGGAGGAGAAGCGAAGAGAAAGAGAACCCGGTGTAAGTGGTGACCAATATGGTCGTGCGTATGATGCGCCAGGTGATTTAATAAGCTTGGGGGTCGAGATAGACCCGGATGTTCGTGAGAGGCCACGAGTGAGGTGTATGGCTGGTCCGGAGGGTATGGAACGAGAGGTGCGAGGTGTGGGTGAGCAAGGTTGTGGTGGTATGGAATGGGTAGCGGGTTGCGGGGGTGTGACCCATGCATCGACACCAACAGGGGTAGTTGTTGGAGGGACCGGGGAGGCACGAGAGCCCCTTGGGGGTAATGTACTGTGGGGGCCCGACCGGTTCGGCCCTGCGCTGACCCCGCAAGGGGCGACGCACGGGGTCCGGCCGGCGGGCAACGACTCGCATTCGAGGTGGTCCCACAAGGTCCCACTCGCGCCGTATGACGGCAAGAGTGATCTACGCGCGTACCTGGCGCAGTTCGACTGTGTGTGTAAGGGTAACGGTTGGGGTGAGGACGAAGGTGGAGTACACCTGGTGGCCGCATTGCGCGGCGCGGCGGCGGAGGTGCTGACGGCATTACCAGCGGGTGCTCTCACCCTGCCAGCCCTCCGCGACGCCCTAATTAATCGATTTGGAATAGAACAGCAGAGCGAGCTTGTTAAAGCTCAGCTCGCGCTGCGAAAGCGCAAGCCCCAGGAAGCCATCGGGGAACTTGCCCACGACATTCGCCGCGCAGTGGGGATCGCACATGCTAGCATGGCAGCGGATTCCCGGGAAAGCCTGGCGCTGGACCATTTTATCCAGGCCCTCCCGGACATTGAGCTCCGGCAACAGCTCGCCATGTGGCGCCCGCAGACTCTGAGCCAGGCGGCTGACGCTGCGGCCCGTTGGGAAGCAGCGAGGCCCCTGGCCCGGGGGGGCGAGCGTCTCGCAATGGCGGTCCGCCAGGTGGGACCCCCGATGGAGGGCGGACCCCTTAGGGGGCCCGCCCACGACGTGGGTCCTGACCTGGCGGGCATGGTCCGGAGGCTGGTGGACCAGCGCCTGGCAGGACCTGGACCATGGCAGGCGGCCCCGGAGGTGGCCCGCGGTGGACCACGAGCGGGTAATCCAATTCGGACCTACAGGGGGGGGAATTTGGAATTCCGGAGGCAAGCACCTTATCAGGTGAGGTGCTATACCTGCAACCGCCCGGGTCACCTGGCGCGGCACTGTCGAAACGCGCGCCGGGATGATCCCCGGCAGTTGAGGTCCTCAACTCCGCCCAGGGGGGAGCGGGTTAGCCGACCCCAGACACCCCCCCGCCAGACCCCGGGAAACTAGAAGGTGTCGGGCACGTAGGGCGGTGTTCGGCAGTAGAGGATGGAGGAGAGCCCTCATTGACGCGACAGGTCATTTATTGTGGCCAAATTGGAACCGGTAGCCTGACAATTAGATGCAAAATTGCCGGCGTAGGGGTAGACGCCGTAGTGGACACAGGAGCTAGCGCCACGATCATCAGCCCTGTGGTCCTTGATTCGAGCGCAGGTGGCTGGGATAAGATCCAGCGCCTGCAAAATTATAGTTTGCAGCTTGCTACCGGGGTAACGGCCCCGATCATAGGGCGTGGTTCTGTGACCCTCAAGTTAGGGTCGGTAAGGAGGGAGATAGATGTTTGGGTGGCGGAGGTGTGCGACCCATGTTTAATAGGGTTGGACCTGTTGACTGCCAGCGGTTGTAAAATCGACTTGTGCCGGGGGATCCTGCAGGTGGGAGTAGAAGAGCTGCCGTTAGGGGGAGTGAGCACGGCCGAGAGAGCGGAGCTGGAGGCTTCCGAGGCCGTGACCATCCCCCCAAGGGCCGAGGCGATAGTGCCGGCCCGGTGGGCAGCTCGCCCAACATGGCAGGAGTCCTGCGGCCTGGTCGAACCGGTGGCAGCGCAGTCCATACCGGGTTTAATCGTGGGCCGCACCCTTGTAAAAACGGACGGACCGGTAGTGGCCGTCCGAGTAATAAATATGAGTACAGAACCACGCACTATAGTAAGGGGCACGAGGGTAGCTGGCTGCACCCCCGTTGAGGAAGTCGCGACAGTGAGGGGCGAGAACGTCCAGCCGAGCCGACCCCGGGGGGAGCCTTCAATAACAAGTAGGAATTGGCCCGATCCCATTTGCGAGATGGTAAATCGTAGCAGCGTAGAGTTGGGAGGTACCCAGAGGGAGGCCTTACACAAACTGGTTGGGTCCCATTTGGACCTCTTCTCCCTGTCCACCGAGGATATTGGACGTACGGGCCTGGTGAAACATCAGATCCACACCGGTGAGGCCCGGCCTATTCGTCAGGCCGCCCGACGGCTCCCTTGGAGCAAGAGGGCGGAAGCTGACGAGCAGGTTGAAAAAATGCTCGACGCAGGTGTGATCGAGCCCTCGGGAAGTCCTTGGATGTCACCTGTTGTGCTGGTCAAAAAGAAGGATGGGACCACGCGGTTCTGCGTGGACTATCGCCAGCTAAACAACGTGACACTCAAGGACTCATATCCCCTGCCAAGGATTGATGACACCCTCGATGCCGTTGCGGGCTCAAATTGGTTCACAACTTTGGACCTCAAGAGTGGGTATTGGCAGGTGGAGATGGATAGGGCAGGGAAGGAGAAAACGGCATTTTCCACAGGTAAGGGACTGTATCAGTTTACTGTGATGCCGTTTGGTTTGTGTAACGCCCCCGCCACCTTTGAAAGATTGATGGAGCATGTACTAGGCGGCATGCCATGGCAGTCATGCCTGGTGTACCTGGATGACGTCCTGGTACATGCCCAAACGTTCCCCCAGGCAGTAGCTAATTTGGACCAGGTGTTCGGGTGCCTCAGACAGGCAGGGTTGAAGCTGAACCCGAGCAAGTGCACTTTGTTTGCAAGAGAGGTGGCCTATCTAGGTCACGTGATTGGCCGCGAGGGGGTAAAAACGGACCCAGACAAAATTAAAGCGGTAGAGGAGTGGCCCGCACCACGTACCATCAAAGAGGTGCGGGGATTTTTGGGACTCTGCTCCTACTACCGGCGCTTTGTGGCGAAATTTGCGGAGTTGGCCCGTCCCCTCCACCGGCTTACGGAGAAGGGGACGCGATTCAATTGGACACGGGAGTGCCACGAGGCCTTCCAAAAATTGAAGGGGTGTTTAACATCCGCACCCCTTCTAGCTTACCCCACTAGTGACGGGACATTTACCCTGGACACGGATGCGAGCCAGGAAGGATTGGGCGCAGTTTTGTCTCAGACACAGGAGGGCGTGGAGAGAGTGATTGGTTATTATAGTCGGGCCTTAAGTAGGCCCGAGAGAAATTATTGCGTCACTCGCAAAGAGTTATTGGCTATGCTGGCTGCCATGAACCATTTCCACCCGTACTTGTACGGGCGGAAATTTTTGGTTAGAACTGACCATTCCTCCTTGCAATGGCTCCTTCGGTTCAAGGAACCGGAGGGCCAAATTGCAAGGTGGTTGGAAAAGTTGCAGCAGTACGATTTTGATGTGGCCCATAGGGCCGGGAAGGCCCATGGTAATGCGGACGCACTCTCTCGGCGTCCTTGTCTGGGAGAAAACTGCAAATTTTGTGCGAGACACGAGGAGAGGGAACAATTGGGCGATTCGGACCCGACCCTCGTTGTCCGGGCAACCCGGGTGAGAGGGCCAATTTTGCCACTAACTGCAGATGAGGAATTCGGAACTTTGGCATGGAGCACGGCCCAGCAGGAGGATCCTGTCCTGGGGCCAGTGTTCAATTGGGTCAAACTGGGGCAAAGACCAAAGGGGGAAGAGGTCACCCCCCTCGGGGCACAAACAAAGGCATATTGGGCTCAGTGGCAGACCCTGGAATTGAAAGGCAACATCTTGTATCGCAAGTGGGTGGAGGTTCCCTCAGATCGAACTTCCTGGCTGGTGATAGTCCCTGACAAATTCAAGAACGTCATATTGCAACAGGTGCATGGTACCCGCTCCGGCGGCCATTTGGGCAGGACAAAGACAATATCTCGGGTCCGCCGGAGGTTCTATTGGGTGAATATGGGGCGCGACATACAGGACTGGTGTCGGAGATGCGACGCCTGTTCTGCCAAAAAGGGACCAGCACGGAGGATGAGGGCCCCCCTTCAATTACATCAGGTGGGGGCCCCCCTTGAGCGGGTGGCTATGGATATTCTAGGACCGCTGCCCCGCACCCGCCAAGGTAATAAGTATATCCTCGTGGTAATGGACTATTTCACCAAGTGGCCGGAGGCCTACGCCCTCCCCAACCAAGAAGCAGGGGTGGTAGCGCAGGCCTTCGTGGAAGGATTTGTGTGCCGGCATGGGATTCCACAGGAGTTGCACACCGACCAGGGACGAAATTTTGAGAGCAAATTGCTAAAAGATGTGTGCAGTCTCCTGTCAATTCGGAAAACCAGAACAACGCCTTTAAGACCTCAATCTGACGGGATGGTGGAAAGATTCAATCGAACTCTAATCCAACAACTGGCACTGTTCACCGCCACCCGTCAGGATGACTGGGACGAACATCTCCCTTACTTGCTCATGGCCTACCGAACCAGCCAGCACGGGGCCACCGCATGCAGTCCAGCGTTGCTTATGTATGGGCGGGAGTTACGGGCTCCCGCCGACTTGCTATGCGGTCCCGTGCCAGACACAGTGGTTAACCCGCCGAGGGAGGGGTACGCACGTCACCTAGAGGAAGGCATGGAGCTAGTCCATGCCTTCGCCCGCCGCCAACTCCATCTGGCGGGGGAAAAGATGAAGCGCAGGTACGACGACCGGAGCCAGGGGAGTCAATACGCTCCGGGGATGAAGATTTGGTTCTTTAATCCCCGGAGGCGGAAGGGAAGGTGCCCAAAACTCACCTCCCCCTGGCAAGGCCCAGGAGTCGTCCTGTCGCAAATCTGTGACGTGGTCATTAAGATCAAAATGGGGCCACGAGCCCTCCCTCGGATCGTCCACGCCGACCGGATAAGACCTTACACCGGCGAGCAGGCGCCCCCGTGGATTGCCTCGGCTTTAGATGCCGAGGCGGGACCCAGTACCTCTGAATAAGGGGGGCTTATTAGTGCCAGAGGACTGGGGGATTGAGGAGCGATGTGCCCGGTGGGTAAGAGTGGCATCCCTGCCACCCTGCCCAAGGGGGGGCAAAGGAGCAATAGCTTATGGGGTGTATGGCAGTGAAAACTAGCCCGGGTGGGTTAGGATATGGTGTGTAGGGATCTAGCGAGGATTGACATTAGGTGACGTTAAGTTTAGTTAGTGACTGATACCTGTAGTAGGGACGCAGGTAGATTAGTGTGGATGATAATGACGAGGGAGCGCAATAGTTTAAAGGGACGACTGGGAAGCGCAAGTTTCAGAAGGGAGTAGTTAGCTGAGATGATGCCGTGTTTGTGAGAATTGAACAGGTGTGATTGCACAGGTGTGCAACTGGACAGGTGTGTGGAGCAGTGTATGAGTAGTGAGTGTGTGGATCAGCGCGAATGCGCTTGGGGAGAGAAGGGTGCAGGTGGCACCAGGTGTGAGAGCACAGGTGTGCAGGTACAGGTGTGTGGAGAGAGTTGGAGTGAGTGGTACGGAGTGGTGTGCATGGTGCGAAGGTGTGGATGGGGGAAGAGTGGACCCCTTTCACGAGTACCCGGGGCGGGTAGTGTAAGTGTTAGGTAGAGGGTGCAGGTAAATTGTGGTTGGATATTGGCATTTGTGGTGCGGTTGCAGAATGGTATTGTGGATGGGTGCATTAGTGTTGTGGAAATGGCTGGGCGTGTAGCCTGTTAGTGTGTGTAGTTGGTTGGGCACTCCACCACTGTGAGGATGTCGGCCAGGTGAGGCCGCAGGTGGGCTCTGGGAGCCGGTAGTTGTGAGTGGGTGCCTGAGGATCCCGGGTGTGGATCGGGCAGCCCAGTGCCAGAGAGGGCACGGAGTGGGGAGAGCGCCAGAGGGCCTTCCCCAGGTAGATAGGTTAGGGTAAGGAACAGGTAAGCTCGGAGGCAACTACAGTGGTGGAGGTGTGCAGGTGGGTAGACCCGCTGGGAGAGGTACACGCCACAGCCCAGAAATTGTGTGAGGGCACCGGGAGATGAATCGGGGGAGTGAGACCCCAAATTGAAGAGCACCACAGTTTGGCCAATGGGAATTGGTTTTTAGAACCCATAGTGTAAGAGGGCCAATGGTTTGGCCGGAGAAAGACCCCGGGTAGTGTAAAGTTGTTAAAGTCATTTAGGAGATAGTTAGGATTGATGACCCTGTCGCACCATACGCAGCCACTTACCTGAGGTGATGATGATGACTCCACACCTGTGTTTTCTTGGTTTGTAGCAGGAAATGAGATTGCTGTGGATTTGTGAGATGCATCACGACGTGGATGAGACATTGGGGTGATTCCATCTCTCCCTCCCTAGGAGGGACTGATGATGAATTGGTAATGGCAAATTTTGATGTTGAGTTGAAAATGGCAAATTTTGATGAGAGTTGAAAATGGCAAATTTGATTGGTTAGGAGGGAGAGAAGACGAATTTGGTTTATGGGAGGAACGGGGAAGACAGTAGGGATGTTTGTTGATTTGTAAAGTAGATGTTTATGGGTAGTGTTGTGTTTTGTGGATGCAGTAAGGGGTAAGGGAGGGGCCATGTAGGTTACCTGGTGGGGGGGGGGGCGTACGATAGGAACGTACCTGTCTCACCTGGTTCCCATGTGCCCCCAGTGTGCATCATCTTGTATTGCGTGCACTTTTGCGCCCTTACCACCTTACTCACTTGTCTGCTTCTTTTGTCTCCCACCTCCGAGGATCTGGCTTTGGGGTAGAGAGAGAGGAGAGAGAGGTGCTGGCTACGCAGTTGTGGGCCTGCACTTTCGCTGCTTGCTGCTTGGATCGATACACCATACGGACCGCAATGTTTGTGGCCACCCACAATGGACCGCAGTTCTTTTGCGGCCAAGCACCACCCGTGGAAGGACCTATGGGTCAACGTGGCACCTATGCCAAACAGGTGAACCACTAACAGTTGGCCCCCTGACGGCCGCAATATAGAAATGGACGCGGTTGGCGCCTTTCTTTATTTTTGAAAAGAAGTAAGAAGGCCAAGTGCACCACACGAAGGCAAGACCAGCAGCAGCCACACAATGATTCATAGACACTTTATTGGTGCACCGGATGGTGCTCACTGTGTGATGGGGTGGTGCTTGATGCTTGGAAGGGGTGCTCTGCACATTATTAAAGGCCGTAGGCCACAGAGCACTCGTGGGTTGGTGTATCGATGCTAGCATGCGTGCTCTCTCTATGCATAACATCTGCATGTGTTCCTCCAAAAACAGGTCCTGGATCGTAGTGTAAATATCAGCGTAGTCTTGTGTAAATAATGCTCCCTACCGGCTGTATGTTTAGTTTGAGAATTCTTTCCGGATTCGGTTATCCTGTGGGTGTGTTTCTGTGAGGAGAAGGGTGCAACGTCGCAGGGGGACATATTTACTCATTCGTGAATATCTGTAAAACTGTCGCACTCAGGGTAGAGTTAATAGTAGAGGGAACTACATTGCGTGCCACACTAAAGTAGGTAAAAATTTATCGGGTCGGGACGCCCCGAGGGTAGAGAAGGGTGCAATGTTGCGAATATGGAATTTGGCCTCCATACCCGCTTGTAAATATTCCCCTATTTTCCCCAATACTCCCCAACTATCCCCAATCCCCCATTCCCTAGTCCCATTGTCTGTAAACAACAATCAGTAGAGCCGACCTTCCCCTTTTTCCCCCATTAAATGTCGTGCCCAGGTCCACCGCACCACACGTAGACCACTTTCGGACATCTTGCTAGTTATTCTTAGTCTATGTCAGTTAAGGCCTCGTTTCCATTAATTATGACTCTTCGTTGCACCAGAATGTGATTATATGGCACCAGTAGTGAGTTTAGGACCTTTCCCATACCTCCTCCCATCTTCTTCCCCGTCTACAACAACAGAGGGGCACGGCGCTGCGCGGGGGGGAGTGTGCGTCCTCCCACCGGCTCGGTTAGCCGCCATCGACAATGCGCTCCAGACAACGCGCTCCAGACCATGCGCTCCACGGGGTTACCACAAAGGGGCTCCTTGTCAGCTCCTCGTCAAGGGCGGAGCCGGTAACCCCCCCGCACGCACCCAATGAGAAGCAACGTGCCGATTCCACGAGGCGGAGCTAACGAGCCGAGGGCGTGTCACTCCCCGCCGGATATACGCGGCCCCGCGCCGGATGTGACGTCAGATGCGCCCCCAGCTTGAGACGAAAAGACGCCACCTCGAGCGCTGTGCAACCTTCCGCATCTCTGGACTGGACCGGGTCGATCCTGCCCTGAGCCCAGGTGCACCTGGAGCCATCGACAACCGCTTTCCTGCCATCAACCCCCGTGTGAGTCAGCCTTGTCCCGTTTACCTGTCGTCTGTTGGGGTTAATATAAGGTTGTGTTTAAGTGCCTATCTTCCTTTGCTGTCCCTCTCGTCCCTGTAATCTGACCTTCCGTAACGAATATAATCTCCTCCGGAGGTCTTGAGAACTGAACCCTTGGAGTCGTGTCATTTGAAACCCAGCCGTGTGTCTGTTCCTTCATTGACCTAGCATCGCGCGACTAGTCAACGTTCGGGTATAATATCGAGTATAATCTTGTGCAGACGTGGTCATCCCAAAACCGCTCGGTGAATAACATCCAAGCCACGTCTGTAACAATATTATTCTGTTGTGTTAAGCGGGACGTGGTGATTGCTCTTCAGCAAATGTCCAAATTAATCACATCTTACATTATTTGTTCTAATAAAATAAAGCAGAAATATATTCAGGAATGGTGTATTAATCCTTTGTTTTCTGTATTTTTCAGGGTTTCCAGGATCTCGTGAAGAGGTAGGCCTGCAATGCCATCTATGTATCACATTATCTGGCATATCGTGATTTTTGAGCCTCCCCCTGTAGTATAGGGGAAGGCTTATGCCTTTTGTATGGTTTCTTTCTACAATTGGTGCTGCCAATTTTTATTGGTACCACAGACTTTATTAGGCCCTTTTGAGTAGGCTTAGTAAACCAACATTTAAAATAATGATTTTCTTTTTCTCCCTGCACTCTCAACACTCCAAATTTCCGAACTGTATTTCAGAGCCGGCAGGGACTTTCGGAACGAAATTTTGCATAAATAATGCGAATATAAAGTATGCGGAGTTGACATAATGCTTTTGACCTTGACCCGATTATAGATATTTTAACTTTTTCCACAAAACTTTGACTAAGGTTTGTCCAATCAGAACAAAATTTCACTTTCTAGATAGCCCAGAGCAAGGTGCATTTAAGCTCAATTTATATCATAACCCTCCAGGTTAAAGGTCAAGGTCTTGCACCAATTAGAAGTACTAAACCACCATTTAGGTTTTTCTCCCTTTTTATGCCATGTCCGAGCTCAATCTTGCAGCCAGCAGAGACTTTCAGAATGAAATTTTGCTGCAATAATGGGAATACAAAGTATGCAGGTCGTGATTGTTTTTTGACCTTGACATTTTAAGGTCTTTACCCAATTAGACGTTTTAAACATTTTTCATGAAAGACTTGACTAGGTTTTGTGTTATCAGAATGAAATTTTGCTGCAATAATGGGAATACAAAGTATGCAGGTCGTGATTGTTTTTTGACCTTGACATTTTAAGGTCTTTACCCAATTATAGACGTTTTAAACATTTTTCATGAAACACTTGACTTGGTTTTGTGTGATCAGAATGAAATTTTGCTGCAATAATGGGAATACAAAGTATGCGGGTCATTGTTTTGATCTTGACACAATTTTTAAGGTCATGACCCAATTATAGACATTTTTACTTTTTTCACGAAACGTTTGACTATGTTTTGTGTGATCAGAATGAAATTGCCATCTATAGATAGATTAAAGTAAGTGGCATTTATGCCAATAATTTACATCATGCCCATCCGGTTTAAAGGTCAAGGTCAAATGGCGGTTTGTAAAAAAAAAAGAATATATTTTTTGTCATCACTCAATTTTGCCAATGTGGAATCTCAAAGCCTGCTTGGCCTTCCAAGATGTTCTTACATCATAATAGTGGACCCGTACTACTGTTGTGCACCTGATATTTGTTTTGTGTTCTTGACCTACTTTTTACGGATTTCAGATCTACTTTTTTGGGATCCGGGTGCGGGAAAGAAAAGAAAGGAAAATGCAGAAAAAGCTGCCAGAAAAGGCAGAGCATGAAAGTTATTAAGGCAGCCAAGAAGGCTGCAAAGAAAGAGGTAGCAAAGGCACAGGAGGCATGTAGGAAAATGTTCGGAGAACGCTTGGATTCGAAGAGGGTCAGAGAGCGGTATTCAGGATTGCAAAGCAGATAGCGAAAGAGAGGTGTGATGTGATGGGGGTGAGTTGCTTGAAGGATGAAGTGGGAAAAATCGTTGTGGACCCAGATGGAATTAAAGGAAGATGGAAGAGATATATGGAAATGCTGTTGAATGCAGAGAATGAATGGGATGGCAACATAGAGAGTAACCCAGTTTTAGGACCGGCAGAGAAGATAACCGACAAGGAAGTTGAGGAAGCGATAAAAGCAATGAAGAGTAGCAAAGCGGGAGGGCCGACGGGAGTTGTGGGAGATATGTTGAAGGCAGCGGGAAATTGGGGTGTGAAGAGAATGACAAAGATCTGCAATCTGGTGGTGAAAGAAGGCCGCATTCCAGTGGATTGGGAACTGAGTACCCTCGTCCCTCTATACACCTGGAAAGGTGACCCTCTGGAGTGTGGCTCATACCGAGCGATAAAGTTATTGGAGCATGGAATAAAGGTATTGGAAAGGGTGTTGGAGAGGAGGATAAGGAAGAAAGTGAAGATCGACGAAATGCAGTTTGGATTTATGCCAGGAAGAGGAACGACAGATGCACTTTTCATTGTGAGGCAGTTGCAGGAGAAGTACATGGAGAAGAGGAAGAAGTTGTTTTTTGGATTTGTTGATCTGGAGAAAGCATTCGATAGGGTTCCACGCAAAGTATTGACATGGGCATTGAGGAAGTTAGGAGTGGAGGAATGGTTGATCAGAGTAGTGATGGCAATGTACAAAAGAGCGTGCACAGCTGTAAGGACGAAGGACGGGAACAGTGGTGAGTTTGAGGCGAAGGTGGGAGTGCATCAGGGGTCGGTACTAAGTCCACTACTATTTGTGGCTGTGATGGAGGTACTGGCTCAGAACGTAAAGGAGGGTTTACCGTGGGAGTTGTTGTATGCAGATGATCTGGTGTTGATTGCGGAAAGTATGGATGGACTGAAGGAAAAGATGAACAAGTGGAAGGAATGTATGGAGACAAAAGGTCTGAAGGTGAATGTCGGAAAAACGAAGGTGATGGCAAGTGGTAAAGCATGTGGTGAGGTGGAAAGAACGGGGAAGTGGCCGTGTGCTGTATGCAGGAAGGGTGTCGGAGTGAATTCCATGCAATGTACAATGTGCGCTGAGTGGGTTCATCAAAAATGTAGTGATTTGAGAGGGTCATTAACCAGTGTGGCAGCTACATTCAAGTGTAAGGTGTGCACAGAGGGAGCTGCAGATGGAGGAAATGTTGAGTTGGATCTTGGAGATGGCGTGAAGCTGGAAGGTGTGAAAACATTTTGTTACCTAGGAGACATGCTGAATGGAGAAGGTGGATCATACTCGGCAACGGTTGCTCGAGTGAGATGTGCATGGAAGTAGTTTCGGGAACTGAGTGGCGTGCTGACGAGGAGGGGAGTGTCGTTGAAGCTGAAGGGAAATGTGTATGCTGCATGTGTGAGAAGTGTTATGATTTATGGGAGTGAGACATGGGTAATGAACGTAGAACAGCAACGAAGGCTGGAAAGTTGGAAATGCGAATGGTTCGGTGGATGTGTGGAGTATCGTTGAGAGAGAGGAAGACAAATGATGAATTGCGAAAGATGATGGGAATAGAGCCTGTGATGGATGCTGTGAAGAGAAACAGGTTGAGATGGTTTGGTCATGTGTTGAGGAAGGATGAATGTGACTGGTTGAGAAGAGTGATGGAAATGAATGTAGAAGGAAGTAGAGGACGGGGAAGACCGAGAAAGACTTGGCTAAAGATGGTCGAAGAAGAAATGCGGGCAAGGGGGTTAACAAGGGGAGATGCAGAAAATAGGGCAAAATGGAGAACATTGTCATGGGGACCGCAAGGCTCACCCCCGCTCTTGCAGGGAAAATGGCCTGAAAATGCGTTGTTGTTGTTGTTGTTTTTTTGGGGATTGTTACTTGATTAATGAAAACCACCTTTTCGATCATAACTTGAATAATTTTCCTCCACTTTTCATGATGTTGTTTTATGGATAGAATGTAGATGGAGACACATTTGCTTTATTTACATTTTTTATTTCTTTATTTATTTCATGATGTTTATGTCTAAATGTTGAAGGTCAAGGTGATATAGTGGTTCAAAAGAAATATGGCCATCATTGGATCAAGGGCCAAGGATAAGGTGTGGGCAATCACCAAGGGTAAGCTCCTTGGTAAGGACATTGGTAAGGTCACCAGGGTAAGCATACCCTTGTCGTTCGCATAGTGATGGCAAATATCTGGTTTCTTTTGGTTCTTCCCTGATTCAAAGATTAAAATATTTTAATTTCTCGCCTCGAATAAGAGGAAGGGGAAACTAGGGATGAAAAAGTAATGGAGCAAAAATGAAATGGAAGCAGAGGGAAAGAAGCAAAATAACCTGCAAAAGAATGTGTGGGCTTGGGGACATTTAATCAGGATAGATGTGGCATGAGGTGATGATAAACAGTCATCTTGATGCCCTGGAAAGAAGGATGAGATTGAACAGACTAAGGAAATTGGTTCCATAGATGAGAGAAAAGAGGAACAAATGAGTGGAGGTGAGGAATGATCCTGCATTTTGGGAGTTTCACAAGAAGTTTCACCCGAAGTTTCACCAGAAGTTTCACCCGAAGTTTCAGTTGAAGTTTCACCAGAAGTTGCACTACCATATTTATGGAGATTTACTACTAGAGTCGTTCATAAAGAACTTGTATTTGATATGAAAATAAATATTTTACAAACCTTTTCTATTCCAATAACCTCTCCTACCCTACCTAAAGTAATATTTTTCCTTTTCATTCCAAGGATTCAGTTTGTGTTGGACTTTCAACACAAGAGCGTGACACCACCCACACTGCTGGACTTCTCGAAGGAGGAGAAGAGTCTGGACTCGCTCATCGAGCTGAACCACAACCTGGTGGAGACGATAACGAGTGAGTAACACAACCATGAATGTTTAGGAGAATAATGAATAAGAAAAGATAAAATGTGAGATAAGCAGTATCATATATTAAAGGTGCAAATGGTAAAGTATATCAAAGCTGTTGTAACTCTTTCCTTTCCGACATGTTTGGGGTAGCTGAAACAAATCGGTGCGAGGTAAATGGGAGGTAATGGGAGCTAATTATATTCCGTTTCCGTTACTGAAACATTGTCACAAATTATTTAATGTTTCTTAGGAGGTGTATTGGTAAGGTGTGAGGTTAGTTATTGCATGAGTCCATCTAAAATTTTATTCAGAGTTTATTGCCCATATATAAATGACGAGGTCATATTTGTGGAGGTGAAATGTTTATTTAGCTGGAGATCTCGCGAGATCTTGGAGACGGCGGCAGGGATTTTCGAAGCTCCACACGGTCTCCACGTTTTTCGAAGTTAAGTCTGTTCACAATTGTATTTTGTCGAAACTGTATTTATCTTTCGGTGTGTGAAGTTATTGTGTGCAACTTTGGTTGTTTCTCGGTGTTTATCTTTCATAAATTGATCGTCTGTTTGCCGTGTCGCGAGCAAGGCCTTGTACAGTGTGCACTGTACAACCTTGAGGCTTTGTTTTTCTCTCAGTGGTCCGTCGTTTGTGATCCAATAACTTTCGTTCTCTGTATTCCCAGGCTTTTCACCCATAGCCTACTTCCTTGTGTAAATCTCAACTCAAAAAAAAAAAAAAAAAAAAAAAAAAAACATTTCCTTCTCTGTTCTCATTCGTTTATTCATTCTTATTCGTTCGTTCGTTCTTCGACCACGTGTTTCTCCCCCATTTCCCCAGATAGTTTTCACTCATTAACCTTCAATGTTTACACTTTCCCCTCAAGTTATGTATTCCGTCATATTTTATAACACCTTTTTCTTCTTCTTCTTTAAAAGGCTGCTTTCGACTTGCTCACCAAATCAATTCATCCCAAAAAAAATATCCATCTCCTATAGTGCCTTTGTTCTACATTCCCTAAACTCTCCTGCACTCCATCCTCCATCCAGCGTCCTTAAACGTATTTTTAACTCGAAGGTCACAAGAAACTCATTTTGCAATAAATGTTCGTTTCCCATAAATCGTACACTTTCAAAAATCCAATCTCACCCCTCCCCTCCAAATCTTCCCCATAACCCCTCCCCTCCAAATCTTACCCATCACCCCTCCCCTCCAAATCTTCCCCATCACCCATCCCTTTCAAATCTCCCCCCTTGCCCCCTCCCTCCTAAACTACTCCCTCACCCCTCCCCGCCAAGACGCCCCCTCGCCCCTCCCCTCCTAGACTCCTGCCTCACCCCTCCCCTCCAAATCTCCCCCATATCCCATCCCTTTCAAATCCCTCCCCTTGTCCCTTCCCTCCCAAACTCCCCCCTCACCCCTCCCCTTCAAATCTCCCCACCCTCATTGCTTCTCAATTTCCCCCCGCTCACTCCCCCTCCTCAAAGCGTCCTCCCCGCTTCTTCCCCCTTCAAACTCTCACCTCCATCTCCCCCAACCTTCTGCCTCGCTCTTCCCCCTCCTCAAATAACACCTCATTGTGGCTCACCCAATCACCATCAAACCTTTTGTCCGCCCCATCCTTCCCTTTCTCCGAGCTATTCTGAAATCTCTGACACACCTTCAACAGCTCTCCCTACCTCTTCCACCTCTTCCACATCTTACCCTACCCCTCCTCCCCCCTGTTCTGTATCTGATGCTCCCCCTTCCTCTTCATTAACGGTATGGACCTCAAACATCCGGGGCCTTCGTTCAAACTTAACTGATCTCTCCATACAGGTTGCTTCTGTCAAACCAGACGTGATCTGCTTAACAGAAACTTTCCTCCTTTATGATGTCTCTGATTCCATAGTATCTCTCCCGGGCTACTCCCTCCTCCGGTATGATAGACCTGAGCCTTGTCCTGGAGGCGGGGTTGCTATCTTTATCAAAAACTCTCTTCCTCACTCGCCCTGCACTGCACTCTCTCCACCTCACCCCCAGGAATACCTCTGGCTACGGCTTCCCCTTCGCTCCCACCTCTTGTTCATATGTGTGTTGTACCGTCCACCAAACAGTGATGACTCCATCTACATCTCGCTGTCTGATGATATGGACCAACTTCTATCTACTCATCCCAACTCTCTCTTCCTCATATGTGGTGATTTCAACTGTCATCATGCCAGTTGGCTGGGTGTGGGTACCTCTCTCACCAGCCATGGCTCCTCAGCAAAGGACTTCTGCGACTCACTGGGACTGACACAATCTGTCAATTTCCCGACCCGGATCTCAGTCAACGGAACATCTTCTCTTCTGGACTTGGTTATGACTAACTTCCCTGAAAATGTCTGCTGCTCTTCTTCTGCTCCGATCGGATCATCTGATCATGTCCTTGTTAAAGTGGACATCTCTCTGACCATCCTCAGGGAGCCTGCTCAGCGTCGACGAGTCTGGCATTTCACTCAGGCCAACTGGCACGGTCTTCAAGCAGCCATCAATCATCTGGACTGGTCTCCCATCTCTACCACCTCTGACATCAACTCATCCTGGGAATTCTTCCAAAGTAAATTGCTCTCTCTCATGCACAGATTTATCCCATCTCGTCTTCAGTTGTCATACCCTTCCTCCCGTCCATGGTACACGGAATCTTGTGGTGAGGCTGTTGCCCAGAAACAACTTGCCTTCGTCTCCTGGAAAGCAAATCCAACGGAAGGAAATCTCATTTCCTTTCACAAAGCCCGAAACAAGTGTGTGTCCACCCTCAGGAGAGCCAGGAAACAATATCTCTCCGTTCTCAAGACCGAACTCTCTTATCTGTCTCCCTCTTCCAAATCCTGGTGGCGTCTGGTCAAATCCGTTTCTGGTGTTTGTTCCCCCTCCATCCCCTCCCTTACCTCAAACGGCTATACAGCTGACTCCGCACGTGAAAAAGCTGAATGCCTCAACTCTGTGTTTGCCTCTAAATCTTGTGTCCCAAACCCATCCCTCTCTGTACCCACCATACCCAGTCGTACCCTGCTGCTCCTGGACTCCGTGTCCTTTCCTCCTGACAAGGTGGAAAAGTTTCTGTCAACCCTCGACTCTGATTCTGCAACTGGACCCGACGGCATCAGCCCACGGGTCCTAAAATCCTGCTCTGCTGCTCTATCTCACCCTCTCGCTGTTCTCTTCACCCTCTCTTTTGCTCAAGGTCAACTGCCATCTGCTTGGAAATCAGCCAACATCACCGCTTTGCACAAAAAAGGTGCAAAAACAGATCCTAGCAACTACAGACCAATCAGCCTTCTCCCAATTATCAGCAAAGTCATGGAATCCATCATTGCTTCTGATATGAAATCTTTCCTCTTCTCCAATGGCTTGATCTCTGATCATCAATTTGGTTTCAGACCAGGTCACTCTACTCTGGACATGCTGCTTCTGCTGTCTCAACAATGGATGGAGGTCCTCAATGCCAAACAGGAAATTAGAGCTGTCTCCCTCGACATATCACGTGCCTTCGACACGGTCTGGCACCCCGCTCTGCTCACCAAACTCTCCTCCTTTGGTATCCATGGAAATCTCCACGCATGGCTGGCGGACTTCCTCTCTAGTCGTCGTCAACGTGTGGCCCTGAATGGGTTTCTCTCATCTCCTCTTCCTGTTCAGGCTGGAATTCCCCAAGGCAGTGTTCTGGGCCCCGTGCTTTTTCTGGTCTTCATCAATGATCTCTCTGACTCTCTCGAAAATCCTCTCTATCTCTTTGCTGATGACTCCACTCTCTGCCGCTCCATTCCTCTTCCCTCAGATCGGCAGTCTGCTGCCTCCTCACTCTCTGAAGACCTGGACAAAATCACAGACTGGTCAAACAAGTGGAACATGTCTTTCAATCCTGACAAATCTCACACTCTTACTATGTCTCTCCGAAAAGATCGACTGGACAACCCTCCCATCTACTTTCTCAACAATCCTCTCCAAGAAGTTCTGTCGCTCAAGATTTTGGGTCTCACTATCTGCCATGATCTTTCTTGGGAAAACCACATTTCCAAGCTGGCCTCCAAAGCCAGTCGCCGACTGGGCATCCTCCGTCGTGCGAAGTCCTTCCTCGGCACACCTGAGCTCCTCACCACATACAAGGCTTTCATCCGTAGCTCAATGGAATACTGTTCTCCCCTATGGGCCGGTGCTCCTGCCTCACACCTAGCTCGGCTTCACGCTGTTGAAACCAAAGCTTTCAGAATTATTGGAATCTCCCGCGATGAAGCTATCTCTGAGGGCCTTTCACTCACTCACCGCAGGAAGGTAGGTGGTCTTTCTGTCTTCTACCGACTCCTCTCCGGCCTTGCACCCCCAGCTCTCTCTGTGCTCTGTCCCCCAAATATTCCTACAGGTCGCACAAGATCTGCCAGCAACCCTCTGATGGTTAAACTGCCGAAATCTCGGCTCTCCGCTCACCTTCACTCTTTCATTCCTCTTTTCTCCCGCCTCTGGAACAAACTCCCTCACTCCCTTCAATCCCACTCCTCCCTCCAGGTCTTTAAAACAGCTGTTCACCACCATCTCTTATCTTCCCCCATCCAAAACCTTGATCTTTTCTACCCCCGCTAATTCACCCCAGATCCACCTTGTTTGAAATTCCAACTTCTTTCCTGGAAGTCCTGGCAGTGTCCATATGTTTTATACCTCTCCCACTGCCCCCTTCCCACGCCCCCCCCCCCAAAGCCCTCGCCCTCTCTCAGATCTCTCGATGTCTCCATGTCTCTCGGTCCCTGCTCTCAAATGTTGTGTTTGTGTCCTTCCCCCTCTCTCCCCATCTTGTCTACCGCTCCCTATGTTATATGTTTTATGTGTCGGTTTGTCTTTCTGTGTGATTAATGTTCGCTCTTTCACGAGCCTCGATATTGTATACAAAAAAAAAAAAAAAAAAAAAAAAAAAAAAAAATTCTAAAAGTTGATTTGTATAAAATGGTAACAGATTGTAATGTTGATTTTGGTCCTCAAACTGTGTATAGAAAGATCATTTCATTTCCTGAAAATGAAATTTACGTCATTTCCGTCATTTCCTGTTACTTCCGCATTTAGAATCGTCCAGCAAATGCAAGCGGCTTGATAAAGGACGGATCTCCGTGAATGTTCTCGCTCCAAGGATTTAGAAATGGGAAAGAGAAGAGAAAGAGCTGCTCACCTCCACTCATTTGTTTCTCTTTTCTCTCGCCTGTTGAATAAACTTCGCCAATCGTTTTTTTTGTGTGCATGCAGAGTCGAGGCTCGTGGAAGAGCTGGACCACATAATGGGTCAGGATGCAACAAAACAAAAGGAGCAGCCACAAGAGAAGGGGGAAATGCCAATAACAGGGCCGAGGGAGAAAGTAGACGGAGACGGACAAACAAGGGATGTGGATGACGATGAGGGCTGGGGGAGAACGCAAAGGGTAGACCAGATGGATATAGAAACAAACTTTGGGCGGATGGTGGAGGTGGGTTAACGGAGGTAGGAAAGATCATTGTTTTTGATAGGGTCGGAAGCCTCTCCTCAGTGAAAGACACATGAAAGCCCGCTTGGAGTTTGCAAAAAAGCACCTGAAGGACTCTCAGACTGAGAAACAAGATTCTGTGATCTGATGAAACCAAGATTGAACTGTTTGGCTTCCGTCTGGTTACTCTGCCATAAAGCCCAGATCGGTGGAGTGTTGCAGTGATGGTTGTCCTTATGGAAGTTTCTCCCATCTCCACACACAGCATCTCTGGAGCTCAGCCAGAGTGACCATCGGGTTCTTGGTCACCTCCCTCACCAAGGCCCTTCTCCCCCGATTGCTCAGTTTGGCCGGGCGGCTAGCTCCAGGAACAGTCCTGATTGTTCCAAACTTCTTCCAATGAAGAATTATGGAGGCCACTGTGCTCTTGGGAACCTTCAATGCAGCAGAGATTTGTTTGTAGGCTTCCCCAGATCTGTGCCTCGACACAATCCTGTCTCTGAGCTCTACAGGCAGTTCCTTCGACCTCATGGCTTGGTTTTTGCTCTGATATGCATTGTCAGCTGTGAGACCTTATATAGACAGGTGTGTGCCTTTCCAAATCATGTCCAATCAATTGAATTTACCACAGGTGGACTCCAATCAAGGTGTAGAAACATCTCAAAGATGATCAAGAGAAATGGGAGGCACCCGAGCTAAATTTCAAGTGTCATAGCAAAGGGTATGAATACTTATGTCAATGTGATATTTCAGTTTTTTCTTTTTAATAAATTTGCAAATCTTTCTAAAATCCTGTTTTCTCTTTGTCATTTTGGGGTATTGAGTGTAGATTGATGAGGGAAAAATGAATTTAAACGATTTCAGCATAAGGCTGCAACATAGCAAAATGTGAAAAAGTGAAGGGGTCTGAATACTTTCTAAATGCACTCACTATACAATATATATATACAAATCTTTATAAAAAGCCCAATTTTTTTCAACACGGATACCGATATAATTCGTTTGGTGAGTTCCGATCATCAAATATGTTACCATATGTGAGAAACAACTCTTAATTTAGACATTGCCATGATCGGTAAGTTCGGGAAAGAATCAGTCACATGACCTCTCACATGCGCTAATTATTCAAAAACCGAAAATAGTACAAACACAACGTATACATCGTTTTAAAGGTCATTTTACTGATCATATAAAAACATCACTCTCAAGTGTGAAAATATAGTTTGTAGAAAAAAAAATGACCCACGTGACGCCAACTCCAAACTGCCACTTCTACTTGACAACGGGTGAACCTCCAATGACTACCTCATCCTCACAACAAGGTGAGTTGTTGTTTTGCTCTTTGTTTGGGATCAAACTGCTTTGAGCTCCCAAGGTTAATCACAACGAAACTTTCTACCATCAGATTTTTTTTACCACAATGTACCTGAATAGGGGTTTTATACCGTGATGAGGGGGTCATTTAGCCCGTTATTGCCGTGTTGCACTCCCAAGTTAATTTATTTATGAAGCCGAGGTAATTTCTTTACTACAGCTTCACTCCTTTACACCCTGTATTTATGGTTTAGACCCTTTACACCCCTTTGATTCCTAAAGACCCCTGAGACCTTTTACACCCGTTAGACCTTTTCATACCCATTTCGACCCTTTTGAGACATGTATACCTTCTTCAAAACTTTTTAGACCGATTGACTTTTTAACACGCTTTGGCCATTTTAAGACCCTTTAGCCAATTTAAGACCCTTTGGCTAATTCAAGACCCTTTGGACAATTTAAGACCATTTGGACACTTTTGACTCTTTTGCTCTTTCGTCCGTAGACACCTTCAGACCCCATTCGGCCCTTTTAAGAGCCTTGATTATTTAAACACTTAAGACCACTTTATGACCCTAAAAAAAAAACTTTAGACCCCTTAGATAATTGTAAAAAATTTCATCCTAAAATCGGTTTTGACGACCTTTTCCATGCACTATTCGTGTCACATCACAAGTTGCAATGATGAATATAAATTGATATACAACACAACAACAACAACAACAACATGCATTTTAAGGCCATTTTCGCTGCTAGAGCGGGGGTTAGCCTTGCGGTCCCCATAACAATCTTCACCTTCAGACCTTTTGTCTCCATACATTCCTTCCACTTGTTCATCTTTTCCTTCAGTCCATCCATACTTTCCGCAATCAACACCAGATCATCTGCATGCAACAACTCCCACGGTAAACCCTCCTTCACGTTCTGAGCCAGCACCTCCATCACAGCTACAAATAGTAGTGGACTTAGTACCGACCCGTGATGCACTCCCACTTTCACCTCAAACTCACAACTGTTCCCGTCCTTCGTCCTTACAGCTGTGCGTGCTCTTTTGTACATTGCCATCACTACTCTGATCAACCATTCCTCCACTTCTAACTTCCTCAATGCCCATGCCAATACTTCGCGTGGAACCCTATCGAATGCTTTCTCCAGATCAACAAACCCAAGAAACAACTTCTTCCTCTTCTCCATGTACTTCTCCTGCAACTGCCTCACAATAAAGAGCGCGTCTGTCTTTCCTCTTCCTGGCATAAATCCAAACTGCATTTCATCGATCTTCACCTTCTTCCTTATTCTCCTCTCCAACACCCTTTCCAATACCTTCATTTCATGCTCCAATAACTTTATCGCTTGGTACGAGCCACACTCCAGAGGGTCACCTTTCCCCTTGTATAGAGGGACGAGGGTACTCAGTTCCCAATCCACTGGAATGCGGCCTTCTTTCACCGCCAGATTGCAGATCTCTGTCATTCTCTTCACACCCCAACTTCCTGCTGCCTTCAACATATCTCCCACAACCCCCGTCGGCCCTCCCACTTTTCTACTCTTCATTGCTTTTATCGCTTCCTCAACTTCCTTCTCAGTTATCTTCTCTGCCGGTCCTAAAACTGGGTTACTCTCTATGTTGCCATCCCATCCATTCTCTGTATTCAACAGCATTTCCATATATCTTTTCCATCTTCCTTTAATTCCATCTGTGTCCACAACGATTTGTCCCACTTCATCCTTCAAGCAACTCACCCCCATCACATCACACCTCTCTTTCGCTATCTGCTTTGCAATCCTGAATACCGCTCTCTGACCCTCTTCCGAATCAAAGCGTTCTCCAAACATTTTCCTACATGCCTCCTGCGCCTTTGCTACCTCTTTCTTTGCAGCCTTCTTGGCTGCTTTATAACTTTCATGCTCTGCTTTTTCTGCTCCCGTACCCTTTGCCTTCTGCCACTCCTTGAACTTCTTCCTCTTCTCGTCAATCCTCTTTCCAACTTCATCATCCCACCACCATGTTTCCGAGTGCCTCGGTGGTCCTTTTATCCATCCTAGTAAGGGAAACATATGAAAATCTGTTAAGTAAATTGTTACCAAAAATTTTCTTCACCAATATGTTTGTAAAGGTGTGTAATAACATGTGTTAAAATGTTGAAGGTCAACTCCCGTGGGAAACCCAGAAAAAAAAGCTGTTGAATTCGGGTACCGAAAAATTATTTTCGAGAATTTTTATTTTTTAAAATCGGCCCTTAAGTAACTTATGAGGGGTCAAATAAGGGTTTTTCATGATTCTGAGTTGATTGTTAACATTTATATTTCACCACAGACACTCCTTTGTGGAAAAATAATTTCTAAATATATCTCATTTTCTACTTTGCAGGACATGGAGTCTAGCAATATGGATGAAGACGTTACTCCACCTGTGCTCAATTGCTTCATCTGTGCACGCTCGGATACACCAGCTGAAAGGCTCATACAGGCAACTCCAAAGGGATATTCAACTTTATTGAAACAAGCAGAAACTGTCGAAAATGTTACTGTTGTGGAACGTATGAAGGAGGCTCAAAAGGAAGGAAAACTGAGGTACCACCAGAAGTGTAAAAATGATCTGTACAACAACTTTGTTGCAACCACCAAGAAGTCAGCTCAAGCATCAAAGGCAGAGAAAGAGTCATCAAAGTTGAAGAGAAGACGCACTACTTGTGAGTTCAGTTCATCAACTGGCTGCAGTTCTAGAAGATCACAGTCAGTTGACCTCCTGTATAAGGATGTATGCATTCTTTGCAACCAACCAGCCCAGCTCTACAAAAATAATCCAGCACAAGCTAGAAAGAAATACAGAGTGCCAGTTAATTTGACTGCAGATACACTGAAGGCAAGCTTGCTGAAGACAGCACAGAGTCGCGGGGATGACTGGGGCACTGAAGTCACTGGACGCCTGGAAGGGATCAACGACTTGGTAGCAGAAGAAACACTGTACCATTTGCGATGCAAACTTATGTTTGCGAGAGGTGACAGTTTGTCCAAGACTGATGAGGAAGGAAAAAGGAAGAGAGGACAGAGGAGTATTGATGAGGAGCGAGAGGCAGTTTTTATTGAATTCTGCGAATGGTTAGACTCAGAATTAGAGCATGGGGTAATGAACATGGACCAAGTCCATGAAAAGCTGCAGGAGTTTGATCAGTCACCAGAGAAGAGCCTTTCTTATTCAAAGCATTGGCTGAAGATAAAACTTCTAGAGAAATACGAAGACACCTTGTATTTCACAACACAGGAAAGAAGGGCAGATGTATTCTGTCTCAAAGATGGCACCGACAATATTCTGCGAGAGCATCATGCTAATCTTGACCATGGAGATGAGAAGACTCAGATCATAAAGTCGGCACTCAAGTTCATATCCAATGATATTGCCTTGATTGATTTAGGTCCAAAGTCATACCCCACCACACACAGTATGACTGACATCGATAGTCAGCTGACACTTGTTCCTGCAAGCCTTCAGATGTTCTTGAGACCGATTGTCAAGACAGACGAAAGAGTTGCCGTTTGGGGGCAGAATTTTATTAAGGCCTGTCGACCTCGGTCAGGAGTATTGCCACACCAAATGGGGCTTGCCATACAACTTGATCATAGATTTGGGTCAAAATGGATGCTCAACAAGTTCCACCGGCTGGGATACACTGAGTCTTACACGGAGACACAAAACTACAAATACTGCTTCCTTAATAGTAGGAGTGGAGATGATGTTCCAGATACTTCTGGCACTCTTGACACCATTGTGGAGGAAACCGATGAACAGATCAATGATGAGGTTGTGGTTGATGCTGCGCTTGAGGATCAATCAGTGATGACAGCCAAAGTGCCAGCCAGTGAAAGTGAATTGTCAAGTAATGATCAGGTGGTCTTTATGGAGGTTGGGGAAACAAACAATGCAGTCACTCAGTTTGTTGGAGACAATATAGATTTAAACATTGTCTCTATTCACGGAAACACTCCCTTTTACTCAATGGGTTGGATCGAAGTCACCTCTCCGGCACCGGAGATTGCAGCCGGAGATTGCAGCAACCGGCGATGCAGCTGCAAGAAGAATGGGGTCACGTGCATCTCGGCCTGTGGAGTCTGTAATGGCATTACATGCAGAAACTGCAGTCATGATGTTGTTGAGTCTGAAGAAGACATAGACAATGACTGTTGAAACTTCTGACATTGTGAATGAGAAATAACTCTTGAGTATTATATATGTATGTGAAATAAAAGCTACTTTGTGTGTAAATGTAAAAGTGAAAATATAAATGTTAACAATCAACTCAGAATCATGAAAAACCCTTATTTGACCCCTCATAAGTTACTTAAGGGCCGATAAAAAAAAAAAAAATTCTCGAAAATAATTTTTCGGTACCCGAATTCAACAGGTTTTTTTTCTCGGTTTCCCACGGCAGTTGAACTTCAACATTTTAACACATGTTATTACACACCTTTACAAACATATTGGTGAAGAAATTTTTTGGTAACAATTTACTTAACAGATTTGTGAAATATCTCATAAAATGCCCTTACTATCCACATACCTCACCAACGGCTCCGAACAGACTATCTTTCATTGACATCCAACCACGTTCAAGCTCAACCACATCATCCTCTACCCTAAATCATGAATCTAAATTGATATCTCAAAATAAAACTGATGTTGAAAAGTGAAACGGAAACTACTGATCTATGAATCATCGAATGGGAAACCAGAATGAAATGTGATGGGAAATTGCTGAAAGCAAAGCTATGGGGAGTATAGAGAGAGGGGGAAGGCCGGAGTTGAAGAAACAATGTGGAGAGGGATAGGTGACTGGACGTGGCCGGTTGGTATGGAACGAACTTTGGTGATCTTCCGTCAGACTGTAGGCCCAAAACATGCCTAAACCCGATAACAACCTAGCTGAGCTTTCATAATATCACCCTCACTCCTGAGCAGTACTTTGGAGGTACAACAAGTATGGATTGGAAATCTTTGCTGATAGAATGGAATGAGGTTGTCGTGGTTACCAACTACACCCATCGCGACATCTGCTCACTGAATATTTACAATGAATTCCCATTTCTACCAATACACACTCCAAAGGAAATTGCTCATATCAGGTGAGACATCTATGAACCCCTGAACCCCCATCATTGATGGGTACCCCTCTTCCCCCCCCCCCCTCCGGGGAAAGAATTTGGGGTGTGCAGTACTTCCTCGCTGTTGCAGTTGGTTTGAATAGCGTCACCTTTGGCGAAGTTGGGCACTACAGCATGGATTTAATTTCCCCAAACAAAAGTCTGTCATTTTCTGTGGTTATTCTCACCATCACCATGGCTACCTTTTCCCATCACCATGGCTCATCACCATGGCTACCTTTTCCCATCACCATGGCTCATCACCATGGCTTTTCCCAGGATGGGTACCGTTACTAGTGTAACAAAAAAAAAAAAAAAAGGTAAAAATTGGGGCGGTTTGGATTATACATTTTTAAAGAAAGAAGGCGCTTCCAACGAGAAAGTAGAAAACTAGAGATGCACCACATATTTGAGCAAATAAGCAAGAGCAGACCCGATCTCACTCGACGTTTCACCTGCTTCACAGCAAGCTTCCTCAGGCCAATAGACCGCAAGCCCTGGTGCGTGCCAATTTTTATTCACCATGTGGACGCTTCTGGTCACGTGACGGTCGGTGCTCGAGGTCAGATGGAGGAGTTTTTTAAAAATATTTTTGCAAACCTCAAACAATATAAACGTCAATGCACATCATTGATGGATTGCTCTGCTCTTTTTTTCGGTATTACTCACACGTAATCTGGTGTTTTATGAGTGTGCATGAGCATTTGTGTGTGCTTGTTGTTGATTTTTCATTTTGTTTTTGTTGTTGAGTTTCCGGGACACTAAACCACTCATGGTCGTATACAAATATATATTACTCTTGTTACGTGGTCCTCCTGGTCTCGGTGACCCCCGGACCGTGAGAGGAACCCCACCAGAAAGATATATGATTTATACGCTTTCGTAACGCAATCAATATGAATTCCCGTCAATAAGAAACCCCACACCAAGGATCCGGATTCATCAATAATATATTCCCAATCAATCAACAACAATCAACAATCAATCAACAATATGACTAAGATGGCCATCTCATATATTTCCCCCTTTTCCCCACTCACGACACCCTCAATAGTCACTGTCCCTCACAATGTCTCTGGGCCCCTCCAGACCAAGGTGAAGGTCGACTTCTCCGCACACGGGCGGTTGAACAGACCCCTGGCTGACGTGCTCCAAACGTGCACGTCACGTACCGGGAACAACTGCTGCAGCGCACACCTCCTCGGCAGGCCACCGAGGTCGGAGCCCATGATCGCGGCCTCTGGGCTGTGAACGGCTCGCAAATCACGCGAGGCCCAAGGTGCGACCCGTACACGCCCTCGGAGGCGTCGAGGCGAACAGTGCCGGACGCTTGGTTCCTTCCAGGAACCCACGGCAACCTGACACGTAACAGGCAATCACCCCGCGCAGGTAACTCCTCTCGCCAGACGGGCTTTTCAAACGCAGCGTTCCAAAGCAGATAAAGATCGACTCGGCTCGCGTCGGAGCTGGTCGAGGATCAAGATGGCCGCTTCTCTCTCGACCTTGTCTTTTTCTTCTTCCGGTTCACCATCCTGTTTCCGGTCTCCTGTTATCAGGAGCGCTTCTAACCATTTAACCACAACAACCTTTAATAGAATAAACATTAATAAGAAATGACCTGAATAGTAATTCACATAAATCCAGAATCCGTAACACTCCCCCCCTTCAAGAAAGAAAGTTTGAACACCGCGAAAACTTTCTTTGCAGGCCAACTTTGATAAACAAACAAGATACCTCACACCCCAAATCATCAGTTCCCCCGGGCACAATTATCCCATCTCAAAAATAAAGCAACAACATTTCCCAAAACCCCCAGAGATTCCAAAGGTAATTCACTCTGGACCAAGCGTCAACAACTTCTAGTTTCTCTTGAATGCCGGTTAAGGGGTGGTGACCAAAACCCCAAAGTTAAACAACTCGATAGCACTTTTTCGGGAGGCCAAGCTGAGTATACACTACATGGACGCCTTAAGGAATGTGGAGTTCACGGTTAGTCCGGGGAGGAAAGTTCATTACATGGACGCCTTTAAGAATGTCGCGTTCACGGTTAGTCCGTGTAGGAACCCAGGCTCGGCGGCTCCGCCGTATATAGTGCTTCAACTTCTCCGGACTCCTAACAGTTACGGTGGGACCACTTGTCCCACTAGTCACCTGACTGGCGGTCTCCGTCTCGGCCAGTGCTCTGACAATCATTCTTTCGGGAGATGCCGTAACTCTGGGAGCCTCCATAGTAATATCGGCTGCTGCCAACACCCAAACTACCACCAAGTTGTCCTCTTCTGTAGACCTCTCGACGCCTATGAAATGCCTTCCCGACTGTTATGGTCCGACCCTCCAAATCCTTACCATTCCAATTCTTCTCTGCCTCTCTGGCGTCTTTTGTGCTTGCAAACGTGACAAAGCCTCGCGAGATCTTGGAGAGATCTCGCGAGATCTTGGAGACGGCGGCAGGGATTTTCGAAGCTCCACACGGTCTCCACGTTTTTCGAAGTTAAGTCTGTTCACAATTGTATTTTGTCGAAACTGTATTTATCTTTCGGTGTGTGAAGTTATTGTGTGCAACTTTGGTTGTTTCTCGGTGTTTATCTTTCATAAATTGATCGTCTGTTTGCCGTGTCGCGAGCAAGGCCTTGTACAGTGTGCACTGTACAACCTTGAGGCTTTGTTTTTCTCTCAGTGGTCCGTCGTTTGTGATCCAATAACTTTCGTTCTCTGTATTCCCAGTCTTTTCACCCATAGCCTACTTCCTTGTGTAAATCTCAACTCAAAAAAAAAAAACAAAAAAAAAAAAACATTTCCTTCTCTGTTCTCATTCGTTTATTCATTCTTATTCGTTCGTTCGTTCTTCGACCACGTGTTTCTCCCCCATTTCCCCAGATAGTTTTCACTCATTAACCTTCAATGTTTACACTTTCCCCTCAAGTTATGTATTCCGTCATATTTTATAACACCTTTTTCTTCTTCTTCTTTAAAAGGCTGCTTTCGACTTGCTCACCAAATCAATTCATCCCAAAAAAAATATCCATCTCCTATAGTGCCTTTTTTCTACATTCCCTAAACTCTCCTGCACTCCATCCTCCATCCAGCGTCCTTAAACGTATTTTTAACTCGAAGGTCACAAGAAACTCATTTTGCAATAAATGTTCGTTTCCCATAAATCGTACACTTTCAAAAATCCAATCTCACCCCTCCCCTCCAAATCTTCCCCATAACTCCTCCCCTCCAAATCTTCCCCATCACCCCTCCCCTCCAAATCTTCCCCATCACCCATCCCTTTCAAATCTCCCCCCTTGCCCCCTCCCTCCTAAACTACCCCCTCACCCCTCCCCGCCAAGACGCCCCCTCGCCCCTCCCCTCCTAGACTCCTGCCTCACCCCTCCCCTCCAAATCTCCCCCATATCCCATCCCTTTCAAATCCCTCCCCTTGTCCCTTCCCTCCCAAACTCCCCCCTCACCCCTCCCCTTCAAATCTCCCCACCCTCATTGCTTCTCAATTTCCCCCCTCTCACTCCCCCTCCTCAAAGCGTCCTCCCCGCTTCTTCCCCCTTCAAACTCTCACCTCCATCTCCCCCAACCTTCTGCCTCGCTCTTCCCCCTCCTCAAATAACACCTCATTGTGGCTCACCCAATCACCATCAAACCTTTTGTCCGCCCCATCCTTCCCTTTCTCCGAGCTATTCTGAAATCTCTGACACACCTTCAACAGCTCTCCCTACCTCTTCCACCTCTTCCACATCTTACCCTACCCCTCCTCCCCCCTGTTCTGTATCTGATGCTCCCCCTTCCTCTTCATTAACGGTATGGACCTCAAACATCCGGGGCCTTCGTTCAAACTTAACTGATCTCTCCATACAGGTTGCTTCTGTCAAACCAGACGTGATCTGCTTAACAGAAACTTTCCTCCTTTATGATGTCTCTGATTCCATAGTATCTCTCCCGGGCTACTCCCTCCTCCGGTATGATAGACCTGAGCCTCGTCCTGGAGGCGGGGTTGCTATCTTTATCAAAAACTCTCTTCCTCACTCGCCCTGCACTGCACTCTCTCCACCTCACCCCCAGGAATACCTCTGGCTACGGCTTCCCCTTCGCTCCCACCTCTTGTTCATATGTGTGTTGTACCGTCCACCAAACAGTGATGACTCCATCTACATCTCGCTGTCTGATGATATGGACCAACTTCTAACTACTCATCCCAACTCTCTCTTCCTCATATGTGGTGATTTCAACTGTCATCATGCCAGTTGGCTGGGTGTGGGTACCTCTCTCACCAGCCATGGCTCCTCAGCAAAGGACTTCTGCGACTCACTGGGACTGACACAATCTGTCAATTTCCCGACCCGGATCTCAGTCAACGGAACATCTTCTCTTCTGGACTTGGTTATGACTAACTTCCCTGAAAATGTCTGCTGCTCTTCTTCTGCTCCGATCGGATCATCTGATCATGTCCTTGTTAAAGTGGACATCTCTCTGACCATCCTCAGAGAGCCTGCTCAGCGTCGACGAGTCTGGCATTTCACTCAGGCCAACTGGCACGGTCTTCAAGCAGCCATCAATCATCTGGACTGGTCTCCCATCTCTACCACCTCTGACATCAACTCATCCTGGGAATTCTTCCAAAGTAAATTGCTCTCTCTCATGCACAGATTTATCCCATCTCGTCTTCAGTTGTCATACCCTTCCTCCCGTCCATGGTACACGGAATCTTGTGGTGAGGCTGTTGCCCAGAAACAACTTGCCTTCGTCTCCTGGAAAGCAAATCCAACGGAAGGAAATCTCAATTCCTTTCACAAAGCCCGAAACAAGTGTGTGTCCACCCTCAGGAGAGCCAGGAAACAATATCTCTCCATTCTCAAGACCGAACTATCTTATCTGTCTCCCTCTTCCAAATCCTGGTGGCATCTGGTCAAATCCGTTTCTGGTGTTTGTTCCCCCTCCATCCCCTCCCTTACCTCAAACGGCTACACAGCTGACTCCGCACGTGAAAAAGCTGAATGCCTCAACTCTGTGTTTGCCTCTAAATCTTGTGTCCCAAACCCATCCCTCTCTGTACCCACCATACCCAGTCGTACCATGCTGCTCCTGGACTCCGTGTCCTTTCCTCCTGACAAGGTGGAAAAGTTTCTGTCAACCCTCGACTCTGATTCTGCAACTGGACCCGACGGCATCAGCCCACGGGTCCTAAAATCCTGCTCTGCTGCTCTATCTCACCCTCTCTCTGTTCTCTTCACCCTCTCTTTTGCTCAAGGTCAACTGCCATCTGCTTGGAAATCAGCCAACATCACCGCTTTGCACAAAAAAGGTGCAAAAACAGATCCTAGCAACTACAGACCAATCAGCCTTCTCCCAATTATCAGCAAAGTCATGGAATTCATCATTGCTTCTGATATGAAATCTTTCCTCTTCTCCAATGGCTTGATCTCTGATCATCAATTTGGTTTCAGACCAGGTCACTCTACTCTGGACATGCTGCTTCTGCTGTCTCAACAATGGATGGAGGTCCTCAATGCCAAACAGGAAATTAGAGCTGTCTCCCTCGACATATCACGTGCCTTCGACACGGTCTGGCACCCCGCTCTGCTCACCAAACTCTCCTCCTTTGGTATCCATGGAAATCTCCACGCATGGCTGGCGGACTTCCTCTCTCGTCGTTGTCAACGTGTGGCCCTGAATGGGTTTCTCTCATCTCCTCTTCCTGTTCAGGCTGGAGTTCCCCAAGGCAGTGTTCTGGGCCCCGTGCTTTTTCTGGTCTTCATCAATGATCTCTCTGACTCTCTCGAAAATCCTCTCTATCTCTTTGCTGATGACTCCACTCTCTGCCGCTCCATTCCTCTTCCCTCAGATCGGCAGTCTGCTGCCTCCTCACTCTCTGAAGACCTGGACAAAATCACAGACTGGTCAAACAAGTGGAACATGTCTTTCAATCCTGACAAATCTCACACTCTTACTATGTCTCTCCGAAAAGATCGACTGGACAACCCTCCCATCTACTTTCTCAACAATCCTCTCCAAGAAGTTCTGTCGCTCAAGATTTTGGGTCTCACTATCTGCCATGATCTTTCTTGGGAAAACCACATTTCCAAGCTGGCCTCCAAAGCCAGTCGCCGACTGGGCATCCTCCGTCGTGCGAAGTCCTTCCTCGGCACACCTGAGCTCCTCACCACATACAAGGCTTTCATCCGCAGCTCAATGGAATACTGTTCTCCCCTATGGGCCGGTGCTCCTGCCTCACACCTAGCTCGGCTTCACGCTGTTGAAACCAAAGCTTTCAGAATTATTGGAATCTCCCGCGATGAAGCTATCTCTGAGGGCCTTTCACTCACTCACCGCAGGCAGGTAGGTGGTCTTTCTGTCTTCTACGGACTCCTCTCCGGCCTTGCACCCCCAGCTCTCTCTGTGCTCTGTCCCCCAAATATTCCTACAGGTCGCAGAAGATCTGCCAGCAACCCTCTGATGGTTAAACTGCCGAAATCTCGGCTCTCCGCTCACCTTCACTCTTTCATTCCTCTTTTCTCCCGCCTCTGGAACAAACTCCCTCACTCCCTTCAATCCCACTCCTCCCTCCAGGTCTTTAAAACAGCTGTTCACCACCATCTCTTATCTTCCCCCATCCAAAACCTTGATCTTTTCTACCCCCGCTAATTCACCCCAGATCCACCTTGTTTGAAATTCCAACTTCTTTCCTGGAAGTCCTGGCAGTGTCCATATGTTTTATACCTCTCCCACTGCCCCCTCCCCCCCCCCCCCCCCCCAAAGCCCTCGCCCTCTCTCAGATCTCTCGATGTCTCCATGTCTCTCGGTCCCTGCTCTCAAATGTTGTGTTTGTGTCCTTCCCCCTCTCTCCCCATCTTGTCTACCGCTCCCTATGTTATATGTTTTATGTGTCGGTTTGTCTTTCTGTGTAATTAATGTTCGCTCTTTCACGAGCCTCGATCTTGTATACAAAAAAAAAAAAAAAAAAAAAAAAAAAAAGAAGCCGAACCCTCTTGACCGTTGCGTTTCCCTGTCTTTTACCAACCGCACTTCCACCAGCGGCCCATATCTGTTGAAGACAGAGGTCAGAACTGCTTCCTTTGTTTTGAAGTTCAGTCCCCCTACAAATAACTTGGTACTTTTGTCGCCATCCCGAGCTGGTGTGATGTTATTTTCCCTGCTGGTCTCTTTACCAACCCCCGGGTTACCATAAACTTGACCCCCGGCCAAATCATTCCCGATAACCACAGATACTCCCTCTACAGGAAGCGTGGCTTGTAAACCGACGGTGACCGGTCCTGACACCAAATCGGATTCCAAATGGATGACATGAAGTGGCGCACTAACACAGCCACCGATCCCTTGCAACCGAACACTATCACCAGTTGCTGTACTCTTTGACAATGGCAAAATGCCTTCAAGCATTAAGGATTGATGGGCTCCTGTGTCCCTCAATACCCTAACAGGTCTTGGGTTAGTCAAGTCTCCCTCTAGTGAGACAAACCCCTCATAAATATATGGTTGGTAACTCTTCTGTGGGCGATTTCTTACGTTTGCCATCGCATTCGGAGTTGTACTAGTCGGACTCCGCTCTGGGTTGTCCCTTTTCATGAGGTAACAACTGGACATCAAGTGTCCAGGTTTTTTGCAAAAGGCGCAAGTAGGCCCGGAGGAAAAACTCGTGGTCTGCCTCGGGCCCCCTGGGAAATAAGTTTGTCTTGGGCCCGTAGCCCCCTGATTTCGAACAGTTGGGGTATCAGAGTTGTCCCCATAATCCTCTCGAGGCCGCCGCCATGTATTGTCGTTCTCCGCACCGGGTGTTCCATAACTCCCCTGCTGAAGTCTAGGCGAGGAGTTAGGTTTGTGGACCCCTATCCGGTGTGTTAAGGCATAATCATCTGCCATGGTGGCTGCGTCCCACAACTTTGGTACTTTCTTTTCCTGCAGGTACACTTTGATGTCCTCGTGGACACACTGTTGAAATTCCTCCACCAGGATCAAGTCACGCAATGCTTCGAAGTCTTTCCCGACTCCTTTTGACTCACACCACCGATCAAACATGTTTTCTTTCACTCTGGCAAACTCCACATGGGTCTCACTCTCCCTCTTCCTGGCATTCCTGAATTTTTGCCGGTAAGCTTCAGGAACCAACTCATAGGCTTTGAGAATGTGCTTCTTCAATACCTCATAATCTGCACATTGGTCCATTGGTAGCGCCGAATAAATATCTTGAGCTTTACCCACCAGCACACTTTGCACTAGTATGGTCCAGGCCTCCTCCGGCCAGTTTAACTGTCGAGCCACTTTCTCAAAGTGTGGAAAAAATTTAGCGACTTTTCACTGAAGGGTGGAACCAGCCTCACATGTCTGCCCACATCCCAGGTGTTCTGGCTAGGTGTCGGCCCAGTCAGCAAGGGTGGTACCTCTCCCCGTTCTCTCATTAACTCCAGCTCCTTGAATTTAATTTCTTGCTGAAGCGCCATGTCACGTTCCCTTCATTCCCTTTTGGCTTTTCTCTCCTCTGCTTCGAGTTCCCTTGCAGCTCTCCTCTCCTCTGCTTTTCTCCCTTCTAACCTTTCCTGGAGTTCTCGTTCCACTCTCCTTTCTTCTGCTTGTTTCTCTTCTCTCCTCTCTTCTGCTTTCCTTTCCCCTTCTGATCTTTCCTTTTCTGCTTTCCTTTCTTCTTCTTTGATCCGTTCCTGGCTCCGTAATTGCAACTCCAGTTTCCGGAGCTCAACGTCTTCTGGTTCTTCGGGTAGCCACTCCCAGGCTAACTCGTCCCATGTTCCTAATCCCACCATAGATTGTATCACCGCAGTCTGCAACTGCCTTCCTCAAATTAGTTCGGACCACCAAGTTAAAATGTTTGGCCAATTTCAAGAGGTCCGATTTTAGTAACGCTCGGAACTGTGCCTCACTCGGGGTTACCGCAAAGTTCTGTGCCACAAACGCCATGGTGCCTATCGTTAACACCTGTTAACCTTCACCCAAGACTTTACCACAATTTCCCAAAAATTTACCAATTAATACTTAATTAATAAATTTTAATTAATAAAAATATTATTTTATTATTTTATACAATTTTATATCCAGGAATTCAATTGGACGAGCCCCCAATTCTGTTACGTGGTCCTCCCGGTGACTACGTGGTCTCGGTGACCCCGGACCGTGAGAGGAACCCCGCCAGAAAGATATATGATCTATACGCTTTCGTAACGCAATCAATATGAATTCCCGTCAATAAGAAACCCCACACCAAGGATCCGGATTAATCAATAATATATTCCCAATCAATCAACAACAATCAACAATCAATCAACAATATTACTAAGATGGCCATCTCATATATTTCCCCCCTTTCCCCACTCACGACACCCTCAATAGTCACTGTCCCTCACAATGTCTCTGGGCCCCTCCAGACCAAGGTGAAGGTCGACTTCTCCGCACACGGGCGGTTGAACGGACCCCTGGCTGACGTGCTCCAAACGTGCACGTCACGTACCGGGAACAGCTGCTGCAGCGCACACCTCCTCAGCAAGCCACCGAGGTCGGAGCCAGTGATCGCGGCCTCTGGGCTGTGAACGGCTCTCAAAGCACGCGAGGCCCAAGGTGCGACCCGTACACGCCCTCGGAGGCGTCGAGGCGAACAGTGCCGGACGCTTGGTTCCTTCCAGGAACCCATGGCAACCTGACACGTAACAGGCAATCACCCCGTGCAGGTAACTCCTCTCACCAGACGGGCTTTTCAAACGCAGCGTTCCAAAGCAGATAAAGATCGACTCTGCTCGCGTCGGAGCTGGTCGAGGATCAAGATGGCCGCTTCTCTCTCGACCTTGTCTTTTTCTTCTTCCGGTTCACCATCCCGTTTCCGGTCTCCTGTTATCAGGAGCGCTTCTAACCATTTAACCACAACAACCTTTAATAGAATAAACATTAATAAGAAATGACCTGAATAGTAATTCACATAAATCCGGATGGTATTTTGTGAGTGTGCATGAGCATTTGTGTGTGCTTGTTGTTGATTTTTCATTTTGTTTTTGTTGTTGAGTTTCCGGGACACGAAACCACTCATGGTCGTATACAAATATATATTACTCTGTATACAAATACTTTGTGCAAAAACAACTCCAACTCAGTGTGTCATTGCAAATCTAGTGATACCTGAGTGACGGCCTACACAGAAAGTAACAGGTGCAAAAATATATTGTTAAAGGATAATATTTTTTTGATAAAAAATTGTTTCTCAGTCATCTTAACATACAGTCACGTGAAAAAGTAAGTACACCCCATGTAAAGTTTTGACTTTATCAACATATTTCAATGTACAGCTATTTGATCTTCATTTCAACAATATTGATAGATAAAGGTGATATAATATAACAAATATCATGAAACATTTACATTTTGAAGTCCATTGTATAATTTAAATAAACATAAATGCAAATTTTGCATGTGGAAAAAGTAAGTACACCCTTTGCCCCCTTTGGCAGAAACAACCTCAAGTAGGCGTTTCTTATAACTGTCTACCAGTCCCTGACATCCACTGGGAGAAATTTTTGCCCACTCCTCCATGCAGAATTCTTTCAGCTTTGCGATGTTTGAGGGGTTTCTTGCATGCACAGCTCGTTTCAAATCTCCCCACAACATCTCAATGGGATTTCGATCCGGGCTTTAACTTGGCCATTCCAGAACCCTCCATTTCTTTCTTTTCAGCCATTCCTTGGTGGGTTTACTGGTATGTTTAGGGTCATTGTCATGTTGCAAAGTCCTCCTTCGGTTGAGCTTCAACTTTACGACAGATGGCCTCACATTATCCTCAAGCACCCTCTGGTACAACGAAGAATTCATATTAGATTCTATGATGGTGAGCTGCCCAGGCCCTAGTGCAGCAAAGCTGCCCCAAACCATAATATTTCCACCACCATGCTTTACAGTTGGTATCAGGTTCTTGTGGTCAAATGCTGTCTTTGGTTTTCGCCAAACATGTCTTCTGGTACTGTGGCCAAATAGCTCTACCTTTGACTCGTCTGTCCAGAGCACATTGTTCCAGAAGTGCTGGTGTTTGCCTCGGTGTTCATTGGCAAACTTTAGTGTTGCCCTGATGTTCTTTCTGGAGAGCAAAGGTTTCCTCCTGGCACACCTCCCATGTAGATCAAATTTGTGCAGCCTCTTTCTAATGGTAGATTCATGCACTTTGACATCAACACTGGCAAGAGCTACCTGTAGGTCCCGTGATGACATTCTGGGGTTCTTCGAGACTTCTTTCAGCATCTTGCGGTCTGCTCTCGGGCTGAACTTGCTGGGGCGGCCTGGCCTGAACAAGTTGGCAGTTGTTTGGAATCTTCTCCACTTGTAGATGATCTTCTGGACAGTCGAATGATTGATTTCAAATTATTTGGAGATCTTTTTCAATCCCTTCCCAGACTCGTCGGCATCTATAACCTTCTTTCTGAAGGCTTCAGAGAGCTCTTTTGATCTAGGCATTGTGACGCCGCACACTTCAACAACAAAGAGCAAACCAAACTAAATGTCAGGTTTAAATAAGACAGGTTCCTCCAGGATCCTCTCTAACGATGTTCTAATCATTTGCACCTGAGCTGGTGTACCTGATTCTAATTTTAGGTATTTGAAGTAGTGATGAATGTAGGGGTGTACTTACTTTTTCCACATGCGAAATTTGCATTTATGTTTATTTAAATTATACAATGGACTACAAAATGTAAATGTTTCATCATATTTGTTATATTATATCACCTTTATCTTTCAATATTGATGAAATGAAGATCAAATTGCTGTATGTTGAAATATGTTGAAAAAGTCAAAACTTTACATGGGGTGTACTTACTTTTTCACGTGACTGTCCAAAAGAGCAATCAACAGATTATTTTGACAAAGGGTAATATCAATTTCCCATGAAAGATTTACCTGTACAATGAATCAGTTTGGATCCAGATTCAACTGTTTTTTGCTTTCCTCTTGGTTCAAGATTGGCACAAACCTGAGTTTCAGCTCCTCAACCTCATCCTGGTTCCAGCTCCAGCTCAGGCTCTGGGCTGTGTTGTGGTGACAATGCAGTAGAGATGGCTCATAGTACAGTGTAGTAAAGCACAATACAGTATAGTAAGAGTACAATGTGATACAGTACTGTGTAGTGCAGTGGTACATTATTGTGGTACAGCACCTGTTGTATAGTTATAGTGTGAAATGGTACAGTCATACAGTATGTGTAGTATAGTACCATTTGGTAAAACGTAGCTAGTACAGTGACTATACTACAGTATAGTATGATAAAATGCTGTGCAGTACAGTGGAGGACAGTACAGTGTCTTGTCAGTTGTATTGTGCATCAAAGAAGCTCCATTAAAACTGAGAGATCTGCTGTTTCTATTCCGCATGTGTTCTTAAATGTTGTTGTAAAACGCAGGAAGTAATTGTTGTGAAAAATAAAACGATGTACTGTAATTAAACAGCTTGTAGTGTTTATTAATCTTTGCTGATTTCCACAGAGGAGCCGGTGGAGCATCCAGAAATGGACAAGTTTGAGTGGAGCACCTTGAGAAGTCTTTGTAAGTGAAGAGAAATGGAAGGAGGATGATGGGAATTTTAAGAGAATGGAATATACCAAGGAAGTTTGATTAATGGAATCCTTCTATGCTTCGTCCTTCCATGTATCTCTTCTTATTAGTCCTCCACCCAGAGTGTTACAGAAGGTTTTACATGCAGGTCATTCACGTTAAACCCTGGCTACTTGATGAACAACGCATCATCCTTCATACGATTGTTATGGATTCGTCACTTCCGTTGTTGTGGTTTTCATCCACTGTAAACATTTTTCATTCCATGTACTATTATTGTTGTCGTTTAAGGGAGATAGAGGTTACTATTTTCAAAATGTAAAAAAAGTTAATGTTTTAAATGAAACCGGAACCTGACGACGACGAGGCTAAAGAGGAGGAAATGAAGGCGGAGCGAGTGAGTCGGGGAAGAAGCCTAGCTGCTTCGAGGTCTGGAGCACACGTTGACGAACGGAGGTCACTAGTGAACTTCGGGTTTCCCGGGAAAGGGATTCTTGCGACAGAGTTGTTATCGCTGTGACAGATTAACCTGCATGTCAGGTTTTGGCAGTTGATTCTGAGGAAAATCATTGTCGGGCCGTTACGCCTCGAGAACGGACCGTCGGCCATTTTGACTCACGCGCTTTGCGCATCACGCAAGGTTTTTTTCACTTCGCTTCAACCATTTTCACCGCCTCCAGACGTTTATCTGGTGTGTGTGTGTGTGTAACGTGGATTTTGAAGGTAAATCTGCGGTTCGCCGATTTGGAGCCGTGAAACGTCCATACCCGAGGGTGGGATTTCTCAATCGCCTGGAGGGCGCCTTTGGATTTCCCCGTCGCCTTGAGGGTGCCTTTGAGCAGCTTTGGCTGCGTGACTGTGGCTGTCATCCGAGCGGGATTCTGGTTTGGATTGGACATCGTTCTGACGATCGCTGGAGCGGATCGACTTGGGCTTGATGCCGGAATAGAGACATTGGGGAATGTTCTTCTTTTCGCTCACTTGGAGCACAGTGAGTTATATTGTACAAACCTGATGGTACCATTGTAGGAAATATATATATTGGTTGTACAATTGATTACTATTGTTGTTGTACTGTTATTCTTGTGTGATCTTAATACAATATTTGTTTGTTGGTAACAATTGGTGTGGCTTCACCATTGATCTTCGACATACAGAATAACACATCTTTCTGCCGTGACTCCTCTCGGGGCTCGAAGGTACCGGGGGTTGGGGGGGGGGGGGGAGCACGTAACAATGATGCACATTTAAACAGGACAATTCTCGAGCTAACATTTCCCTACTTAATACATCAAAATGGCTAACTACCCGAACACGGAGCATACCGAGCTGTGCATTTCTACTGTTCTAAGGTGATTACCCCTCCCCCACCCGAACACGGAGCATACCGAGCTGTGCATTTCTAAGGTGATTACCCCTCCCCCCTTACAAACATAACAATATTATCTGGTCCTGGAGCTCTATCTTGTCTTAGCTTTCCTAGCTGTTTCTTTATTTCCTCCACTCTTACTTGGATCTCCTCAAGAAGACCTTAATCACCCCTTAGATAGATTATGTCAGCTATTGGTACTTCTCCTGACTGTTCTTATGTAAATGTTGAAGCAAAATAACTATTTAATAATCCAGCCATCTCACTTTCATCGCTAACCACTCTCCCTGTGCTATTCCTCAATGGGCCCACACATTTCTTGACCTGTACCGCTTAAAATATATGAGATTCCTCACATTCAGTCAATCAAATGTAAGACCGAATACTCCATTGGAGTCATCAGCAGGAACCTGAATAAGGAAAGAGCAAAGAGGGAGTGATCAGGAGGAACCTGGATAGGATTCGGGATTCAGTCGCTACTCCACAACCCTCAAACCCACCCAGGCACAGCCAAGTGAGCCTTGCAGAAAACCTTCTGCAAGAATTCACTTCTCCTTAGAGAGATACAAAAAGAAAGAGAGAAAAAAAGAGTGAAAGATATAAAAGACAAGTAGAGATACATTCAAAGTACACCGCCCCCATGCCAAATAAATAAATAACACCCTCCAGCATGCGGCATTGCTGCCCCCAACGATACCGCCATGCAGCACATAGAAACGCAATTGGTAAGGAGAGGTGTACAATAATTGATTGATTAATTGGGTAATTAAAATCAATAAACACTAATCGTAAATATTTTCTTAATCAATTGGCTAATAGCATACCTCAACCACCAGTGTTTCATTTGAAGCTGTAATTTTTTGAAAATTAATTAAATGTCATTTATTGAAAAAAGGAAATAAATAATTGATTAATTGACTAATCAATAAATAACTAATCGAATAATTGATTAATCAATAAATCAAAAATATCCTTTATAGCCACATCACTTGGTCACTGTCGTGTCCGAATATCAGCTTCCTAGTACAAAAGGTGCCTGAGATATTGGCCAGAAGAGAAAGGAAATAAATGAGTACTTAATTAATCAATTAATTTATTTATTTATTAATTCATCCAAAAACAAAAAATCAAGTTATTGCCAAAGTACTCGCTCATTATTTTGCCGAAATTTCAGCTTTATTGCTCAAAGGATGGTTGAGATATCGCCCCAATAAACCCCCCTTCGGTGCCCTGCGTTGACGTCATGCAGCGCCTGGAGATGGCATAGGAAAGGAACGGTGTACATCAAACAAGAATGAATGAAGAGAAATTCAACACAGGCATAGTATAGGCCATTAAGCCCAGCAAATCCTGCACAATGGTTGCTTTTCCACGCTTTGTCCTTTTTAAATATGCTGGGAAGTCATCACATACCATTTTAAAGTCTTTTTTTGTATGCAGTACATAGTGAAGGCTCATGGAATAGATAGAACACAGAACGGATCAGGACACAACGTTAAAAAAAAAAAAGGTCACCAAGGTATATTAGGTCATTGAACTGGTTCTCCAAAAATGAGTTTTGTTTTGAAATCCGTTTTGACATGTTTCTACTGTATAGCAACAATTTCATCACATTATAATCAAATTGGACATTTAAAAAAGCTTTTATTATTGCCATCTATAATAATAAAAGACTGTGTTTGTCCATCCATTATCCCATTCGTCTCCTCCATAAACCCCCAAACCACGAAACCTAGAGGCCCCAAACTTTGCATGCATAGCTCTCGACCTCCAAGGGATTGCAAGAATGAAAACTGTGTGTTTGGACATGTTTAAACTTTGTTCTCCATGCTCCTCTCTCCTCCAACCCCCCCCCCCCCCACCTCCTCTCTGTCTGCCCCTCCTCAGTTTCCCCCCTCGTAAGTCTTCCCCACCCCTCTCTTCACATTCCCATCATGAAGCGACTCTGCATTACATGGCAACGCAAGGCACCTTTTCTAGTATTGTACACCGCTCCTTTCCTATTCTACCTCCAGGTGCTGCATGACGTCATTGCCGGGCACAGAAGGGGGCCCGGCAATGAAGCGCTCTGAAAGGGAGTACAGTACTCAGTTTTCACTCTGGTTTCTTGTTTTCTTGTTTGTCCGGGCGATATCTCAGCAATCCTCTGAGCTAGGAAGCTGAAATTTCAGCACAATAGTGAGCAAGTACTTTGTCAAAAACGGTATTTTTTGTTTTTTAAATTAATCAGTTAATTGATTAATTATTTAATTATTATTGATTAATTAAGTACTTATTTATTTTCTTTCTCATCTGGGCAATATCTCAGGCAACTTTGGAGATAGGAAGCTGATATTTGGACATGATGGTGACCAAGTGATTTGACTGTAAAGGGTATTTTTGATTAATTGATTAATGAAATAATTGATTAATTATTTATTGATTAATCCATTTTTTTTCCAGATTAATGCCTTATTTAATTAATTTCCAAAAAGTTACAGCTTCGGGTGAAGCACTGCTGGTTTAGGTATGCTATTGGCCAATTGATTAAGAAAATATTTTACAATAATTGTTTATTGATTTTAATTATGCAATTAATCAATCAATTATTGTACACCTCTCCCTCCCAATACCATCTTTATGTGCTGCATGGCGGTATTGCTGGGCGCTCCGGCAATGCCGCGCATGAGGATGTTATTTATTTATTTGGCATGGGGGCGGTGTACTTTGAATGTATCTGTGCTTGTCTCAATTTTTCAATATGTCAAATGGAAACTGGCAGTTTATTTGTATGTATGTCTCGTATTTGTGTGTAAAAGTTCATCAAAGTTTGGGAAAAGTCAAGGTGAAGGCCATCTGAAACAGGCAAAACAACTATTACGTCGCAGTTAAAGAAATGTATCAGCCAAATGTATTTTGCATAACAATCAATCATGTAAGCATTTGATAGGTTAAATTTTTTCGAAATTGCCAAACTGCTGTTTCCATGGCAACTGTTTATTTGGATTTCGCAAGTATTGTGCCATGCTCAACATATTTCTTATTATGAATTATTGGTTGGAGATTTTAATTTAAATTACCTTTGTAATTATTTGTTTGGATTGTAATCGGTGCTTAATTACATAATCAAAACGTTCATGTTGATTATAAAATTCTTGTAAATCTGAGAGTAGTAATTAAACAATTTAGTTACATTTTGTAAATGTTCTCCCTTTATTCCTCATTCCGTTAGTAAACGTATGAGTAGTTTTTTTCGTATGAAAAAGTCGTCACTCATTGAAGAGCAGTGCAGACTATGGTCCAGCACGAGGAGCCTCACCTGTCTGCACAACACATCTCAAGGGACAACTATTGGAGATGCCTCTTCGTTGTGGGGATGGTACACTATCCTGGATGTGGGGGATCTCTGGGTCGCCCCTGTGAGATTGATCGGCTGTCTCCGTGCCGTGGGTTTGTTCGAGAGAACTGCAACAACAACAACAACAACACCTCTCAAGGACAACTATCAGGGACGCCTCTTCATGGTGGTTGTACCCCCCAACGCAAGTTGGGGGTCAAATCTTCCCCGCTGCCCGGATTCGTCAGGGCAGCGCTGTTACGGTCCGAGTGTTGATCGGTCCGCATGGGACCGGCCCTTTCCCTCTTCCCTCTCTTTTTCTCTCCCTCTCCCTCTCCCTCTACCTAACTCTGGCGTGGCCCTAAAGGGCACATGGCGGGAAGGCCATGGCGGCACACCATGCATGGCGGCACACCATCCTCGATGTGGGAGATCTCTGGGTCAGTGGGTCATTCTTGGGTGATCAATCGGTTGTTTCCGTGCTGCGGGCTTGTTTGAGAGAGAGTTCTGAGAGCCTCTTTCTGGAGCTTTAAAACAACAACAACACATCTCAAGGGAACTGGGTGTGAACCTACAATATATTGAGAAATAGGCGCAGATATTGAGCAATCACAAACACAACCACACAAGCAGACAAGCAGAGATTGTTTTAACCTTCACTTTCACTTGTTCGGAAACTGGGACAGACACGAAGATAAAATTATCCAAAGACAATAAGCAGTGAGACCGACCGGAAGGAAAAACATGGAAAATGTCTTTTTCACAAGACAATCCAAAGTGAAGTTCCCATTATGGAATTCAACAAAAAATATAAACTGAAAGGAAATGTAACATGCTCCATGATAGTCGCGTTCCTGGCAATTAAAATCTCTCTGAGGAACGGATAGCCGAACAAACTGTTACTCCGAGGTGTTCGTCAAATATACTGAGAACAAGAAAAGCACGACGGTACAACTAAATTCCTATGGGATCCTCCACACCAGACTTAAACACAGACAAAGGGGAATGTAAAAATAACTGGAAAATAATGGTGTAATTTAATTGTGAGGACTTGATTCGGATCGGTATCTCGTCAGTGATGTCAGGCCCCGAGCGCGCAGGCCCTATGCCGCTTCTGCCTTGGCGGGAAGAAGGCCTCGATGCACCCTTGTTCACTACGCCTCGATGAAGGCCTCCCGCGCGAGGCGAACAAGCAGGCGTGCAGCCCGCTCCCCAGCAGTGCCCGTCCTCACGAATTCGGTACGGAAACCGCGGCTCTTCGTTCTTGACGCTCTGCCTCTTTACGACCACCAGCAAGGTCTCGGAACACGGCCGCTGCGATGAAGAGAGAAATGTCAGCGCACAGCCGTCTCCCACCAAAGCCCGGAACCAAGCAGGACAAAAGTCCATCAGCTCATTCTTTTCTCGGACAACCTCTCACGTCATCGGTGCTTCTTCCCCAATCCCCGCAGGCCAACACCACAGGCTCAGCTCTCCGCTGCTCAACACGCAGTCCGCCTTCGTGACGCAGTCCGCCTTTGTGACAGTCCGCCTGTCAATCAAAACCCTGACCAATGGTGTCTCCTCGAGGTGTGGCTTTCGGCCTGCCTGACCCTGTGGTGATGTAGCTGGTTGCCATGCCATCAGCAGTGCTCAGAACTGGCTTCCTGTTTGTTTTTATTGTTATTTAAAGCAGTTAATGGGCAATTCCTGCTATACGTGTCTAATGCCGTGCCATCAGGGACGAGGGATGTAAATTACAGAGGTTTGACAAACAAGGTAGTAGTTAACATAATCCCTACAACTAGTTAACACAAGGGCCATCTTCGTATGGCCACAATTGTTCACTCTTGGGTGACAAATGGCTAAATAAAATCACTACTTATTACATGGTGGAATTGGAAATCTCCCGCGGTCTTTCCGTCTTCTGCCGACTCCTCTCCGGCCTTGCCCCCCCCCCCCCAGCTCTCTCTGGGCTCTGTCCCCCAAATATCCTACAGGTCGCACAAGATCTGCCTACAACCCTCTTATGGTTAAACTGCCAAAATCAAGACTCTGCTCACCCGCTATCGCATTCCTCTTTTCTCCCGCCTCTGGAACAAACTCCCTCACTCTCTTCAATCCCACTCCTCCCTCCAAGTCTTTAAAACAGCTGTTCACCACCATCTCTTATCTTCCCTCATCCAAAACCTTGATCTTTTCTACCCCCACTAATTTCACCCCAAATCCACTTTTTGAAATACCAACTTCTGTCCTGGAAGTCCTTGGTGTCCTTGTTTTATACTTCTCCCACCCCTCCCCACGCCTCCTCCCCCCAAGCCCTCTCCCTCCCACACATCTCTCGATGTCCCTGCTCTCAAATGTTGTGTTTGTGTGCTTCCTCTTCTCTCCCCATCTTGTCTACCGCTCCCTCCTTTTATATATTTTGTTTGTCTGTTTGATTTGTTTGTGAAATAAATGTTAGCTCTTTCACGAGCCTCGATTCTGTATAAAAAAAAAAGAAGAAAAAAAATGGTGGTGGTTCTTCTATTCCACGACATTTGGAGCATGCTAATTTATACATTCTACCTGTACTACAGTAATAACTACCCCACAAACATAACAATACTTTACCCGATACATCAATGCAGCTCTTCCACCAGATTTGGTTTTTGATAAACAAACATTCAGGTTTTCCCACAAAATCACCTCGTGGTTCCTAAAGATATCATGGAATATTTCACCTTCACAACTTGCATAGAGATGAGACAGCCGGCTTTCCAGTCTTTGTTATTTTGGGATCTTCATGGCGAGAAACAGATAAAATGTTGATGTTCCTATCACCCCTTCCCAAGATGTGAACCAAATTGTTAGGTTTGTCAATTTTTTTTAACTAAAGCGGTTGAAGCAGAAGAGAAAATAATCTGGGTTTGTTTGATAATTAAAGTGAATTGTTAAAAAGAAAAGTTTTGAAGAGATAAACGTGTTTGCATTTCTGCCCTTTTGTCTAACAAAGGCTGCGGATCTATGTGTCTGTAGATGGTCGACTCCCAAGTCTGGACGCAAACTCTGCGCATCCATTGATCCTCATCTCCGAGGACCTCAGGACGGCGACCTTAACCAGGATCGTACAACAATACCCGGAACATCCTGATCGGTTTGATTTCTGGATTCAAGTTCTCTCCTCTGAGAGTTTCTCATCGGGCCGTCACTACTGGGAGGTCGACCTGAGTTCATGTTGTCGGTGCAGTGTCGGAGTCGCTTTAAACTCCATGGGGCGTAAAGGGGAAGAGTCAAGGGAGTCTCATCGTGGGATGACAATGGATTGGGATTTAATGGAGGGAATGGACGTTAGCTGGAATTCCACACAACTTGGAGCTTCGAGCATGTATCAGGAAGAGAAAGGGAAAAATTGTAGTTTGGGAGAGAATCCCGAGTCGTGGTGTGTCGAGAAAAATAATCACCGATACTCAGCATGGCACAACAACCAATGTACCGCTCTGTCCGTGCAGGTCACTCCCAAACGGTTAGGGTTCTTCTTGGATTGCGAAGAGGGAGAGATGAGTTGTTTCGGGGACTTGCGGGTCCTGCATGTGTTCAAGGGGAACTTCAAGGAACCTGTTAAACCCGCTATCGCGTTCTTCTTGGATTCCGGTGTGGATTCCGGTGTGGATTCCGGTGTGGATTCCGGTGTGGATTCCGGTGTGGATTCCGGTATGGTGAATTATTATTCCAGTTTGTTTATGTGTTTCGATCTTGAGGAGCATGGCAGACCAACATCCGCTAGGAAATATGGTCATGATAATGGTGCTGGTTCCGTGCAGTTCTGCTCCTTGTGATGCAGATTATGATTTATGGTAATTGTGATGGTGATTGTTATGGTGATTATGATTTATGGTGATTGTGATGGTGATTGTTATGGTGATGGTGATTGCGATGGTGATGGTGATTGCGATGGAGTTTATGATTTATGGTGATTGTGATGGTGATTGTTATGGTGATTGTGATGGAGATTATGATTTATGGTGATTGTGATGGTGATTGTTATGGTGATTGTGATGGAGATTATGATTTATGGTGATTGTGATGGTGATTGTTATGGTGATGGTGATTGCGATGGAGATTATGATTTATGGTGATTGCGATGGAGATTATGATTTATGGTGATTGCAATGGAGATTATGATTTATGGTGATTGCGATGGAGATTATGATTTGTGGTGATTGCGATGGAGATTATGATTTATGGTGATTGCGATGGAGATGATGATTTATGGTGATTGCGATTATGATTTATGGTGATTGCGATGGAGATTATGATTTATGGTGATTGCGATGGAGATTATGATTTATGGTGATTGCAATGGAGATTATGATTTATGGTGATTGCGATGGAGATTATGATTTATGGTGATTGCGATGGAGATTATGATTTATGGTGATTGCGATGGAGATGATGATTTATGGTGATTGCGATTATGATTTATGGTGATTGCGATGGAGATTATGATTTATGGTGATTGCGATGGAGATTATGATTTATGGTGATTGCGATGGAGATTATGATTTATGGTGATTGCGATGGAGATTATGATTTATGGTGATTGCGATGGAGATTATGATTTATGGTGATTGCGATGGAGATGATGATTTATGGTGATTGCGATGGAGATTATGATTTATGGTGATTGCGATGGAGATTATGATTTATGGTGATTGCGATGGAGATTATGATTTATGGTGATTGCGATGGAGATTATGATTTATGGTGATTGCGATGGAGATTATGATTTATGGTGATTGCGATGGAGATTATGATTTATGGTGATTGCGATGGAGATTATGATTTATGGTGATTGCGATGGAGATTATGATTTATGGTGATTGCGATGGAGATGATGATTTATGGTGATTGCGATGGAGATTATGATTTATGGTGATTGCGATGGAGATGATGATTTATGGTGATTATGATTTATGGTGATTGTGGTGGTGATGGTGATTGAGATTATGATTTATGGTGATTGCGATGGAGATTATGATTTATGGTGATGGTGATTGTGTGGAGATTATGATTTATGGTGATTGTGATCAAGATTATGATTTATGGTGATTATGATTTATGGTGATTGTGGTGGTGATGGTGATTGAGATTATGATTTATGGTGATTATGATTTATGGTGATTGTGGTGGTGATGGTGATTGAGACTATGATTTATGGTGATTATGATTTATGGTGATTGTGATTGTGGTGGTGATGGTGATTGAGACTATGATTTATGGTGATTATGATTTATGGTGATTGTGGTGGTGATGGTGATTGAGATTATGATTTATGGTGATTATGATTTATGGTGATTGTGGTGGTGATGGTGATTGAGATTATGATTTATGGTGATTGTCATGGTGATTACGATTTATGGTGACTGTGGTTATGATATATGCATTTGGTGATTACGATTTATAAATTTCTTCATTATTATCCTCTTCTTCTTCGTCTCCTTTTTATGCAGCGCATAGCTGCGAGTAGCATCATTAGCCGAGGGTAGAACTGTACAAATGATGCAGTGCCCCTCTATGTTCGGGCGTTAATTTGTCATTTGCTCCAGCGTCTCGGCGATAGCTCGCCTACTCTTCGTGAAGGACACCGTGGGATCTTTAACGTCCACCAACTGACATTAGCAGACGTGACGCCCAGTTTAACGTCCATCCGAAGGACGGCACACACACTGATGTCTCACCCTGCCTGTGAAACACCAGAATGACAGTTTGTAGCTGGGTCAAGAAACGAACCCAGACTAGACAGCTTAGACAATCGGGTTCATACCTCTAGTCTAGGCCATTCTGCCAACTCAATTTCGTGATTATAATGATTATGATTTATCGATTTTGTGATTATGATTTATCGATTTGGTGATCATGATTTATCGATTTGGTGATCATGATTTATCGATTTTGTGATTATGATTTATCGATTTGGTGATCATGATTTATCGATTTTGTGATTATGATTTATCGATTTGGCGATCATGATTTATCGATTTTGTGATTATGATTTATCGATTTGGCGATCATGATTTATGGATTTTGCGATTATGATTTATCGATTTGGCGATCATGATTTATCGATTTTGTGATTATGATTTATCGATTTTGTGATTATGATTTATCGATTTTGTGATTATGATTTATCGATTTGGTGATCATGATTTATCAAGCTTGTGAATGATAGCTTATTTACAATCATACTGTAATTTGAGAAGTCTCTGGTTTTTGCTCATTTTAATTCTCGACCCCCCCCCCCCCCCCCCACTCCCTGCTCCTGCCCCCAACTCCCCTCCTGAATCGCTGGATATGAGTTGAAAACTGGTTATTATTGGGGTGTGGGCAGGGTGTTTTATGGGTTTAAAAAAAACCATCCCTACAGGGGTACAGGGGGACCCCCATTCTCTCTTTATTAATATGATGGCATAGCACCCCTCCCGGGGTATGTTACAAGTCATAATAGAATACATCAATTTCTAGGAAATTGGCCTTTGTCTTCAATTTAAATTAATTTCACAAGTCTGATCAATGTTGATTTGGTACAATAAACTTCATAAAACGAAAGTTGTTTAATCCTTGAATGTTCTTAACCTACTACAATTGTACTTGGCTTATAAAAGTTTTATTTCGACCTTCAATAGTCCTGTAATTCATGTTTTATGTCGAGCTCCATCCCACGGACACAAAATCATCTAAATATTACATACGCAAAGATGGTGGAATTTTTCCTCTCCACCCCTCCCCATTCCGTCTACCCCCACCCCATTCCCCACTAAGTTGGCGAGCCCCTGCTTGAACTTAAACTTCACTGAACTGTCCTTTCATGCTCTCGATTCTCCTCCGAAACTTCTCCCCTTTCTCTCTTATCTTTCCTTTTGATTTTCTGTCAATTTTGAATTCCCTGACTCCACCTCCCCCTCCTCCCCTGTTGAATTGGTGGGGGGACGCGGAGAAGAAGCAGCACAAAATTTATAATTGGATCGATTGGTGGGGCGTCAGTTGGTTTCCTACCAGGAACATTATAATCGTTGCTATTTTTTTGGATGACACAATGTCAAATATTTTAATGCCTCTCATCTAATTCCATTATTGTTGCTAAAATAGCATTTTTTGAATGGACTTGTGAAAAAACAAGCCTGATAGTCTAACAACGGCGTAGCTGGGCTTGGATCTGCTGAGTGCAGGATCTGCTGTCCGCCTGTCATGTGACCAGATCCTCAGCTCTGATTGGTGGACGTTTTTGAGGGACATACATACATACACCAGTAGGACAGACAAACCCTGTTCCAGACAGCACAGCACTACGGGCTAAGTTGTAAAAAATATGGCTACCATGTGACGTCATCAATTTTCTTTTCACGACGAATTTATCCTGAGATCACGCTCAAAGTTCATACTGATCGGATCAACATTCTACTTGTCGATTTATGACGTCATAATGAAGAAACCTATGACATAATCATTAACATGTTATTCCCCATGGGGAGTACTTTACAATGAGCCACGTTTCAATTTTTTCCTTGGAGCGGTTTCGGAGACATGGAGGTACAACGATTTTCGTTTTTTTCTAAATGGGGCCATACCAAGTGATCTATGACGTCATAATTATCATTAAAAAGATTCTACTGGACGAGGCGCCTTTGAAGAAACTTTCGTGTCAATCGGACCAACGGTTGCAGAGTAAACGAATTTTAAAGGGAATAAACCCCCAAAATGTCGGCAAAAGTGAGATACATACATCCAAACATACATACACTGGATGGACACACATGCTGTTCCAGACGGCATTGCCCGATGGGCTATGCCATAAAAACATTCTTACCATGGGAGGGGGTTGTATGAACCTCTCTCGTGATGAGATTGGGAAATGTTTAGTTATTTTAGCCCGCTCTTTTTGGTTGTTTTAGCCCCATCTCTCAATGGTGAAGAATTACCTAAAAAAATTATCTGATTCGAATCTTCATCAAAATCGAATCATTTTTGTCCTTGTCAGATACCCAACCTCTCCATCAAATTTCATCCAAATCCATCCACAACTTTGATATCTTAATCACAAACAAACAAACAAATAAATATGTCGTGCATAGCACGGGGCCCATACCAAGTCGCACGATACTTGCGAAATCCCTAAAATAAGTTGTTGGCCTATGATGACATCAAAATTACTTGGTGGTTGAATTCAGTGACCACATATGCAAGTCCTCTTCAAATTTCAAGTCAATCGCATGAAAATCGAGGATTTTTTTTTGTATACAAGATCGAGGCTCGTGAAAGAGCTAACATTAATCAGAAAAAAAAAACGGACACATAAAACATGTAATAAGGGGAGCGGTAGACAAGATGGGGAGAGAGGGCGAAGCACACAAGCACAACATTTGCAAGCAGGGACATCGGGAGATCTGTGGGAGGTAGAGGGCTTTGGGGGGGGGGGGGTGGGGAGTGGGAGAGGTACAAAACACATGGACACTGCAAGGACTTCCAGGAAAGAAGTTGGAATTTCAAAAAAGAGGATCTGGGGTGAATTAGCGGGGGTAGAAAAGATCAAGGTTTTGGATGAGGGAAGATAAGAGATGGTGGTGAACAGCTGTTTTAAAGAGCTGGAGGGAGGAGTGGGATTGAAGGGAGTGGGGGAGTTTGTTCCAGAAGCAGGAGAAAAGAGGAATGAAACAGTGAAGTTGAGCAGAGTCTTGATTTTGGCAATTGCACCAGAAGAGGGTTGCTGGCAGATCTTGTGCGACCTGCAGGAATATTTGGGGGACAGAGAACAGAGAGAGCTGGGGAAGCTGGGCTGGAAAGGAGTCGGTAGAAGTCAGAAAGACCAACAACCCGCCTGCGGTGAGTGAGTGAAAAGCCCTCGGAGTTACCTTCATCGCAGGAGATTCCAATGATTCTGAAAGCTTTGGTTTCAACAGCGTGAAGCCGAGCTAGGTGTGAGGCAGGAGCACCAGCCCAGAGGGGAGAGCAGTATTCCATTGAGCTGCGGATGAAAGCCTTGTATGTGGTGAGGAGCTCAGGTGTGCCAAGGAAGGACTTCACACGACGGAGGATGCCCAGTCGGCGACTGGCTTTGGAGGCCAGATTGGAAATGTGGTTTTCAAGGAAATGCCATTTTAGAAATTTTACAAAATTTTACAAACCTTTGGCCTATGTTGACCTATTGACCTTTTGACCCCAAAAACAATAGGCTTCTTGCTTATGACCAAGTCCACCATTTGGTGAAGTTTTGTGAAGATCGGTTGAAAATTGTGCCCTGTAGGCGACTGACATACAGACATACAGACATACAGAGAAACAGACAAAACAACAAAGACCAACCAACATACTTGAAAAATCTTCGATTCTCGCAAGTAACAAGTACAGATACATTCAAAGTACACCACCCCCATGGTAGCCACCGAACCAATTTTACCATATCGTTGGACTCCGTCACCCAGACCCATAAATTTGGTGTCCAAGTTTGGGGAACAATGATTTGAAATATTTTATTTTCCACATTCTATGACGTTCGTTTCCGCCATTTAATTCTTAAAAGTTGGTCAGAACAAACCAAAATGTTGGTCCAGGCATCGGACAATAGGGCGCTACAGTTTGTACACAAGAAACTTCTTTTCAGCAGCGAAAACCTTTCAAATTTCAGGGTTTAGATTATGCATAACTGGAATCGAAGCAGAGATGGAGCTATTAAGACATGTGCACTGAAAGTAGGACAAACCATGTATAACTGGGAAGAAAACTGTCATCCACATCATTATGTATGTATTTTTGTTTGTTTGTACAGTGCATTCAGAAAGTATTCAGACCCCTTCACTTTTTTCACATTTTGTTATGTTGCAGCCTTATGCTGAAATCGTTTAAATTCATTTTTTTCCCTCATCAATCTACACTCAATACCCCATAATGACAAAGAGAAAACAGGATTTTAGAAAGTTTTGCAAATTTATTTTTAAAAAAAACTGAAATATCACATTTACATAAGTATTCAGACCCTTTGCTATGACACTTGAAATTTAGCTCGGGTGCCTCCCATTTCTCTTTATCATCTTTGAGATGTTTCTACACCTTGATTGGAGTCCACCTGTGGTAAATTCAATTGATTGGACATGATTTGGAAAGGCACACACCTGTCTATATAAGGTCTCACAGCTGACAATGCATATCAGAGCAAAAACCAAGCCATGAGGTCGAAAGAACTGCCTGCAGAGCTCAGAGACAGGATTGTGTCGAGGCACAGATCTGGGGAAGCCTACAAACAAATCTCTGCTGCATTGAAGGCTCCCAAGAGCACAGTGGCCTCCATAATTCTTAAATGGAAGAAGTTTGGAACAACCAGGACTCTTCCTAGAGCTGGCCGCCCGGCTAAACTGAGCAATCGGGGGAGAAGGGCCTTGGTGATAGAGGTGACCAAGAACCCGATGGTCACTCTGGCTGAGCTCCAGAGAGCCTGTGTGGAGATGGGAGAAACTTCCAGAAGGACAACCATCACTGCAACACTCCACCGATCTGGGCAGAGTGGCAGAGTGGCTAGAGGGAAGCCTCTCCTCAGTGAACGACACATGAAAGCCCACAGAATCTTGTTTCTCAGTCTGAGAGTCCTTTCGGTGCTTTTTTGCAAACTCCAAGCGGGCATTAAGGCGCATAGACTGCCTTAATGAGCGCAGATTTTGAAGAGGTCAGTACACCTTCGTTAAGCATCAGATATGAAGCTCGTGGCCAAGTTTCATCAAAATCGTGTGTTTGGTTCAAGTGATAATGACTGAAGTGTTTACTGACTGACTGACTGACCCACGGACACTGTTCAATCGCATAAGCTCATCGGACTAAAGTCCAGTTGAGCTAATAATGGATGAGAATATAATGGCAAAAGTAGGATCTAGGGACATTTGATGAGTTAGTTTCATTTATTGAGGAACACATATCAGATTGTCACAATGCACATGTATCTCCAGTTTTCAAACTCAGATTCGTAGCTTGAACAGGAACCGACTGATTCAGCTCCGTGATGTGACTGGCAACGTTCATTCAAAAATTCTGAAAAAAGAATTCATTGTAACTTCTCCGAACTATGAGCTTCAAAATGTGGTCGTGACATTGTCCTCGTCATGAACAGTGATGTTGGAAGTGCCCTCAGAAAAGCACGTGAAACATGCTGAAGAAGATGCTTGCATCCTCGCCTGCGCTGCCAATATTGTCAAGAAAAATGTTGAAAATAAAGGTCAGAGATGATCAAAAGTAAAGTTTTTGAAATGCTCATCCCCAAAAACCTATATTTTGACACCAAAATTATGGGTTTGGATTCTCGGTGAAGTAGTATTTAAGATATTGGGAAAATAGGTTTTCCTGGTGGCCATCTTTTAAAATGGCCGCCAGTGCTATCCAACCAAAATCTGAGATGGCCTTAGGTCTAACTTTGTTTGTCTTGATGAGTTCGAATTCTGTGCCAAGTTTCATACTTTCATCACAAAATGCACTATTCATTCAGTTATCTGCTCCACGATAAGCTAAAAATTATATACGCCAAATACGCTAAATTATATACGCTAAAAATATAAAACAGATAAAAGAAAAAAAACATTTTTTTTAAATATTTATAAAGATAAAAGGGATAAAAAAAGAAAAGGGTTGAAGGGAAAGGTGTATGCTGCACGTGTGAGAAGTGTTATGATTTATGGGAGCGAGACATGGGTAATGAACGTAGAGCAGCAATGAAGGCTGTAAAGGGTGGAAACGCGAATGGTTCGGTGGATGTGCGGAGTATCTTTGAGAGAGAGGAAGACAAATGATGAATTGTGAAAGATGATGGGAATAGAGCCTGTGATTGATGCTGTGAAGAGAAACAGGTTGAGATGGTTTGGTCATGTGTTGAGGAAGGATGAAAGTGACTGGGTGAGAAGAGTGATGGAAATGAATGTAGAAGGAAGTAGAGGACGGGGAAAACCGAGGAAGACTTGGCTAAAGGTGGTGGATGAAGACATGCGGGCAAGGGGGTTACAAGGGGAGATGCAGAAAATAGGGCAAAATGGAGAAGATTGTCATGGGGACCGCAAGGCTAACCCCCGCTCTAGCAGGGAAAATGGCCTTAAAATGCCTGTTGTTGTTTGCTGTTGTATTGTGTTCTGCATGACGTCTTCTTGTTTAGATATTATCCTTTACGTAAGTTGTCCGACAGTTTTTTTTAAAAATCCTTGGATATTGCCTTTGAATTGTATCAGTATGCAAAATTTATCACCTATTAATTAGTGATGGGCTCAATGTGATTTAACTTCGACCTCATGCCAAATGAAAATCAGTTGGCAAAAACTCGTTTGGTATTAGATATGACTAGAGATACCCGTGCTACACACGGGTGGGAGGCCAAAAGCAAACAGGCAATGCAGATACGGCGAATGCTAAAGCATGGAACCAATAAATTCCACATTCCTGTAGCACCTTCAGTCGCACGTCAGACATGGACAGCAAGTTCGTGAAGGACTTCCATGAAAAACGTACCTGTTCGCAAACAAACAGGTACGTTCACGTATGGAAACATCGATCGTGGGACCGTGGCGAATCTGCATATGGCAATGGCAAAATATCAGAAATTGAAGGGTTTATATTTTATTTTAAATGATTCATATAAACATCCGTTGAATCATATCACACGCAAATCATCAAAATCTAAACAGTATCTTTAGAATTTCAATAAAAGCCACATCACTGTTCATGTCGGTAAATATTATTCCATCGTGTTTCAAATCGTGATCAATACACTATGATCGGGATGATCGTGATCGTGATCGATAATCGTGTTCACACCGATCGAGATTTAACGGATGTTTATATAAATCGTTTCAAAGAAAAAAAGCCTTCAATTTCCGATATTTAGCCTTTTCATTTGGGCCTCCCAATTGAAGCCCCGCCCATAGGGCGGGTACCGTTGCTCGACGTAAGAAGACGTCACAATGAGCGTCATGCGAACGCGAATGTTATGCGGGAGTCCAAACCTGAGAATGCTGGAGACCAAAGCTGAAATTGGGAAAACTAAACAGCCTATTTTACTCCTGGAGATCCCAGGATTACCCACACAAAATATCTTTGCGATCGGTTCAGCAGTTTTTACGGTACCTTCGAACGGACAGACAGACAGACATTTGGTGAATTATAGTAAGATTGAGTACCCAGCTAGTGCTGTATAGTGGTAAAGATTGCTCCGATGCTGTACTGTGGCATCAACACAAGTAGATAGTTGGTTGGGTCAGATAAATACCATCTCGTTGAGAAATCCTCATTTGACAAGTTAAACCACAGGTGATGTGTTTCGTGAAAACTGACAGCAGGTAAACCAAATGAGCTTGGATGATTTAGAGGTTGGGTATGTCACAAGGATGAAGTGATTAGATTTTGGTGAAGATTCAGATCTGGATCTGGATACTTTCAAGTGATTCTTCACCATTGAGAGAGATCTGGGCAAAAACGATATATAGCATAATACCTCAAAAAGTTATGGATGAATTTGGATGAAACTTGTATGACAAGTTGGGTGTGTGGCAAGGACGAATGGATTAAATTTTTGTGAAGATCCGAATCCGGATCAGATCATTTTTAAGTGCTTCTTCACCATTGAGTGATCGAGGTAAAAACAATTTATAGCATGATATCTGAAAAAGCTATGAACGGATTCGGATGAAACTTGGTGGATAGATTGGGTGTGTCACAAGGACAAATTCATTCGATTTTGGTGTAGATCTGAAGACGGATCCATATCCGAGATTTAAAAAAAACTAATTGATTCTTTACTTTGGCTTTTGGGCCTCACTATCTGCCATGATCTTTCCTGGGAAAACCACATTTCAAATCTGGCCTCCAAAGCCAGTCGCCGGCTGGGCATCCTCCGTCGTGCGAAGTCCTTCCTTGGCACACCTGAGCTCCTCACCACATACAAGGCTTTCATCCGCAGCTCAATGGAATACTGTTCTCCCCTCTGGGCTGGTGCTCCTGCCTCACACCTAGCTCGTCTTCACGCTGTTGAAACCAAAGCGTTCAGAATCATTGGAATCTCCTGTGATGAAGCTACCTCCGAGGGCCTTTCACTTACTCACCGCAGGCAGGTTGGTGGTCTTTCTGTCTTCTACCAACTCCTCTCCAGCCTTGCTCCTCCAGCTCTCTCTGGGCTCTGTCCCCCAAATATTCCTAAATGTAGCACAAGATCTGCCTGCAACCCTCTTATGGTTAAACTGCCAAAATCAAGACTCTCTGCTCACCTTCACTCTTTCATTCCTCTTTTCTCCCGCCTCTGGAACAAACTCCCCCACTCCCTTCAATCCCACTCCTCCCTCCAGGTCTTTAAAACAGCTGTTCACCACAATCTCTTATCTTCCCCCATCCAAAACCTTGATCTTTTCTACCCCCGCTAATTTCACCCCAAATCCTCTTTTTTGAAATACCAACTTCTTTCCTGGAAGTCCTTGGTGTCCTTGGTGTCCTTTTGTTGATACTTACCCCACCCCCACCCCCCCCCTTCCCACGCCGCCTCCCCCCAAGCCCTCTATCTCCCACACATTCCCGATGTCCCTCACAAATGTTGTGTTTATGTGCTTCCCCTTCTCTCCCCATCTTGTCTACCGCTCCCCTTTTTATATATTTTGTTTGTTTGTCTGTTTGATTTGTTTGTGCGATAAATGTTAGCTCTTTCACGAGCCTCGATTATGTATACAAAAAACAAAACAAAAAAAAAAACCACAGCGATAGGGCCAAAAACGATATAGAGTATGGCATCTCAAAAGGTTGTGGATGACTTGTGACAAAACAAGGTGGGCGAGTTGGTTTAGGTGATAAGATCAAGCCGATTAGATTTTGGTTCACGTCCAGATCCGGAAGAGGGTCAGAGAGCGGTATTCAGGATTGCAAAGCAGATAGCGAAAGAGAGGTGTGATGTGATGGGGGGTGAGTTGCTTGAAGGATGAAGTGGGACAAATCGTTATGGACCCAGATGGAATTAAAGGAAGATGGAAGAGGTATATGGAAATGCTGTTGAATGCAGAGAATGAATGGGATGGCAACATAGAGTAACCCAGTTTTTGGACCGGTAGAGAAGATAACTGAGAAGGAAGTTGAGGAAGCGATAAAAGCAATGAAGAGTAGAAAAGCGGGAGGGCCGCCGGGAGTTTTGGGAGATATGTTGAAGGCAGCAGGAAGTTGGGGTGTGAAGAGAATGACAGATCTGTAATCTGGTGGTGAAAGAGGGCCGCATTCCAGTGGATTGGGAACTGAGTACCCTCGTCCCTCTATACAAGGGGAAAGGTGACCCTCTGGACTGTGGCTCACATCGAGCGATAAGGTTATTGGAGCATTGAATGAAGGTATTGGAAAGGGTGTTGGAGAGGAGGATAAGGAAGAAGGTGAAGATCGAGGAAATGCAGTTTGGATTTATGCCAGGAAGAGGAACGACATACGCGCTTTTTATTGCGAGGCAGTTGCAGGAGAAGTATATGGAGAAGAGGAAGAAGTTGTTTCTTGGGTTTGTTGATCTGGAGAAAGCATTCGATAGGGTTCCACGTGAAGTAGTGACATGGGCATTGAGGAAGTTAGGAGTGGAGGAATGGTTGATCAGAGTAGTGATGGCAATGTACAAAAGAGCGCGTACAGCTGTAAGGACGAAGGACGGGAACAGTGGTGAGTTTGAGGTGAAGATGGGAGTGCATCAGGGGTCAGTACTAAGTCCACTACTATTTGTAGCTGTGATGGAGGTGCTGGCTCAGAATGTAAAGGAGGGTTTACCGTGGGAGTTGTTGTATGCAGATGATCTGGTGTTGATTGCAGAAAGTATGGATGGACTGAAGGAGAAGATGAACAAGTGGAAGGAATGTAAGGAGACAAAAGGTCTGAAGGTGAATATCGGAAAAATGAAGGTGATGGCAAGTGGTAAAGCATGTAGTGAGGTGGAAGGAACTGGGAAGTGGCCGTGTGCTGTGTGCAGGAAGGGTGTCGGAGTGAATTCTATTCAATGTACAATGTGCGCTGAGTGGGTTCATCAAAAACGTAGTGGTTTGAGAGGGTCCTTAACCAGTGTGGCAGCTACATTCAAGTGTAAGGTGTGCACAGAGGGAGCTGCAGATGGAGGAAATGTTGAGTTGGATCTTGGAGATGGCGTGAAGCTGGAAGGTGTGAAAACATTTTGTTACCTAGGAGACATGCTAAATGGAGAAGGTGGATCAGACTCGGCAACGGTTGCTCGAGTGAGATATGCATGGAAGAAGTTTCGGGAACTGAGTGGCGTGCTGACGAGGAGGGGAGTGTCGTTGAAGCTGAAGGGAAAGGTGTATGCTGCATGTGTGAGAAGTGTTATGATATATGGGAGTGAGACATGGGTAATGAACGAGAGCAGCAACGAAGGCTGGAAAGGGTGGAAATGCGAATGGTTCGGTGGATGTGTGGAGTATCGTTGAGAGAGAGGAAGACAAATGATGAATTGCAAAAGATGATGGGAATAGAGCCTGTGATGGATGCTGTGAAGAGAAACAGGTTGAGATGGTTTGGTCATGTGTTGAGGAAGGATGAAAGTGACTGGTTGAGAAGAGTGATGGAAATGAATATGGAAGGAAGTAGAGGATGGGGAAGACCGAGAAAGACTTGGCTAAAGATGGTCGAAGAAGAAATGTGTGCAAGGGGGTTAACAAGGGGAGATGCAGAAAATAGGGCAAAATGGAGAAGATTGTCATGGGGACCGCAAGGCTAACCCCCGCTCTTGCAGGGAAAATGGCCTTAAAATGCCTGTTGTTGTTGTTGTAACCAAGTCATTTACGAACTGGCTGTCCATGCCTGATGTTCAACTGAAGGTGTCACAGAAATGTAGAATTTTTGGTTCGTTTGCCATTCGGCATTCTTTATCAAAGTCATTCACGAACAGGCTGTCCATGCCTGATGTTCAACTGAAGGTGGCGCAATAATGTGGAATTCATTGGTTCATCGATTAGCATTCGCCGTTTACGCATTGTCTGCTTGCGCCCAGCCTCCCACCCTCGCTGGTTTAATATATTCGTTTAGAACTGTGGATTCTATTTTTAATAGCCTCGTGAGTGTGTAGGTTACGTGTCGGGTATGTGACCCACGTCATGATATTTGTTTGGGGCCAGAATACTGACAAGTCTGGTACACGATACGTCATTTGGGGGGGGGGGGGGGAGGGGATATAACAAGGCCGAAAGTCTAACAGCAGCGTAGCTGGGCTTGGAACATATATTATAAACCACAAACACACATGATTAACTTGTTAAACAGTCGCTAATGCTGTTTATAACATTAAACAAAGAAATTTGGAGGAATCCAGACATCCATGAGGTAAGTTTTACTTCCAGAACCGAAGGAAGATCTACTGTAATCTATATAACCCACAAGGGTTGGGTGTGCACTGTTTTGTTGGAAGAGACGTAATGCCGATGCTTTCGATATTTGATGATCATTTTAACAATCAGTTTGTTTGTGTTTCACACTGAATGAAAAACATAAAGGTAAAGCATGGAGATTGTGACATATGACAGGTTCGACGATATGTTCGGCATGAACGAAATTGGATTCAAAATGGCAGTGTGCGGAGTCAGCTGACTTACCGCCGTAATGACATCAGATGTAATCGCATCACACTGTCATGTGACCAGATCCTCAGCTCTGATTGGTATACGTTTGAGGGGACATATATACATACATACAGACAAACACTGTTCAAGACGGCTTTGCCCTATGGGCTGCGCAGTAAAAAAAAAAAAAAAAAAACTGGCGTGTCGGGTACATGGCTGCGATTTTGAAAAAAATAAAATAATAAAAGAAGAAGGGCCTCCTACCTTTTTAAAAAAGAAACTGGACGATCAACTGGTAGCTTTATTTTATTTAGCCATATCGACAGATTTCAATGTTCATGACATGGGAGACCTCGGAATTGACCTGCCGGGGCTAAAGTAACACGTGTCAAGTTTATAACAAACTCAACATCTTGCCTGTAGTTCTCACGACTCACCATTACTTCCACCCTCTTCGAGACTAAAGCAGTCCTCATGTGCCATCTTCATCCGCACGAATCCAGAAAGTTCTTCCGTCCCATTGGCACATCCGGGCACGACGGTCCGTGGCGATGCTCTCCCCGCACGACACGACTCCATGTACCGACAGAGCTCGGCGTACATGGTGGAGGTGAACCCTCGTGTAGACAATCAGACAATGAACAGAGTCGATCCCTCACCGGAGCGGGCTCGGCTCGGGCACAGAGAGCTCCGAAGATCTCGATCCCCAGACCAGTAACCACAGCTCGGAGAGACTCCTCGGTCAAGCCCCAGCTCTCCAGCCACTCAGGGGTGGCAATGCCGCTGTCTCCAGCGCTCGTGGACTCCATTGTCCTTCAGAACACGCGCCGATATTTCAAGCTAAATAAATAAATAAGTCGTGCGTGCTTCGCCCGTTACTTTTCGGTCAAGTCTGTTTTTCAGATCTGAAATACATTTTTATACACACCAAATCTTGGACACTTTCACTTTACTTTATATTCTCAATCATCTGTGCTTGCATTGCTGAACAGCGACTTTTAGAGATGACATATAGCCTACCTTTTCCAGTATCTCTATGCTTCCGGTTGTTGTTGTTGTTGTTTCATCACTTCTCCATTTTTCACAGTCATCTTAAACACCAACCACACTGGAATCCTCCTGCTATTAATTTGCAATTTGTCACTGGTTTAGAAACCAATACAAATTTTTATTATGGAACATTGGCATCAAAAATATGCATACATCAACAAATAGTTTCAAATGGAGCACCTCACCGCCATTAGATTTAGGGCATTTAAATTGCATCAGATGCGGCAAAAAATGCAAATTCTTACTCCCAACTTGCCGACTCGATGACAGAAGTCACCATTTGCTTCTTTGCCGCCTTCATTTCTTCCCCATTTATAATCCCGTGCAGGCATCAGTAATTTGCTGATAATACATTTGAGCCTGTAAATTAAATCAGATGCGGCAATAAATGCGAATTGTTGCTCCCAGCTTGCTGGCTTGATGACAGAAGTCGCAATTTGCTTTTTTGGCTTCTCCACGCTTCCCAGTCTAGTATCCCATACGGGCACCAGTAATTTGCTAGTAATACATTGGAGCCTTTAAATTGCATCAGATGCGGCAATAAATGCGAATTGTTGCTCCCAGCTTGCCGGCTTGATGACAGAAGTCGCAATTTGCTTTTTTGGCTTCTCCACGCTTCCCAGTCTAGTATCCCATACAGGCACCAGTAATTTGCTAGTAATACATTGTAGCCTTTAAATTGCATCAGATGCGGCGATAAATGCGAATTGTTGCTCCCAGCTTGTAGGCTCGATGACAGAAGTCACCATTTGTTTTTTTGACTTTTTTTTTTTTTTTTTTTTTTTTTTTTTTTTTTTTTTTTTTTTTTTTTTTTTTTTTTTTTTTTTTTTTTTTTTTTTTTTTTTTTTTTTTTTTTTTTTTTGTATACTGAATCGAGGCTCGTGAAAGAGCTAACATTTACTTCACAAACAAATCAACCAGACAAACAAAATATATAAAAAGCGGGAGCGGAAAACAAGAAGGGGAGAGAAGGTGAAGCACACAAACACAACATTTGAGAGCAGGGAGATGTGTGGAAGGGAGAGGGCTTGGGGGGAGGAGGCATGGGAAGGGGGGGGGGGTGGAGGGAGAAGTATAAAACACAAGGACACCAATGACTTCCAGGACAGAAGTTGGTATTTCAAAAAAGTGGAATTGGGGTGAAATTAGCGGGGGTAGAAAAGATCAAGGTTTTGGATGGGGGAAGATAAGAGATGGTGGTGAACAGCTGTTTTAAAGACCTGGAGGGTGGAGTGGGATTGAAGAGAGTGAGGGAGTTTGTTCCAGAGGCGGGAGAAAAGAGGAATGAAGGAGTGAAGGTGAGCAGAGAGTCTTGATTTTGGCAGTTTGACCATAAGAGGGTTGCAGGCAGATCTTGTGCGACCTGTAGGAATATTTGCGGGACAGAGCCCAGAGAGAGCTGGGGGGGCAAGGCCAGAGAGGAGTCGGTAGAAGATGGAAAGACCACCAACCTGCCTGCGGTGAGTGAGTGAGAGGCCCTTGGAATTAGCTTCATCGCGGGAGATTCCAATGATTCTGAATGCTTTGGTTTCAACAGCGTGAAGACGAGCTAGGTGTGAGGCAGGAGCACCAGCCCAGAGGGGAGAGCAGTATTCCATTGAGCTGCGGATGAAAGCCTTGTATGTGGTGAGGAGCTCAGGTGTGCCAAGGAAGGACTTCGCACGACGGAGGATGCCCAGTCGGCGACTGGCTTTGGAGGCCAGATTTGAAATGTGGTTTTCCCAGGAAAGATCATGGCAGATAGTGAGACCCAAAAGCTTGAGTGACAGAACTTCTTGGAGAGGATTATTCAGAAAGTGGATGGGAGGGTTGTCCAGTCGGTCTTTTCGGAGAGACATCGTAAGAGTGTGAGATTTGTCAGGATTGAAAGACATGTTCCACTTGTTTGCCCAGTCTGTGATTTTGTCCAGGTCTGCAGAGAGTGAGGAGGCAGCAGACTGCCGATCTGAGGGATGAAGAATGGAGCGACAGAGAGTAGAGTCATCAGCAAAGAGATACAGAGGATTTTCAAGAGAGTCAGAGAGATCATTGATGAAGACCAGAAAAAGGACAGGGCCTAGAACACTGCCTTGTGGAACTCCAGCCTGAACAGGAAGAGGAGATGAGAGAAACCCATTCAGGGCCACACGTTGACTACGACTAGAGAGGAAGTCCGCCAGCCATGCGTGGAGATTTCCATGGATACCAAAAGAGGAGAGTTTGGTGAGCAGAGCGGGGTGCCAGACCGTATCAAAGGCACGTGATATGTCAAGGGAGACTGCTCTAATTTCCTGTTTGGCATTGAGGACCTCCATCCATTGTTGAGAAAGCAGAAGCAGCATGTCCAGAGTAGAGTGTCCAGGTCTGAAACCAAATTGATGATCAGAGATCAAGCCATTGGAGAAGAGGAAAGATTTCATATCTGAAGCAATGATGGATTCCATGACTTTGCTGATAATTGGGAGAAGGCTGATTGGTCTGTAGTTGCTGGGATCTGTTTTTGCACCTTTTTTGTGCAAAGCGGTGATGTTGGCAGATTTCCAAGCAGATGGAAGATGACCTTGAGCAAAAGAGAGGGTGAAGAGAACAGAGAGAGGGAGTGAAAGAGCGGAAGAACAGGATTTTAGGACCCGTGGGCTGATGCCGTCGGGTCCAGTTGCAGAATCAGAGTCGAGGGTTGACAGAAACTTTTCCACCTTGTCAGGAGGAAAGGACACGGAGTCCAGGAGCAGCAGGGTACGACTGGGTATGGTGGGTACAGAGAGGGATGGGTTTGGGACACAAGATTTAGAGGCAAACACAGAGTTGAGGCATTCAGCTTTTTCGCGTGCGGAGTCAGCCGTGTGGCCATTTGAGGTGAGGGAGGGGATGGAGGGGGAACAAACACCAGAAACAGATTTGACCAGACGCCACCAGGATTTGGAAGAGGGAGACAGATAAGAGAGTTCGGTCCTGAGAACGGAGAGATATTGTTTCCTGGCTCTCCTGAGCGTGGACACACACTTGTTTCGGGCTTTGTGAAAGGAAATGAGATTTCCTTCCGTTGGATTTGCTTTCCAGGAGACGAAAGCAAGTTGTTTCTGGGCAATAGCCTCGCCACAAGATTCCGTGTACCATGGACGGGAGGAAGGGTATGACAACAGAAGACGAGATGGGATAAATCTGTGCATGAGAGAGAGCAGTTTCCTTTGGAAGAATTCCCAGGAAGAATTTATGTCAGAGGCAGTAGAGATGGGAGACCAGTCCAGATGATTGATGGCTGCTTGAAGACCGTGCCAGTTGGCCTGAGTGAAATGCCAGACTCGTCGACGCTGAGGAGGCTCTCTGAGAATGGTCAGAGAGATGTCCACTTTAACAAGCACATGATCAGAAGAACCGATTGGAGCAGAAGAAGAGCAGCAGACATTTTCAGGGAAGTTAGTCATAACCAAGTCCAGAAGAGAAGATGCTCCGTTGACTGAAATCCGGGTCGGGAAATTGACAGTTTGTGTCAGTCCCAGTGAGTCACAGAAGTCCTTTGCTGAAGAGCCATGGCTGGTGAGAGAGGTACCCACACCCAGCCAACTGGCATGGTGACAGTTGAAATCACCACATATGAGGAAGAGAGAGTTGGGATGGGTAGATAGAAGTTGGTCCATATTCTCAGACAGCGAGATGTAGATGGAGTCATCACTGTTTGGTGGACGGTACAACACACATATGAACAAAAGGTGGGAGCGAAGGGGAAGCCGTAGCCAAAGGTATTCCTGGGGGTGAGGTGGAGAGAGGGCAGTGCAGGGCGAGTGAGGAAGAGAGTTTTTTATAAAGATAGCAACCCCACCTCCAGGACGAGGCTCAGGTCTATCATACCGGAGTAGGGAGTAACCTGGGAGAGATACCAAGGAATCAGAGACATCGTGAAGGAGGAAAGTTTCTGTTAAGCAGATCACGTCTGGTTTGTCAGAAGCAACCTGTATGGAGAGATCAGACATGTTTGAGCGAAGGCCCCGGATGTTTGAGGTCCATACTGTTAAGGAAGAGGAAGGGGGAGCATCGGATACAGAACAGGGGGGGGGGGAGCGGTAGGGTAAGATGTGGAAGAGGAGGAAGAGGTAGGGAGAGCTGTTGAAGGTGTGTCAGAGATTACAGAATAGCTCGGAGAAAGGGAAGGATGGGGCAGACAAAAGGTTTGATGGTGATTGGGAGAGGCGCAGTGAGGTGTTATTTGACGAGGGGGAAGAGCGAGGCAGAAGGTTGAGGGAGATGAAGGTGAAAGTTGGAAGGGGGAAGAAGCGGGGAGGACGCTTTGAGGGGGAGGGGTGAGAGGGGAGTCTAGGAGGGGAGGAGTGAGGGAGAGTCTCGGAGGGGAGGGGTGTGGGGGGAGATTTGAAAGGAATGGGTGATTGGGAAGATTTGGAGGGGAGGGGCAAGGGGGAAGATTTGAAAGAGATGGGTGATGGGGATGATTTGGAGGGGATGGGCAAGGGGGTAGATTTAGAGGGGAGGGGTGATGGGAAATGGGATTTTGGGGTGATGGGATTTTGGAAAATGTACGATTAATGGGAAACGAACATTTATTGCAAAATGAGTTTCTTGAGACATTCGAGTCAAAAATACGTTTGAGGACGCTGGAGGGAGGATGGAGTGCTGGAGAGTTTAGGGAATGAATGAAAGATGCACTATAAGAGATGGAATTTTTTTTTGGAATGAATGGATTTGGTGAGCAAGTCGAAAGCATCCTTTTATAGAAGAAGAAGAAAAAGGTGTTATAGAATATGACAGAATATAGGTCTTCAGGGTTCAGATGAGACATTTTTTAACAACGTGATCACAAACAGCGTGGTCGAAGAATGAACGAACGAACAACTAAGAACGAATAAACGAATAAAAACGGAAGGAAATGTTTTTGGGTTTTTTTTTGTTTTTTTTGAGATTTTAAAACAAGGAAGTATGGGATGAAAAGACCGTGAAAACAGAGATCGGAAAAAATTTTCAGCGTGATCGGAGAACCGCTGAGACAAAAACAAAGCCTAAAGCCAAGGTTGGACACAGTAGCCTAGTACTACACTTAGGCCTCAGAATACACGATGTGAAAGACCGACGATTCTGTACACAGGTACAAAAAACCAACGCCAAGAATACTATTAAAGACACCCCAATAGGTACATACAAGACCAGTTTCGACAAAAACACAATTGTGAAAAGTTACTTAACTTCGAAAGCGAGCGTGCATGGACAGCTTTGAAGAGACGAGACCTCCAATCTTGCGCATGCGCAGTCAATGATAGTCAGGTCTATCATACCGGAGTAGGGAGTAACCTGGGAGAGATACCAAGGAATCAGAGACATCGTGAAGGAGGAAAGTTTCTGTTAAGCAGATCACGTCTGGTTTGTCAGAAGCAACCTGTATGGAGAGATCAGACATGTTTGAGCGAAGGCCCCGGATGTTTGAGGTCCATACTGTTAAGGAAGAGGAAGGGGGAGCATCGGATACAGAACAGGGGGGGGGAGCGGTAGGGTAAGATGTGGTAGACTTCTCCATTCTTCCCAGTTAAGAATCCCATATGGGCACCAACCAGTAACTTGATAGTAATACTACATTAGAGCCTTTAAATTTCTTCAGATGCCGCAATAAATATGAATTGTTGCTCCCGGCTTTCTGGCTCGATGACAGAAGTCGCCATTTGCTTTTTTTCCACCTTCATTTCTTCCCCGTTTATAATCCCATGCGGCATGAGTAACTTTCGAGTAATACTACATTAGAGCCTTTAAATTGCATCAGATGCAGCAATAAATGTGAATTGTTGCTCCCAGCTTGCCGGCTTGATGACAGAAGTCGCCATTTGCTTTTTTGCCACCTTCATTTCTTCCCCATTTATAATCCCGTACAGGCACCAGTAATTTGCTGATAATACATTTGAGCCTTTAAATTGAATCAGATGCTGCAATAAATGCGAATTGTTGCTCCCAGCTTGCCGGCTTGATGACAGAAGTCGCAATTTGCTTTTTTGGCTTCTCCACGCTTCCCAGTCTAGTATCCCATACGGGCACCAGTAATTTGCTAGTAATACATTGGAGCCTTTAAATTGCATCAGATGCGGCGATAAATGTGAATTGTTCCTCCTAGCTTGTAGGCTCGATGACAGAAGTCACCATTTGCTTTTTTGCCACCTTCATTTCTTCCCCGTTTATAATCCCATGCGGAATGAGTAACTTTCGAGTAATACTACATTCGAGCCTTTAAATTGCATCAGATGCGGCAATAAATGTGAATTGTTGCTACCAGCTTGCCGGCTTGATGACAGAAGTCCCCATTGGCTTCTTTGCCACCTTCATTTCTTCCCCGTTTATAATCCCATGCGGCACAGGTAACTTGCTCGTAATACTACATTAGAGCCTTTAAATTGCTTCAGATGCGGCAATAAATGTGAATGGTTGCTCCCACCTTTCCGGCTCGATGACAGAAGTCGGCATTTGCTTTTTTTGCTGCCTTCATTTCTTTCCCATTTAAAACCCCGTGTTGGCATGAGTAACTTGCTAATAAAACTACATTAGGGCCTTTAAATTGCACCAGATGCAGCAATAAATGCGAATTGTTGCTCCCAGCTTGCAGGCTCGATGACATAAGTCACCATTTCCTTTTTTGGCCTCTCCACCCTTCCCAGTTAAGAATCCCATACGGGCACCAACCAGTATCTTGCTAGTAATACTACATTAGAGCCTTTAAATTGCATCAGATGCTGCAATAAATGTGAATTGTTGCTCCCGGCTTTCCGGCTCGATGACAGAAGTCGCCATTTGCTTTTTTGCAACCTTCATTTCTTCCCCATTTATAATCCCATGCGGCATGAGTAACTTTCTAGTAATACTACATTAGAGCCTTTAAATTGCATCAGATGTGGAAATAAATGCGAATTTCTGCTCCCAGCTTGCCAGCTTGATGACAGAAGTTGCCATTTGATTTTTTACCACCTTCATTTCTTCCCCATTTATAATCCCATGCGGCATGAGTAACTTTATTATAATACCACATTAGAGCCTTTACATTGCATCAGATGCGGCAATAAAGGCGAATTGTTGCTCCCAGCTTGCCGGCTTGATGACAGAAGTCGCCATTTGCTTTTTTGCCGCCTTCATTTCTTCCGCATTTACATTCCCGAACAGGCATCAGTAATTTGCTGGTGATACATTAGAGCCTTTAAATTGAATCAGATGCGGCAATAAATGCGAATTGTTCCTCCTAGCTTGCCGGCTCGATGACAGAAGTCCCCATTTGCTTCTTTGCCACCTTCATTTCTTCCCTATTTATAAATCCATGCAGCACAGGTAACTTGCTCGTAATACTACATTCGAGCCTTTAGATTGCTTCAGATGCGGCAATAACTGTGAATTGTTGCTGCAAGCTTTCCGGCTCGAAGACAGAAGTCGGAATTTTCTTTTTTTGCTGCCTTAATTTATTTCCCATTTAAAATCCTGTGTCGGCAAGAGTGAATTGCTAGTAATACTACATTAGAGCCTTTAAATTGCATCAGATGCCGCACTAAATATGAATTGTTGCTTGCGGCTTTCTGGCTCGACGACAGAAGTCTCCATTTGCTTTTTTGCCGCCTTCATTTCTTCCCCATTTAAAATGCCGTATGGGCACCAGTAATTTGCTAGTAATACTACACTAGAGCCTTTACATTGCATCAGATGCGGCAATAAATGCGAATTGTTGATCCCAGCTTGCCGGCTTGATGACAGAGGTCGCCATTAGCGTTTTTGCCGCCTTAATTTCTTCCCCATTTAAAATCCCATGCGGCACAGGTAACTTGCTCGTAATACTACATTAGAGCCTATAGATTGCTTCAGATGCGGCAATAAATGTGAATTGTTGCTCCCACCTTTCCGGCTCGATGACAGAAGTCGGCATTTGCTTTTTTTGCTGCCTTCATTTCTTTCCCATTTAAAATCCTGTGTAGGCATGAGTAACTTGCTAATACTACTACATTAGAGCCTTTAAAATGCACCAGATGCAGCAATAAATGCGAATTGTTGCTCCCAGCTTGCAGGCTCAATGACATAAGTCACCATTTGCTTTTTTGGCCTCTCCACCCTTCCCAGTTAAGAATCCCATACGGGCACCAAACAGTACTTGCTAGTAATACTACATTAGAGCCTTTAAATTGCATCAGATGCTGCAATAAATGTGACTTTTTGCTCCCGGCTATCCGGCTCGATGACCGAAGTCGTCATTTGCTTTTTTGCCACCTTCATTTCTTCCCCGTTTATAATCCCATGCGGCATGAGTAACTTTCTAGTAATACTACATTAGAGCCTTTAAATTGCATCATATGCGGAAATAAATGCGAATTTTTGCTCCCAGCTTCCCAGCTTGATGACAGAAGGCACCATTTGCTTTTTTACCACCTTGATTTCTTCCCCATTTAAAATCCCGTGTAGGCATGAGTAACTTGCTCGTAATACTACATCAGAGCCTTTAAATTGAATCAGATGCCGCAATAAATGCAAATAGTTGCTCCCACTTTTCCGGCACGATGACAGAAGTCGCCATTTGCTTTTTTGCCACCTTGATTTCTTCCCCATTTAAAATCCCGTACAGGCACCAGTAATTTGCTTGTAACACATTAGAGCCTTTAAATTGAATGAGATGCGGCAATAAATGTGAATTGTTGCTCCCAGCTTGCCAGCTCGATGACAGAAGGTGCCATTTGCTTTTTTGCCTCCTTCATTTTTTTCCCATTTAAAATCCCATGCGGCACAGGTAGCTTGCTAGTAATACTACATTCGAGCCTTTACATTCAATCAGATGCGGCAATAAATGCCAATTGTTGCTCCCAGCTTGCCAAGTCAATGACAGAAGTTGCCATTTACTTTTTTGCCGCCTTCAATTCTTTCCCATTTAAAATCCCGTGTAGGCATGAGTAACTTGCTAGTAATACTACATTACAACCTTCAAATTGCACCCGATGCGGCAATAAATACAAATTGTTGCTTCCAGCTTGCCGGCTCGAAGACCGAAGTCCCCATTTGCTTTTTTTTCTCCTTCATTTTTTCACTTTTCAAATCCCATGCGTCAGGTAACTTGCTTGTAATACTATATTAGAGCCTTTAGATTACTTCAAATGCGGCAATAAATGTGAATTGTTCCTCCCACCTTTCCGGCTCGATGGCAGAAGTCGCCAATTGCTTGTTTGCCACCTTAATTTCTTCCCCATTTAAAATGCCGTACGGGCACCAGTAATTTGCTAGTAATACTACATTAGAGCCTTTAGATTGCTTCTGATGTGGCAATAAATGTGAATTGTTCCTCCCACCTTTCCGGCTTGATGACAGAAGTCGCCATTTCCTTTTTTGCCGCCTTAATTTCTTCCCCATTTAAAATCCTGTACGGGTACCAGTAATTTGCTAGAAATACATTAGAGCCTTTAAATTCAATCAGATGCGGCAATAAATGCGAATTGTTGCTCCCAGCTTGCCGGCTCTGTGACAGAAGTTTCCATTTGCTTTTTTGCCGCCTTCATTTTTTCCCCATTTAAAATCCTGTGTTGGCATGAGTAACTTGCTAGTAATACTACATTAGAGCCTTTAGATTGCTTCAGATGCGGCAATAAATGTGAATTGTTCCTCCCACCTTTCAGGCTCGATGACAGAAGTCGCCATTTGCTTTTTTTGCCGCCTTCAGTTCTTCCCCATTTAAAATCCCGTACGGGCACCAGTAATTTCCTAGAAATACATTGGAGCCTTTAAATTGAATCAGATGTGGCAATAAATGTGAATTGTTGCTTCCAGCTTTCCAGCTCGATGACAGAAGTAGCCAATAGCTTTTTTGCCACCTTCATTTCTTCCCCATTTAAAATCTTGTACGGGTACCAGTAATTTGCTAGAAATACATTAGAGCCTTTAAATTGAATCAGATGCAGCAATAAATGCGAATTGTTGCTCCTAGCTTGCCGGCTCGATGACAGAAGTTGCCATTTGCTTTTTTGCCGCGTTCATTTTTTCCCCATTTAAAATCCCGTGCGGCACAGGTAACTTGCTAGTAATACTACATTAGAGCCTTTAAATTGCATCAGATGTGGCAATAAATGTGAACTGTTGCTCCCAGCTTTCCGGCTAGACGACAGAAGTCGTCATTTGCTTTTTTGCCGCGTTCATTTTTTCCCCATTTAAAATCCCGTGCGGCACAGGTAACTTGCTAGTAATACTACATTAGAGCCTTTAAATTGTATCAGATGCGGCAATAAATGTGAATTGTTGCTCCCAGCTTTCCGGCTAGACGACAGAAGTTGCCATTTGCTTTTTTGCCGCGTTCATTTTTTCCCCATTTAAAATCCCGTGCGGCACAGGTAACGTGCTAGTAATACTTCATTAGAGCCTTTAAATTGCATCAGATGCGGCAATAAATGTGAATTGTTGCTCCCAGCTTTCCGGCTAGACGACAGAAGTCGTCATTTGCTTTTTTGCTGCCTTCATCCCTTCCCTGGTTGGAATCCCGTGCGTTCTGTATCCTACTGATAGGCTGCATCTGCATCTGAACTTGAATCAAAATAAAATTGGCGTGTTCTTATTGTCCTGGGGACTGAGGATGCTTCGGTGAAAAACCATTAAGTAGTCCTTGTGAAAGGTATTAGCTGAATGTATCGATTTCAGCTGTATCGACCAATCAAATGAGTGGAAAAAGAGAGCCCTGAGGTCAATCTCTGAAAGTATTACTTTCACACCGTCGTCCACGCGATGCCAGTAAGCGTGGGAAGCACCGTTGGCCTTGTTCAGCCCAACGCGGCCTACCCTGCGACTCGCGTCTGCTACCTACTCCATGCAGTCAGTTCCCACCAGCTTCCTTCCACGTCCACACTGGTCCGTCTCCAAAGGAAACCCTCGAGAGTGGCTGACTGATTCAGCAGAGTGCCCTCCACACACTCCCTCTCACCTTGCCGCCTCTCCCTCTTCAGTCTTCAACTTTCCGTCGGCAGTGACGTCATCTCCCACTTTCCACGAGCTACTGCAACATCCCTCGCAAACTTTAAATGCTGTTTAACATTAAACTGAAAGAAATTTGGAGAAATTCTGACATCAGTAAGGCAAATTTTACTTACGGAACTGAGTGAAGATCTACGGTAATCTATGTTGCCCACATTGAGTTATTGACATCCCCCTTTCTGCCCCTCCTGAGGAAAACGGGTGTATCTCGACTCTCACAAACGGTATCCTATTTTTGGTATCACTTTCGGACAACAACTTTAACTGAACTTGGTATCTCTGTCTTCGCCGTAATGGCGGGAACGACTTGTGACGTCAAGGTTATTATTCCCACCGACAGATTCGGAGGCAATTCCTACCACCAATTATTCCCGCCAATAGACTGCCAGGTGTTCCAATTTTTCATTTCATTTCGTGACCTGAAATTCGGGTGGGCATCAAATTGGCATGATAATATAGAAAAAATTAAGAAATAATGTTCATGACTTTTCACAAGTCAGATTCTGGTACGTTAGTCTGTAATATAATGTTGAAATGTATAATTTTATTTCCAAAATCTCCGTTTAGCCTCGAATGCATTTCGATGTATTGACCAATGAGGATCGCGCTTATTCGCGCTACGAACGATGTCTGGGCGTCCGGCTGCGAGTAAACAAAATGGCGGCCTCCAGTAGCAGCGACGGTGACGAGGGTGGGAGCGAGAAACGCTGTTATATGTGCATTTCTCCGGCCAAAAGATCAAGTTTAATACCTTTTAGTGATATAACATGGCCGCGATATTTGCAATTTGTTCTTACGTGGCAGAATTTAGAAGGTGATCAAGCTGAAATTGCGAGAAATTTCGTGAAGAACCACGCTGACGAATTCGGCGAACGTGGCAACAGTATGGTAACAATCAATACCTGCTATAGCTATACCGCATGATGCAGCGTTTCATCAAGTGTGTTATTCACGATTTACCGATAAACAACGAGTGAGCAGGGTGCAAAGCAGCATGAAAAAGAGAGAAGAAAATGCAGCCAATACTGGTAGGTTGAATAACTTGAATAATAAATCATGACAATGCTTCAAAACTTAGTTTGATTTTTTTTTTTGTGAGGTATATGTAAAATGATTTTGTGTGTAGTCGAACGATTTTGAATTGAAGGAACTGTCCAATATTTATGCAAGGAGGTAGGGCCGAGGTGAAACAAATAAATTTTTAAAAGGAAGTCTGAGGAAGGGGGGGGGGGGTGGGGGGGGGGGGAGGGAATCTAGTCGGGCTAACCATGACTTGAGGTCTAGACATTTTAAACTCACATAATTTTAATTGTTTTCTTTTATGTGTATTTATTGCAGCTTCAACATGCAACGACATCAACGTCATTGACAAGATGCATAAAGGCCCACAACCAGTCAGGAAACGTGCTCTACGCTCCAGCTTAGGCAAGCCCAAATGTTCAGCCAGATCCCAATATGTGTTGCCTAATATATGCATCCTTTGTCAGAAAGAGAGAACAATCAATACAGGCAAAAGGGGCCGAAGAAAAGAGCCTCTAACAAGGTGCTCAACAATTGAGGCACCAAGACTGCAGCAAGCTGCTAAAGACAACAACAATACAAACCTGCTGCTTCAAATTCAAGACCGCGATTGTGTTGCGATAGAGGTAAAATACCATGGTCGCTGCTACAAGGAGTATACCCGGTATTTAGGCAAGCTAGCAACAACACCTAATGCAGAGCAACAAGGAGACTCCAACTACTCAGAAGCATACACATTATTTTGTGCAACAGTCAAGGATCTTATAATAGACAACAAGGAAATCTACAGACTGAAACGACTTAATGACATGTTCATGAAACAAATCAAAGCAACACACGGAATAGAATCAAACTACAAAAGTGGCTTTCTCAAGACAAGACTGATGAAAACATTTCCACAACTATGCTTTCTAACCCCGTATATGCGCTGCCAAGGACACCTTGTGTATGTTAATGACATCTCCACTGAAGTGCTGGTTGAAGAAAAGAAAGTGTTGCAAGAAACCATGCATGGTTCAGGTGATGACACAACAGAGACAGAACAAACATCCGACTCTGAACCAACCCCACCAAAGCAACCTGGGTATACTGAGAATAACCTTAGAGAACACTACTTCACTGCGCTACAATTGAGAAATGCAATAGATGAGATCAAGCCAAATATGCCATGGCCCCCAACCTCTGAGCACCTGACAACAAATGCCGCAGAAGCAATTGTACCTGCCTGTCTCTATAACTTTATTGCATGGATGGTGGGAGTGTCAGACGAACCTGATTCTGATGAGTTTGTAAAGATAGAATCTACAATACATAGAAGAATTCTCACAATTGCACAGGACATCATATACCTCCAATCAAAGGGAAGGAAACAGATGCCCAAACATTTGTCACTTGCAATGACAGTACGTCATCTCTCAGGTTCAGCCCAATTAATCAGCCTACTGAACGGGTTTGGTTACTGCGTCTCAAACTCTGTCGTCTTAAATCATGACACTGCACTGGCTAACCAAGAACTACATCGTGGAGAGGATGCTCTTCCATCAATCATTCAGGCGGGCAAGCATGTCACACTCGTATGGGACAATAATGACTTCGGGGAGGAGACATTGTCTGGGCGTGGAACAACGCACAATACCAATGGGATTATAATACAGCGACCAAGTCAATCCCATGAAGTAGTACAACCAGCACCAGTCACTACAGTTAAGAAGACGCGGGAGAGATCGATGCAGCCACCTGCAGTGAACCTTGCCACATATTATGGAGGGAAAAACGAAGGACCCGCTCCATTCGCAACCAGCGTTCCATTGGATCGAGCAACGTACTTCCCATTACTCCAGCACCCTAAGACGATAGACCTAGCATACCACATCACCAAGTACAACATTGACGGGACTCTGCCATCTTGGACAGGATTCAACCAACTACTGTCTTGTGTTGAAGTTCCACCAAAGAGCGTGATAGGGTATCTCCCTGTCATTGATGCCACTCCGACTGAAATGAATATGGTACTAACAATACTGCAGAGAAGTGTTCAGATCGCCGACAAGTTACAGTTGGAAGCAGTCGTCATTGTCGTTGACCAAGCCATCTATTGCAAGGCACAGCTCATTAGATGGAAGAATGCACAGTTCATGAAGAGACTGGTAATTCGACTTGGGGCATTCCACACTGCAATGTCCTTTCTTGGCTGTATTGGAAAGAGATTTCGAGAAGGTGGTCTCCAAGACATCCTGGTTGAGTCAGAGATTGTTGCAGTGGGGTCTGTGAATGGAGTGTTCAGCGGCAAGCATTACAACAGGGCAGTTCGAGCCCATAAGCTGATGTCAGACGCGATGCAGCAGATGCTCCTGGATGCATATTTTGAATCTATTCCAGAACATGAAGCGGGTAGAGTGAAGGAACTTTTGTCAAACTTAGCTGAAGCTTTCCCACATCCAAACTACCATGTCATTCTCAACAGTGACAAGTTCAAAGACTTCAAAACCTCCTTTGACAAATTCTTAGAAGCAAGTGACACCAAACCAACATTTCGCTTCTGGAGTTCATACATTGAGACGGTGGAGCTTCTCTAGCCCATCTCGAGTTTATCATGACGTCAATGCGCACTGGTTCGCTTGTACGCCGCGTAATTGTCTTTGATGGGTTAAAATATCACCCTTTACACACTTATTGGACCTATTAACAGTTTCAAAATAGCATTGGTAAACCACCATGGATCGTAGTAGCAACACCAATCACAAATATTGAACAAAAATTTAAAATTATGCAGGTTTTAAGGTCCAAAAACATGACTTTCTGATAAATGCATCAACAGCATGTTATTTTACCAAGTCGTTAAAACAACATTTTTACTACTTTTGGGGGTCTGAATTAATAAATATTGCTGCCAAGACCAATGTGAACATGACATCATATAGTTTGTGTTGTTTTTTTACTGTGTAAATGGGTATTTCAAATGTAACATACAATTGGTGTATACTGGTGTTTTGGGGCAGCGGTTCTCGGAATGATGATATGATCTCGGTTCTCGGTACCACGATATCGCTTGTGAAAAAAAACAAGATGTTTTGGAGGTCATAAGGCTTCATCCCACACTCTTCTTGCCAAATCCCTAGGTTCAGGTCATGAAATCAAAAAAAATAATAGATATCCACCCTATGGCCCTGTGTCTACAAGTGGAGTCGGCCAGAAAACGTTTTAAAGCCATCTTTCACGAATTGGAGTTGAAATGCACAAAACAATTAATTCAAGCCTTTCAAAGTTTGAACCCAAAACTGAACGGAGATCATTCTACGAGCTGAGCTGTGCTGATGGTCCAAGGGAACTTTCCGAACTCGAACCACGATCATATCGGATCGAATAACAATCCGTGGATCCTGAATAAAGATCTTTTTGAAAATGTAAAATGATCGGACGAGCAAAGTGGATATTTAAAGGGACAGAGAAAGAATGGTCATCATGACGTCAAAAGGTGGAAATCCTCTTGAGTACTTCGGTTGTTCAAAAAATAAGACACAAAATAAGTGGAAACTTCCCAATTAAAGAAGGCTCAGTATGTTGCGTATTGTGAGGACCTGCATCAGCTGCACGGACGAGAGTGCGCTTGTACGGCCTTACGTCATCACGTTCGTAATGACGTTACGGAAAAGGCGCTCGTCTGATTCTCGGAAGTGTTCGCGCGTTTCACAGACCGGACACACAGGAGAGAGTAGCACACGGGATATCAGCGACACGGTGAATATATCGTCGATGATCAAGTTTTTACTGGTGAATAAATCGTCGGTCATCAAGTTTAATATTACTGGTGAATAAATCCTCGGTCATCAAGTTTTTACTGGTGAATAAATCGTCGGTCATCAAGTTTAATATTACTGGTGAATAAATCCTCGGTCATCAAGTTTTTACTGGTGAATAAGTCGTCGGTGATCAAGTTGAATATTACTGGTGAATAAGTTGTTGGTGATCAAGTTTTTACTGGTGAATAAGTCGTCGGTGATCAAGTTGAATATTACTGGTGAATAAGTCGTCTGTGATCCAGTTTTTACTGGTGAATAAATCGTCGGTCATCAAGTTATTACTGGTGAATAAATCGTTGGTCATCAAGTTATTACTGGTGAATAAATCCTTGGTCATCAAGTTATTACTGGTGAATAAATCGTTGGTCATCAAGTTATTACTGGTGAATAAATCCTCGGTGATCAAGTTGAATATTACTGGTGAATATATCGTCGATGATCAAGTTTTTACTGGTGAATAAGTCGTCGGTCATCAAGTTTAATATTACTGGTGAATAAATCGTCGGTCATCAAGTTTAATATTACTGGTGAATAAATCGTCGATGATCAAGTTATTACTGGTGAATAAATCCTCGGTCATCAAGTTTTTATTGGTGAATAAATCCTCGGTCATCAAGTTATTACTGGTGAATAAATCCTCGGTCATCAAGTTTTTACTGGTGAATAAGTCGTTGGTGATCAAGTTTTTACTGGTGAATAAGTCGTCGGTGATCAAGTTGAATATTACTGGTGAATAAGTCGTCTGTGATCCAGTTTTTACTGGTGAATAAATCGTCGGTCATCAAGTTATTACTGGTGAATAAATCTTCGGTCATCAAGTTTTTACTGGTGAATAAATCCTCGGTCATCAAGTTATTACTGGTGAATAAATCGGCGGTGATTAAGTTTTTACTGGTGAATAAATCCTTGGGCATCAAGTTATTACTGGTGAATAAATCGGCGGTGATCAAGTTTTTACTGGTGAATAAATCCTTGGGCATCAAGTTATTACTGGTGAATAAATCCTCGGTCATCAAGTTATTACTGGTGAATAAATCCTTGGTCATCAAGTTATTACTGGTGAATGAATCCTTGGTCATCAAGTTATTACTGGTGAATGAATCCTTGGTCATCAAGTTATTACTGGTGAATAAATCCTTGGTCATCAAGTTATTACTGGTGAATGAATCCTCGGTCATCAAGTTATTACTGGTGAATGAATCCTCGGTCATCAAGTTATTACTGGTGAATGAATCCTCGGTCATCAAGTTATTACTGGTGAATAAATCCTCGGTCATCAAGTTATTACTGGTGAATAAATCCTCGGTCATCAAGTTTTTACTGGTGAATAAGTCGTTGGTGATCAAGTTTTTACTGGTGAATAAGTCGTCGGTGATCAAGTTGAATATTACTGGTGAATAAGTCGTCTGTGATCCAGTTTTTACTGGTGAATAAATCGTCGGTCATCAAGTTATTACTGGTGAATGAATCCTCGGTCATCAAGTTATTACTGGTGAATGAATCCTCGGTCATCAAGTTATTACTGGTGAATGAATCCTCGGTCATCAAGTTATTACTGGTGAATAAATCCTTGGTCATCAAGTTATTACTGGTGAATGAATCCTCGGTCATCAAGTTATTACTGGTGAATGAATCCTCGGTCATCAAGTTATTACTGGTGAATGAATCCTCGGTCATCAAGTTATTACTGGTGAATAAATCCTCGGTCATCAAGTTATTACTGGTGAATAAATCCTCGGTCATCAAGTTTTTACTGGTGAATAAGTCGTTGGTGATCAAGTTTTTACTGGTGAATAAGTCGTCGGTGATCAAGTTGAATATTACTGGTGAATAAATCCTCGGTCATCAAGTTTTTACTGGTGAATAAATCCTCGGTCATCAAGTTATTACTGGTGAATGAATCCTCGGTCATCAAGTTATTACTGGTGAATGAATCCTCGGTCATCAAGTTATTACTGGTGAATGAATCCTCGGTCATCAAGTTATTACTGGTGAATAAATCCTTGGTCATCAAGTTATTACTGGTGAATGAATCCTCGGTCATCAAGTTATTACTGGTGTTATGTGGTCCTCCCGGTGACTACCTGCTCTCGGTGGCCCCCGGACCGTGAGAGGAACTCCGCCAGAAAGATCTATGATTTATACGCTTTCGTAACGCAATCAATATGAATTCCAGTCAATAAGAAACCCCACACCAAGGATCCGGAGTAATCAATAATATATTCCCCAAGCAATCAACAACCATCAACAATCAATCCAATATTACTAAGAACGCCATCTTATATATGTCCCCCCTTTCCCCACTCACGACCCCTTTTGGTCACTGTCCCTCACAATGTCTCTGGGCCCCTCCAGACCAAGGTGAAGGTCGGCTTCTCCGCACACGGGTGGTTGAACGAACCCACGGCTGACGTGCTCCCAAACGTGCACGTCACGTACCGGGAACAACGGCTGCAGCGCACACCTCCTTGCCAAGCAAAGCGGGCAAAGCAACGCGCGGTTTGCCCAGCGCGCGAGGCCCAAGGTGCGACCCGTACGCATCCTTGTAGATGGTGAGGCGAACTGTGCACGCTTGGTTCCGTGCACGAACCCACGGCAACTTGACGTGTAAAGGGGTAATTACCCCGCGCAGGTAACTCCTTTCGCCAGACGGGCTTTCAAACGCAGTGTCCCCCACGCTGCTCAATATCGATACCGCTCGCGTCGGAGCTCGGCGAGGAAGAGGAAGATCGCCGCTTCTCCCGGACCTCGTGTCTTTTCTCCTTCCGTTTCCGGTCTCCTTTTCCCCAGAAGGGCTACTGACCCTTTAATCACAACAACCTTTAATCGACTACACATTAATAAGCAAAGACCTGAATAGTAATTCACCTAAATTCACATAAATCCGTAACACTCCCCCCCTTCAAGAAAGAAAGTTTGACGCCAGCGAAAACTTTCTTTGCCGGCCAACTTTGATAAACAAACCAGATAACTCACACCCCCTAAATCATCAGTTCCCCCCGGGCACAATTATCACTTAAAAATAAAGCAACAAAATTTCACAAAACCCCCAGATTAATTCACTCTGGACCAAGCGTCAACCACTTCTAGTTTCTCTTGAATGACGGTTAAGAGGTGGTGACCAAAGCCCCAACGTTAAACCTCTCGATAGCACTTTTTCGGGAGGCCCAGCTGAGTATTCCCTACATGGACGCCTTAAGGAATGTGGAGTTCACGGTTAGTCCGGGGAGGAACGTTCATTGCATGGACGCCTTTAAGAACGTGGAGTTCACGGTTAGTCCGTGCAGGAAAGTTCACTACCTGGACGCCTTGAAGAACGTGGCGTTCACGGTTAGTCCGTGTAGGAGCCCCGGCTCGGCGGCTCCCTCTTATCTAGTGCTTCAACTTCTCCAGACTCCTAACAGTTACGGTGGGACCCCTTGTCCCAGCCGTTACCTGACTGGCGGTCTCCGTTTCGGCCAGTGCTCTGACATTCATTCTTTCGGGAGGTGCCGTAACTCTGGGAGCCTCCATAGTAATATCGGCTGCTGCCAACCCCAAAACTACCGCCAAGTTGTCCTCTTCTGTAGACCTCTTGACGCCTACGAAAGGCCTTCCCTACTGTTATGGTCCGACCCTCCAAAGCCTTACCATTCCAATTCTTCTCTGCCTCTCTGGCGTCTTTTGTGCTTGCAAACGTGACAAAGCCGAACCCTCTTGACCGTTGCGTTTCCCTGTCTTTTACCACCCGCACTTCCACCAGCGGCCCATATCTGTTGAAGACAGAGGTCAGAACTTCTTCCTCTGTGTTGAAGTTCAGTCCCCCTACAAATAACTTGGAACTTTTGTCGCCATCCCGAGCTGGGGTGGTGTTATTTCCCCTGCGGGGCTCTTTACCCACCCTCGGGTTACCATAAATTTGCCCCCCGGCCAAATCATTCCCGATAATCACAGATACTCCCTCTACAGGAAGCGTGGCTTGTAAACCGACGGTGACCGGTCCTGACACCAAATCGGATTCCAAATGGATGACATGAAGTGCGGCACTAACACAGCCACCGATCCCTTGTAACCGAACACTATCACCAGTTGCGGTACTCTTTGACAATGGCAAAATGCCTTCAAGCATTAAGGATTGATGGGCTCCTGTGTCCCTCAATACCCTAACAGGTCTTGGGTTAGTCAAGTCTCCCTTGAGTGAGACCAACCCCTCATAAATAAATGGTTGGTAACTCTTCTGTGGGCGATTTCTTACGCTTGCCATCGCATTCGGAGTTGTAATAGTCAGACTCCGCTCTGGGTTTTCCCTTTTCATGAGGTAACAACTGGACATCAAGTGTCCAGGTTTTTTGCAAAAGGCGCAAGTCGGCCCGGAGGAAAAACTCGTGGTCTGCCTCGGGCCCCCCGGGAAATAAGTTTGTCTTGGGCCCGTAGCCCTCTGATTTCGAACAGGTGGGGTATCCGCGTTGTCCCCATAATCCTCTCGAGGCCGCCGCCATGTATTGTCGTTCTCCGCACCGGGTGTTCCATAACTCCCCTGCTGAAGTCTAGGCGAGGAGTTAGGTTCGTGGACCCCTATCCGGTGTGTTAAGGCATAATCATCTGCCATGGTGGCTGCGTCCCACAACTTTGGTACTTTCTTTTCCTGCAGGTACACTTTGATGTCCTCGTGGACACACTGTTGAAATTCCTCCACCAGCATCAAGTCACGCAATGCTTCGAAGTCGTTCCCGACTCCTTTCGACTCACACCACCGATCAAACATGTTTTCTTTCACTCTGGCAAACTCCACATGGGTCTCACTCTCCCTCTTCCTGGCATTCCTGAATTTTTGCCGGTACGCTTCAGGAACCAACTCATACGCTTTGAGGATGTGCTTCTTCAATACCTCATAATCTGCACATTGGTCCATTGGTAGCGCCGAATAAATCTCTTGAGCTTTACCCACCAGCACACTTTGCACTAGTACGGTCCAGGCCTCCTCCGGCCAGTTTAACTGTCGAGCCACTTTTTCAAAGTGTGGAAAAAATTTAGCGACTTCCTTTTCACTGAAGGGTGGAACCAGCCTCACATGTCTGCCCACATCCCAGGTGTTCTGGCTAGGTGTCGACCCCGTCAGCAAGGGTGGTACCTCTCCCCGTTCTCTCATTAAATCCAGCTCCTTGAATTTAATCTCTTGCTGAAGCGCCAGATCACGTTCCTTCAACTCCCTTTCGGCTTTTCTCTCCTCTGCTTCGAGCTCCCTGGCAGCTCTCCTCTCCTCTGCTTTTCTCCCTTCTAACCTTTCCTGGAGTTCTCGTTCCACTCTCCCTTCCTCTGCTTGTTTCTCTTCTCTCCTCTCTTCTGCTTTCCTTTCTTCTTCTGCTCTTTCCTTTTCTGCTTTCCTTTCTTCTTCTGCTCTTTCCTTTTCTGCTTTCCTTTCTTCTTCTGCTCTTTCCTTTTCTGCTTTCCTTTCTTCTTCTGCTCTTTCCTTTTCTGCTTTCCTTTCTTCTTCTTTTAACCTTTCCTGGAGTTCTCTTTCCACTCTCCTTTCCTCTGCTTGTTTCTCTTCTCTCCTCTCTTCTGCTTTCCTTTCCTCTTCTTTGATCCGTTCCTGGCTCCGTAATTGCAACTCCAGTTTCCGGAGCTCAACGTCTTCTGGTTCTTCAGGTAGCCACTCCCAGGCTAACTCGTCCCATGTTCCTAATCCCACCATAGACTGTATCACCGTGGTCTGCAACTCTGCCTTCCTCAAATTAGTTCGGACCTCCAAGTTAAAATGTTTGGCCAATTTCAAGAGGTCCGATTTTAGTAACGCTCGGAACTGTGCCTCACTCGGGGTTACCGCAAAGTTCTGTGCCACAAACGCCATGGTGCCTATCGTTAACACCTGTTAACCTTCACCCCAGAAATTTCCAACAAAGAAAAGCAACAGTATTACTATTATTGCTATTGTTATTATTTTTTTTTTTTTTTTGTTGTTGTTGTTTTGTCGACAGAGCAAAACAATTTTAGGAACGTTGGAAAAGTTCCCACTCTTGGGAATTCTTTCCCGGACTAAAATTTAGAAAATTTTATAGATCCCGGACGAGCCCCCAATTTCTGTTACGTGGTCCTCCCGGTGACTACCTGGTCTCGGTGACCCCCGGACCGTGAGAGGAACTCCGCCAGAAAGATCTATGATTTATACGCTTTCGTAACGCAATCAATATGAATTCCAGTCAATAAGAAACCCCACACCAAGGATCCGGAGTAATCAATAATATATTCCCCAAGCAATCAACAACCATCAACAATCAATCCAATATTACTAAGATGGCCATCTTATATATGTCCCCCCTTTCCCCACTCACGACCCCTTTTGGTCACTGTCCCTCACAATGTCTCTGGGTCCCTCCAGACCAAGGTGAAGGTCGGCTTCTCCGCACACGGGCGGTTGAACGAACCCCTGGCTGACGTGCTCCCAAACGTGCACGTCACGTACCGGGAACAACGGCTGCAGCACACACCTCCTTGCCAAGCAAAGCGGGCAAAGCAACGCGCGGCTTGCCCAGCGCGCGAGGCCCAAGGTGCGACCCGTACGCGTCCTTGTAGACGGTGAGGCGAACTGTGCCGGACGCTTGGTTCCGTGCATGAACCCACGGCAACTTGACGTGTAAAGGCGTAATTACCCCGCGCAGGTAACTCCTTTTGCCAGACGGGCTTTCAAACGCAGCGTCCCCCACGCTGCTCAATATCGATACCGCTCGCGTCGGAGCTCGGAGAGGAAGAGGAAGATCGCCGCTTCTCCCGGACCTCGTGTCTTTTCTCCTTCCGATTCCGGTCTCCTTTTTCCCAGAAGGGCTCCTGACCCTTTAATCACAACAACCTTTAATCGACTACACATTAATAAGCAAAGACCTGAATAGTAATTCACCTAAATTCACATAAATCCGTAACACTGGTGAATGAATCCTTGGTCATCAAGTTATTACTGGTGAATAAATCCTTGGTCATCAAGTTATTACTGGTGAATGAATCCTCGGTCATCAAGTTATTACTGGTGAATGAATCCTCGGTCATCAAGTTATTACTGGTGAATGAATCCTCGGTCATCAAGTTATTACTGGTGAATGAATCCTCGGTCATCAAGTTATTACTGGTGAATGAATCCTTGGTCATCAAGTTATTACTGGTGAATAAATCCTTGGTCATCAAGTTATTACTGGTGAATAAATCCTTGGTCATCAAGTTATTACTGGTGAATAAATCCTTGGTCATCAAGTTATTACTGGTGAATAAATCGTCTGTGTCAAGTTATTACTGAGATTTTATTTGCAATTGTGTTTGTATCACTAATGATAATTGCTATGCTGTAGATATATATAAACTGAACTATACTGTGTATATATAAACTGTTTTATACTGTGCATATATAAACTGAACTATACTGTGTATATATAAACTGTTTTATACTGTGCATATATAAACTGTATTATACTGTGTGTATATAAACTGTTTTATACTGTGTGTATATAAACTGTTTTATACTGTGTATATATAAACTGTTTTATACTGTGCATATATAAACTGTTTTATACTGTGTATATATAAACTGTTTTATACTGTGTATATATAAACTGTATTATACTGTGTGTATATAAACTGTTTTATACTGTGTATATATAAACTGTTTTATACTGTGTATATATAAACTGTATTATACTGTGTGTATATAAACTGTTTTATACTGTGTATATATAAACTGTATTATACTGTGTATATATAAACTGTTTTATACTGTGTATATATAAACATTTATACTGTGTATATATAAACTGTTTTATACTGTGTATATATAAACTGTATTATACTGTGTGTATATAAACTGTTTTATACTGTGTATATATAAACATTTATACTGTGTATATATAAACTGTTTTATACTGTGTATATATAAACTGTTTTATACTGTGTATATATAAACTGTTTTATACTGTGAATATATAAACTGTATTATACTGTGTATATATAAACTGTTTTATACTGTGTATATATAAACTGTTTTATACTGTGTATATATAAACTGTTTTATACTGTGTATATATAAACTGTTTTATACTGTGTATATATAAACTGTATTATACTGTGTATATATAAACTGTTTTATACTGTGTGTATATATAAACTGTTTTATACTGTGTATATATAAACTGTTTTATACTGTGTATATATAAATTGTATTATACTGTGTATATATAAACTGTATTATACTGTGTATATATAAACTGTTTTATACTGTGTGTATATATAAACTGTATTATACTGTGTATATATAAACTGTTTTAAACTGTGTATATATAAAAACTTTTTTATACTGTGTATATACAACAACAACAACAACAACAACAACAACATGCATTTTAAGGCCATTTTCCCTGCTAGCGCGGGGGTTAGCCTTGCGGTCCCCATGACAAACTTCTCCATTTTGCCCTATTTTCTGCATCTCTCCTTGTTAACCCCCTTTGCCCGAATTTCTTCTTCCACCATCTTTAGTCAAGTCTTTCTCGGTCTTCCCCGTCCTCTACTTCCTTCTACATTCATTTCCATCACTCTTCTCAACCAGTCACTTTCATCCTTCCTCAACACATGACCAAACCATCTCAACCTGTTCCTCTTCACAGCCTCAATCACAGGCTCTATTCCCATCATCTTTCGCAATTCATCATTTGTCTTCCTCTCTCTCAACGATACTCCGCATATCCACCGAACCATTCGCATTTCCACCCTTTCCAGCCTTCGTTGCTGCTCTACGTTCATTACCCATGTCTCACTCCCATAAATCATAATAATAAATTATGTATTGTAATAAAATAATAAAATAATTTAATAATAAAAATAAATCCTAAATCATATATGTGTATATATAAACTGTTTTATACTGTGTATATTTAAACTGTATTATACTGTGTATATTTAAACTGTATTATACTGTGTATATATCAACTGTATTATACTGTGCATATATAAACTGTTTTATACTGTGTATATATAAACTGTATTATACTGTGTATATATCAACTGTATTATACTGTGCATATATAAACTGTATTATACTGTTGCGGATCTCCCGAAGCCCATTCCACGTTACAAAGGGGGGATTAAACCCCTTTTTCCCCCTGGGTCTTCATGTCCACGAGGCCGAATCGCCACTTCCGCAGCAAGCGTGAAAACCTGGTCACTCTACTGGTCACTCTACTCTGACTGTACTCTGGTCACTCTACTCTGGACATGCTGCTTCTGCTTTCTCAACAATGGATGGAGGTCCTCAATGCCAAACAGGAAATCAGAGCTGTCTCCCTTGACGTATCACGTGCCTTCGATACGGTCTGGCACCCCGCTCTGCTCACCAAACTCTCCTCTGTTGGTATCCATGGAAATCTCCACGCATGGCTGGCGGACTTCCTCTCTAGTCGTAGTCAACGTGTGGCCCTGAATGGGTTTCTCTCATCTCCTCTTCCTGTTCAGGCTGGAGTTCCCACAGGCAGTGTTCTGGGCCCTGTGCTTTTTCTGGTCTTCATCAATGATCTCTCTGACTCTCTTGAAAATCCTCTCTATCTCTTTGCTGATGACTCTACTCTCTGTCGCTCCATTCTTCATCCCTCAGATCGGCAGTCTGCAGCCTCCTCACTCTCTGCAGACCTGGACAAAATCACAGACTGGGCAAACAAGTGGAACATGTCTTTCAATCCTGACAAATCTCACACTCTTACGATGTCTCTCCGAAAAGACCGACTGGACAACCCTCCCATCCACTTTCTGAATAAACCTCTCCAAGAAGTTCTGTCACTCAAGCTTTTGGGTCTCACTATCTGCCATGATCTTTCCTGGGAAAACCACATTTCAAATCTGGCCTCCAAAGCCAGTCGCCGACTGGGCATCCTCCGTCGTGCGAAGTCCTTCCTTGGCACACCTGAGCTCCTCACCACATACAAGGCTTTCATCCGCAGCTCAATGGAATACTGCTCTCCCCTCTGGGCTGGTGCTCCTGCCTCACACCTAGCTCGTCTTCACGCTGTTGAAACCAAAGCATTCAGAATCATTGGAATCTCCCATGATGAAGCTAACTCCAAGGGCCTCTCACTCACTCACCGCAGGCAGGTTGGTGGTCTTTCCGTCTTCTACCGACTCCTCTCTGGCCCTGCCCCCCCCCCCCCAGCTCTCTCTGGGCTCTGTCCCGCAAATATTCCTACAGGTCGCACAAGATCTGCCTGCAACCCTCTTATGGTTAAACTGCCAAAATCAAGACTCTCTGCTCACCTTCACTCCTTCATTCCTCTTTTCTCCCACCTCTGGAACAAACTCCCTCACTCTCTTCAATCCCACTCCACCCTCCAGGTCTTTAAAACAGCTGTTCACCACCATCTCTTATCTTCCCCCATCCAAAACCTTGATCTTTTCTATCCCCGCTAATTTCACCCCAATTCCACTTTTTTGAAATACCAACTTCTGTCCTGGAAGTCCTTGGTGTCCTTGTGTTTTATACTTCTCCCACCCCACCCCCCCCCTTCCCACGCCTCCTCCCCCCAAGCACTCTCCCTCCCACACATCTCCCTGCTCTTAAATGTTGTGTGCTCTCAAGTGTTTGTGTGCTTCCCCTTCTCTTGTCTTCCACTCCCTCTTTTTATATATTTTGTTTGTCTGATTGATTTGTTTGTGAAGTAAATGTCAGCTCTTTCACGAGCCTCGATTCAGTATACAAAAAAGAAAGAAAAAAAAAGGGTGTCCGGTCGACGCCGCACGTACCTTTAACCCATGCTGCCACGAAAGCGGGGACCGGACCTCGCACGAGCCACGCTTAATCGAGTACGCCCAAGAGGTATGCGTATCACGTGACTCGTGCCGTTACTTTTATGGAACCCGATTTGTGCGGTTCTATTCGTACCATGCGAGGCCAATTAATGGAAGCGACGGGAACGGTCAAATCAGAGGAAGAACACAATTTATTTACACAATGTACAGTGATCAGGATAAGGAAAGGGGACACAGAGCAGATGCTTAACAATGTTAACATATCCAGACACAGGGCCCACTCACGCACACGGGGAGAAGGAGGAGGACGTTCGTGTGCCAAGCTTGCTTTGCCGTCGGTCGCTCTGGGGCAGCTCGCCCGGCGTGGCCCTCTGGCGGTCACAGCACGTATGCAGGAAAAGGCAGGCAGGGAGATCGCGCGTCTGTGGCCCAGAATGGATCGTCTTCCCAAGCGCGATTAATACAGCGCAGGGCACGGGGCACGGGGGATTCGTGTACCGCGCGGCTATTTCAGTGATTCAAGTCCAACACTCTGACTCGTTCTCTTGCGCGTTCTCTCTCTCCGACGCGCACTCCAGCTCAACTCCTTGCGTTCTCCAAACTGTGCACACGACTCAACTCTTCTAAGATGGGGGGCTCGGAGCAGGGTTTTATGGCTCCGCCCCGGCCTTACTCGAATGTTCCAAGCCCCACCTCTCATCCCCGTTGTCAGCCACTCCCCTCGAGCTCTGATTGGTGGCTCATTGCTTACCGGCCACTCCCCCTGCAGCTCCCCCCTTCGGCCTTGCCAGACTTGTTCAGGCCTGCCACGTGGCATTTCAGCGCCAAAAGACCACCCTACTCACAGGCCTGCTCAACACAAAACTAACACGGGAAAGGACTATGCTTACATTCACTAAGAAATAACTACACTATCACGAGGCTTCATGTTGTGGTGCGTCTACCTACGAGGGGGATTATCCTTTATTCCAAAACCGTAACAATACTGTGTATATATAAACTGTTTTATACAGTGTATATATAAACTGTATTATACTGTGTATATATAAACTGTATTATACTGTGTATATATAAACTGTATTATACTGTGTATATATAAACTGTATTATACTGTGTATATATAAACTGTATTATACTGTGTATATATAAACTGTATTATACTGTGTATATATAAACTGTATTATACGGTGTATATATAAACTGTATTATACTGTGTATATACATAAACTGTTTTATACTGTGTGCACTATATATACTATATATAAACTGTCTGTGAGCAGGATAGCTCAAAACGTTATTGACGGGTTCGGACGAAATTTGGTGGACATGTTGGGTGTTCGACAAGGATGAATTGATTCAATTTTAGTAAAGATTCAGATCCGGATATTAGAAATTTTTCAACTGATTCTTCACCATTGAGCGATGTGGCAAACACGATAGATAGCACGATATCTCAAAATGTTATGGACTGATTATGATGAAACTTGATGGACAGATTGGTTGTGTGATGAAGACAAATTAGTTTCATCTCAAATCCAGATAGTGAATGATTTAATCATTTTGTGATTCTTCACCATTGAGAGATGGGGCCAAAAACGAGATTTAGCATGATATTTCAAAAAGTTGGAAACTGATTATGACAAAACTTGGTGGATAAGTTGGGCAGGTGACGAGAACAATCCGATTCGATTTGGGTTCAGGTCCGAATCCAGATCCTGTTTATCAGTCGGATACAAAACATAAACTGTTCAGCCTGGTGGAGATATGTTCTGGATGTACCGAGTGCCATTCTAGTTCAACATCTTTCTTGATTGAAAATTCTTGCCATTTAGTTGCTTGTTTTGGCTTTGATACCTGGGTTTGCATTTACCAAAGAATGCTTTTCTGGAACACTCTTGGCAAAGGGAGATACATCTTTAAGGATTCCATCTTTTGAATGGAGATGTAAAGCTCGCAATTTGACTTAAGTTTGTACTTTGAATTTTGGATTGTTTGATTATTATACAGTCATGGCCAAAAATATTGGCACCTTGCACTTTTTTCAAGTAACTCACAATTTTCTCTAAAATACTGTTACGAATTTGGGTAGTGATATATGTAGAGCAGAGTAGATCTGAGTAGGTAACATGCTTCATGTGTCGCAGTAAGGAACACTACCTGTAATAAGTCCATGTGTAGGCGTTTTGTCGGTTAAGGTGTATAACTGTGGATCTACCAGGAGATTCGAGTGATAGGTAGTGTAGGGGTTAATGAGAAGAGCCCTTGTATGTCTCACCTGGTAATCAAACCTTTGTCCCTTATGGCACTGCAGACCACATAGACATTGGTTAGGATTCCCTTCGTACAACACTAATGACGCCCTTTCCCCCTGACATGACTTCGGAAGAAAGCAGGCCAGAACACCGCCACCCGGCCGCCACCATTTGCACCTCCGAGAGGCCTACCCGCTTTGCATAGCACGTGCTATAACACAAGGAGCAGGGACGGGAGTGAGAGTGGCGCAGTGGGCGTGCCCCTGGACGAGCCGGCGAGTCGATGGAGGCTCTGATTGGCAGAGCAGTGCGCCAATGCTGACGTCACCGGCCATGGATATGAACGGGGGCCGGACGCCATTTCGGGCAGTTCAGATGGAGTAGGACTGTCAGTTGAGTGACATTCCTGGCAGTGAGAAGGTTTTTGAGTTCACGGTTCGCAGTGCACAGCTTGAGAGAGTCCCGGTGCGATCCTGAGTTGGACTTTTAGTGTGCCAAAGCTGACGTCACCGGCCGGAGATATTAGCGGGAGCCGGATGCCATTTCGAGCAGTTCAGATCTGATCCCGAGTTGAGCAGGAGTTGAGCAAGACTTCATGTGCACGAGAGAGTCGAACAGTTGAGTCACGAGTTGGTGTTGAGTTGAGACGAGTTCACTCCTGGCCCCTGGCAGTTCAGTAGAGAGTGACATTCCTGAGTCGAGGGCAGTTTGATTCGTGGTCGAGAGTTAGTTTTGCAGTGCGCAGTTGGCAGTGAGCAGTTGAGAAGCGACTTGGAAGGACGAGACGTGCGGTCACACCTGCATTCTCTCCGTTCCTGTCTTTTCGTGCTTCGTGTGGGGATCGACCTCGTGTGAAGTCGCTGGCCTGCGTTGGGTGCTTTGGAGTTTGGTGCACGGACCTCATGGGCGGCGAGAGGATCGGAGCTTGGAGCGCGGCCTCGTGGGTACATCGGCGCCGAACGGAGCCGCATGTTGGACGGCGGCCAAAGCCAACGACGAGACAGATAAGCCGAGCTCTGCGTATACATTTTACATGACGTGTTCTTTTCTTTAATTCATATTCCCCTCGTGTTTCTGAAGTAGGTGTGCGGGATCCCGATTTAGGATATTTTATTACCGACGCATGCTTTTCCTGTCCTTGCTTTCATTGAATAAACCCTTATATTACTTTTTGTACATAATATCTGAATGCAGTTTCCTGATTGATTTGATAGTTAAGGCGGCGGGGACTCTCGCCGCTTCCCTCCATTCTGCGCGCTTAGGGGCTTTAGGTTTTGGAATCCGCCATTGAGTTTCCGCTTCGGAGTTAAAGCCTTCATGATCGGCATCCGCGACCGCCAGATATTAATTTCGGCGGTTGCACGACAATACGTTGAAATTGACAAAAGTATTTGGTCTCCACAGTTCTATATTTCCCTGTTAATATTACAGAACCTTTGTTTTTAATTCAGAACATAATATATCCATTTAAATCAGATAATAAAAAGAAATGGCATTGACAAAATTATTGACACCATGGCCTTAATATTTGGCAGCACAACCTTTGGACAAAACAACTGCAGTCAATCGCTTCCTATAGCCATGAATGAGTTTCCTTCACCTCTCTACTGGCAGGTTGGCCCACTCTTCTTGTGCAAACAGCTCCAGTTCTCCCAGATTTGAAGTGTGCCTGCTGTTTTCCCATCATCCCAACTGATGTTTTCAGATCTCCCCACAGGTGTTCAATGGGATTTAGATCTGGACTCATTGCTGGCCACTTCAGAACAGTTCAGCGTTTTGTCTTAACCATTCCTGGGTGCTTTTTGAAGTGTGTTTGGGGTCATTGCCCTGCTGCTAGACCCATGACCTTCGACGGAGACCCAGCTTTCTGATACTGGGTTCAACATTGCACTCCAAAATACCTTGGCAATCTCCTGATTTCATGATGCCGTGCACACATTCAAGGAACCCAGTGCCAGGGCAGCATAGCAATCCCAAAACGTCACTGAACGTCCTCCATGTTTCATGTAGGGAAGGTGTTCTTTTCTTTGAAGACTTCATTTTGTTTTCTGTAAACGTAGAGATGATGTGCTTTCCCAAAAAGCTCTAATTTGGTCTCATCTGTCCACAGAAAGATTTTAGCTTCTTCAGGTGTGTTTTGGCAAACTCCAACCGGGCTTTCTTATGTCTCTTTCAGCAGTGGATCCTCCTGGGTCTCCTACCATAGAACCCCCTTTCATTGAGTTGGCAACAGATGGTGCGAGTTGAAACTGTCGTACCTTGTGTCTGAAGGTCAGCTTGAATTTGTTTGGCATTTGGTCGAGGTGCTTTCTCCACCATTCGAACAATCCTTCGCTGCGATCTTCGATCAAGTTTTCTCTTGCAGCCCTGTCCAGTGAGTTTAGCTACAGTGCCATGGGCCTTAAACTTCCTGATAACATTGTGTGCGGTGGACACAGCAACATCAACGTCTCTGGAGATGGACTTGTAGTCTTGAGATTTCAATGCTTGGCTACAATCTTGTGTCTCACCTCCTCAGACAATTCTTTGGTTTTCTTTCTTTTCTCCACGTTCATTGCAGTACACACAGTGACACAAAAAAGCAGAATGACTCCTCTTCTCCATTCAAACTGGTTGAATGAGTGATTTTTATATTGCATGCACCTGCAACTCACCTCAGGTGAGTTCAATTCCAAAGTAAAGCAGAATCACCTGCTTGAAATTTAATTATTTCTAACAACTTCTAAAAGGTGCCAATAATATTGTCCGGGCAATTTTAGGATTTCTGTGTGGAATAAGCTAAGATTTAGTAATTTTTTTCAGCTTGTTTTGTTTTGTTCCACTGTAAACAAAAGAAATACAAATGTGAATACCAAAATATTTTTAAATTTCAACAATTTTCTGAAAGAAATGGTGCATTATTTGAAAAAAATGCAAGGGTACCGATATTTTTGGCCACGGCTATATATGATGTAATTGTTCTCTTTGGTTTACTTGTTTTGTTCTTTTGAATTTTTTTCAGACTCTCCACATGCAGGTTTCAACTCTGCTGCACATGCTTCGTTGATCCCAGCAGTTCTCTGATCCCAACGGAATGGCTTCTTCTTCAATTAATATTGGAGTTAGTACCGATGAACTCACATGCACTGTGTGCATCGACCTCTTAACCGAGCCTGTAACACTGGCATGCGGCCACTCGTTTTGTCATTTATGTGTTGAGAAATATTGGGAAACCGGGAAACAAGTTCGAACCTTTTCTTGTCCAAATTGCCGTGAGGTTTTTCCTCAAAAGCCAAAACTCAAAAAGAATGTGATGCTTGCCAGATTGGTAGAACAGGTGAAGATGAGACAGAGAGAACTCGGATCGAGGGTTGATGCGCAAGAGAGTGGAATTCACTGTGAGTTGTGTAAAAGAGAGGCGGTCAAGCTGTGTGTCCCGTGTCAGATCCTATGTTGTGAGAAGCACGTGAAGCCTCATCAACAGAAAAGACACAAACTGGTCGAGCCGGGAAAAGATGTGGGAGAACTGAGATGCTCCGAGCACAAAAATGCAATTCAACTCTACTGTATCGATGATGGGAAATTGATGTGCCCGATGTGCATGGATGGACAACATCAGGACCACAAAGTTGTTGCTGTGAAGATTGCTCATACTGAACTCAAGGTTTGTGTTTCACACTATTTTTCATCACTCGATATGATTAATTCCAATTTTTTGTGTGAATCATTTTCACATTTATTGTAAGGTGGGGAGATATTTTTTCTTAAACTTCTCAAAAATTTTTTTTTCAATAAATCATGAAATATAGTCTTCTTGCAGTTGGACCTGAATTTTTAATGTACAAATTTACAATCTCGATCCAATCGTTATTGCCTCAATGTCATGAGATGAGAATATTTTTCACTTGCTAAACCTAGAGCTGTACTTTACCTTTTTCTCCAGGTACCTCCTGCCATTTCACCTTCCTTATTCCATATCAGCCCATTTCCAGAATCACATCCTATGTACAGTGCCCTTCAATACTATGTGCAGTGCAATCACATACTATGTACAGTGTATTGGAACAGTGAAGTGAAATTTGTTATTGCTATATACTCAAAAAAATTGGATTTGATATCAAATTATGAATATGAGGCAAGAGAACAGAAGATGAGTTTTTATTTGTGTGTGTGTGTGTGTGTGTGTGTGTGTGTGTGTGTGTGTGTGTGTGTGTGTGTATTCAAAACACCTCACCACCACGTTATTAAAAACACTTCACAACCACGGAAACAAAAGTTTGAGGGAGTAGTCCAGTGACAACACAGACACTGCACACAGAGATACATATATTATATATATATATACAGTCACGTGAAAAAGTAAGTACACCCCATGTAAAGTTTTGACTTTTTCAACATATTTCAACATACAGCTATTTGATCTTCATTTCAACAATATTGACAGATAAAGGTGATATAATATAACAAATATCATGAAACATTCACATTTTGTAGTCCATTGTATAATTTAAATAAACATAAATGCAAATTTCGCATATGGAAAAAGTAAGTACACCCCTACATTTATCACTACTTCAAATACCTAAAATTAGAATCAGGTGCACCAGCTCAGGTGCAAATGATTAGAACATCGTTAGAGAGGATCTTGGAGGAACCTGTTTTATTTAAACCTCAGACATTTAGTTTGGTTTGCTCTTTGTTGTTGAAGTGTGCAGCATCACCATGCCTAGATCAAAAGAGCTCTCTGAGGCCTTCAGAAAGAAGGTTAAAGATGCCTACGAGTCTGGGAAGGGATTTAAAAAGATCTCCAAACAATTTGAAATCAATCACTCGACTGTCCGGAAGATCATCTACAAGTGGAGAAGATTCCAAACAACTGCCAACTTGTTCAGGCCAGGCCGCCCCAGCAAGTTCAGCCTGAGAGCAGACCGCAAGATGTTGAAAGAAGTCTCTAAGAACCCCAGAATGTCATCACGGGACCTACAGGTAGCTCTTGCCACTGTTGATGTCAAAGTGCACGAGTCTACCATGAGAAAGAGGCTGCACAAATTTGATCGACATGGGAGGTGTGCCAGGAGGAAACCTTTGCTGTCCAGAAAGAACATCAGGGCAAGACTAAAGTTTGCCAATGAACACCGAGGCAAAGACCAGAACTTCTGGAACAATGTGCTCTGGACAGATGAGTCAAAGGTAGAGCTATTTGGCCACAGTACCAGAAGACATGTTTGGCGAAAACCAAAGACAGCATTTGACCACAAGAACCTGATACCAACTGTAAAGCATGGTGGTGGAAATATTATGGTTTGGAGCAGCTTTGCTGCATCAGGGCCTGGGCAGCTCACCATCATAGAATCCACTATGAATTCTTAATTGCACCAGAGGGTGCTGCAGGATAATGTGAGGCCGTCTGTCGGAAAATTAAAGCTCAACAGAAGGTGGACCTTGCAACATGACAATGACCCTAAACATACCAGTAAATCCACCAAGGAATGGCTGAAAAGAAAGAAATGGAGGGTTCTGGAATGGCCAAGTCAAAGCCCGGAACTAAATCCCATCGAGATGTTGTGGGGGGATTTGAAATGAGCTTTCCATGCAAGAAACCCCTCAAACATCACACAGCTGAAAGAATTCTGCATGGAGGAGTGGGAAAAAAACTTCTCCCAGTCGATGTCAGAGATTGGTAGACAGTTATAAGAAACGCCTACTTGAAGTTGTTTCTGCCAATGGGGGCAATACCACCTATTAGAGCCAAGGGTGTACTTACTTTTTCCACATGCGAAATTTGCACTTATGTTTATTTAAATTATATTTAAATAAAATTTAAATTATAATTATATTTTATTTATGGGAGCGAGACGTGGGTAATGAACGAAGAGCAGCAACGAAGGTTGGAAAGGGTGGAAATGCGAATGGTTCAGTGGATGTGTGGAGTATCGTTGAGAGAGAGGAAGACAAATGATGAACTGCGAAAAATGATGGGAATAGAGCCTGTGATTGATGCTGTGAAGAGGAACAGGTTGAGATGGTTTGATCATGCATTTAGGAAGGATAAAAATGACTGGTTGAGAAGAGTGATGGAAATGAATGTAGAAGGAAGTAGAGGACGGGGAAGACCGAGAAAGACTTGGCTAAAGATGGTGGAAGAAGAAATGCGGGCAATGGGGTTAACAAGGAGAGATGCAGAAAATAGGGCAAAATGGAGAAGATTGTCATGGGGCCCGCAAGGCTAACCCCCGCTCTAGCAGGGAAAATGGCCTTAAAATGCATGTTGTGTTGTTGTTTATTTAAATTATACATTGGACTCCAAAATGTAAATGAATGAATGATATTTGTTATATTATATCACCTTTATCTATCAATCTTGTTGAAATGAAGATCAAATAGCTGTATGTTGAAATATGTTGAAAAAGTCAAAACTTCACTTTTTCACGTGACTGTATATGTGTGTGTGTGTGTGTGTGTCTATATATATATACTGAAACGCAAAAGAAACTTACCACCTTTGAAACCTTTAAATATCAACAATAACACTGCGTGTAGTAAATGTGTGAACTTATTTGTGGACAATAGTGTCCTCACTGTCAGACAAAACGGTCACGGATGGTCACTTGAACCTTCAATGGTCACTTCATAGCACAGCTGTTGAACAGCCCTTTTGACTGTCAGTGATTAGCCAAGGGGTACGGGATGATTTTAATGAGCTGCACGTGATGTCTTGATATTGGCTTTAAAAAGGCCAGTGCAAAATGGGCATTTTGACCGAAAAATTTGACCATTTTGACCAACTTCAAAAAGACCGAAAACGCAAAAGAAACTTACCACCTTTGAAACCTTTAAATACCCAGACCTGAGACCTGAGACCACCCAGAACTGAGAACCTTTCAGCATGACAACGCTCGTCCCCATGCTGCTCGCTTTACCACTGCATTTCTCCAAGGCGAGAACATCAACACCATGCAGTGGCCTGCACTCTCCCCTGACCTGAATCCCATGGAGCACCTGTGGGATGAGCTTGGGAGACGCGTAGTTGGCAGGGCCAAGACACGGGCAGAGCTGCTTCAGACATTGAGGACTGAGTGGGACAGAATCCAGCAGCAATCCATCCAAAGACTGGTAGGCAGTATACGCCGACGATGCACTGCCTGTATCCAAAACAATGGTGGCCACACACGCTATTGAAATGGGACTGACATTGCACCCTGTGCTGTTCTGTACTGTAGAACAAACTGATGAGATGGTGTATCTTGGTCAAAAACTTGACATGTCATCAATAAAATGCCAATGTTTCAATTAGCAATTGTTGGTTTGTTTTATTTTGAACTGTTACAATTTTATTACATTTCAAACAAGTGGTAAGTTTCTTTTGCGTTTTCGGTCTTTTTGAAGATGGTCAAAATGGTCAAATTTTTCGGTCAAAATGCCCATTTTGCACTGGCCTTTTTAAAGCCAATATCAAGACATCACGTGCAGCTCATTAAAATCATCCCGTACCCCTTGGCTAATCACTGACAGTCAAAACGGCTGTTCAACAGCTGTGCTATGAAGTGACCATTGAAGGTTCAAGTGACCATCCGTGACCGTTTTGTCTGACAGTGAGGACACTATTGTCCACAAATAAGTTCACACATTTACTACACGCAGTGTTATTGTTGATATTTAAAGGTTTCAAAGGTGGTAAGTTTCTTTTGCGTTTCAGTATATATATATATATATATATATATATATATATATATATATATATATATATATATATATATATATATATATCTCCATGGTAAGATCTCCAACCTTTAATTGAACAAACAATGACTTAACGTTGAGTCATTGTTTGTTCAATTAAAGGTTGGAGATCTTACCATGGAGTCATTTGGATTTACTCCCAACCGCAAATCTTTGCTTATATATATTGTTGCGGACGCGGTTAAGATGTTATTTAGACCGAGCGGTGGTGTATTACCGCGACCGAACAGTTATTCCCCGATTAGAACCCGATTCCACCCAAACGTTGGCCGGATCGCACCGCGGCTGCTCAATGAGGGAAAAGACTAAAACGACGAATGCAAAGAGGAAGACGAAGGCAAAGAAAGGTTTGGAAATACTACTAAATTTATTTACTATTTACACACATAAGCAAAAAGAAAGCAGTCACGTTTATTTACAAGCACATAAGACGCAGGTGACTCAGTGAAAATACTAGCTTACCTACAGTCTTAATTAACCCAGGACAGAACAAACAAAAGACAGACTCACGCGGGTAATGATGACAGGAATCGCAGGAGGTGGATGGCTGGAGGTGAATGCTTGGTGGAGCCAACGCGGAGCTTGGTGGAGCTTTGGTGGAGGTGAACGCTTGGTGGAGCTTTGGTGGAGGTGAATGCTTGGTGGAGCCAACACGGAGCTTGGTGGAGCCTTGGTGGAGGTGAACGCTTGGTGGAGCCAACGCGGAGCTTGGTGGAGCCTTGGTGGAGGTGAACGCTTGGTGGAGCCAACGCGGCTGGTGGGGGGTTGGTGTGACGGGTTCTCTCTCCTTCCCTCACAAGCTTCAGGACTCTTTCTCTCTCTTTCTTAGTCCCACCCAGTCCAACAACTTCCTCTCTTGCTTAGTCCAACTCAAGGCCTTTCTGTCTTCTGATCTCCTCCCTCCTCGACTCTCTCTGGGGGCCTCTGCCTCGGGTTATATAAGCCCCACCCTTGACCCTTTTGCGAACCTCCCCAAAACGTTCTCTCTCCGCCCTCTAAAGCCAACCCCTCGTTCTGGGTTGGTCGGCAAGGGCTGGTTCACTCCTCCCCTCTATGACGAGGTGGGGACCCGCCTTTCTTCCCCAACCCTGCCTCGTGGTCAATGGCGGCAATTGGAAGGGAGGTAATTGGCAATGGCACTCGAGGCCTGGCAAAGACGAAAGGGGAAATGGAAGTTTTGGGAGTGGGAATGAAGGGAATCTATCTCTTTCACTGGTGCAATGGAGTATTTCTATTAATGGGAGACACAGCCACACCCTAAAACACAGAATAAGATATAACTATCGAACAGGGGTATTCTATGATTGGCTGAAGTGTATGCTTGTGGACTAATTATGGGACGCCCTTTGACCTTTACACAGTTCCGGAGGCAGGAGGCGCAGAATAACAATAATAATAATAATAAAGCACACAATCAAAAAAAATACAGTCCTCATATCCGCAACAATATATATATATATAGATATAGATATATAGATATAGATATATATAGATATACAGGGTGAGTCATGAGTGGTGCCCGATTTGTTTATATATACACAAAGAATTAAGTTAAGCACCCCTACACAACGAATTAAGGTAAGCACCCCCTAATATATATTCTTTGTGTATATGTATACATTGGCATATATTCTAAGGTATGTGAGATCAAATAATGATTGGTATGACATTAGCAATTATCCATTGATGAAATTGAGTGATCAAAGTGAAAAAAAGTGATTGGTTGAGTCAGTGATCCGATCACGTGGGTCCTACACACGTTATTGACGCAAAGATCGCTAGAGGTCTTCTCAGAACAATGACTGTACGTTAGAAAACATAAACGTCATCCACACTGTCCGTGATGGACCTATAGCTCCATACTTAAATTGAGGTGAAAATATGCCTAAAATTCCCAAAAAATTTCACCTTAAATTATTCAGAATAAAATATTGAAAACGGCATGATTGTTATGTTTTTATGTGACCATAATATCACTTCTCCAGAAAATATAGCAATATCATGGGTATATTACACTGTTTTGACGACAACAAACTTGTAATGTGCGAGGTTGTAAAAAAACGGGGGGGGGTGCTTAACTTAATTCTTTGTGTATATATACATATATATATATATATTGTTGCGGATATGAGGATTGTGTTTTTTTTATTGTGTTGTATTGTATAGTAAATTGTTGTAAATATCACCCTCTGTAAAATGTAATGATTCCTTGTAAATACCTCCTTAGTGTGAAGGTCAAAGGGCGTCTCGGTAGTTATTCCATAAACACCACATTGCAGGACACGATAAAACCCTTGTTCAGTAGCTTATATCTTATTATGTGTCTTAGGGTAAGGCTGTGTCTCCCATTAATTTAAATACTCCATTGCACCAAGTGAAATAAGAGTAGATCCCCTTTCATTTCATTTCAATGGCCAACTGCATTTTGGGCGGTTTTCTGCAACCACCATTGGCCACGAGGCAGGGTTGGGAAAGAAGGGCATGTCTCCACCTCGTCATAGAGGGGAGGAGTGAGCCAGCCCCGAACAACCAACCGAGCACGAGGGGTTTGGTTTGAGAGGGCGGAGGAAGAGCGTTTGGGGGAGGTTCGCAAAGGTTGAGGGGCGGGGCCTATATAACCCGCCGCGGGGTGTCCCCCAAAGAGATGGGCTGGAGAGAAGTGAGAGAAAGGCTGAGCTGAGCTGCGTGGAGAGGTACACGAAAAGGAAGGGTCCAAGAGAAAGCCGAGGAGCTTTTACGAAGCAAGCTACACGAGAGATACAGCAGAGGAGTGCAGCCCCGTTTCAACCAGCCGCGTGAAGCCCTGACGGTGTGCGCTGTAAAGCGGAATACAAGGAGTCGCCGCCCCCCCCCCCCCCGCTTCCCGCCCGGAGTGGACCCGCTTGCTGTGCCCTGTGATCCCACCTGCTCATCCTTTCCAGCCATTCCTGCCTGCAAGTTCCCCATTTTGCCTACGTGAGTTTGTTTTGTTTGTTCTGTCCTGGGTAGTAAACTAAGTCAGTATAAGCTAGTAATTTGCACTGTCACCTGCGTCTCATGTCCCCTGTAAATAAACGTGACTGCTTTCTTTTTGCTTATGTGTGTAAATAATAATAAACCCAGTTACTCTTCTGTACGTCTTCTTCCTCTTTGCATTCGGTCGCTTTAGAGTTTTCCAGATTGAGTAGCTGTGGCGCGATACGGCCAACGTTTGGGTAAATCGGGTGAATCGGGGAAGAACAGTTCGGCCGCGGTTATACCTCCGCTCGGTAAAAATAACATCCTAATCCGCGGACCGTAACAATATATATACGAGGTGTGTTCAAAAAGTATCCAACCTTTGTTCATAAAAAATACTCGTATCCAGATACAACAAACTTATACTAATCTCCTTCAAAGTAGTCCCCTTGGGTTGCCACACACTTCTCCCAACGGTTCTGCCACTGTCGGAAGCAGCGCTGGAACACATCTTTTGGGATGGCGCGCAGCTGGTCCGTCGCATTCCGCATGATGTCTTCTCTGGACTGAAATCTGGTCCCTTTCAGGGGCATTTTCAGCTTGGAGAAAAGCCAGAAGTCACACGGAGCCATGTCGGGAGAGTAGGGAGCCTGACGAAGCACAGGTGTGTTGTGTTTGGCCAAGAAACTCTGTATCAAATGTGAAGAATGGGCGGTGCGTTATCGTGATGGAGCTGCCAATTGCCCTCTGCCCACAGGTCCGGCCGTTTGCGTCGCACAGCGTCACGAAGGCGACGCAGAACCTCTTGGTAATACTCCTTGGTGATGGTGGTGCCGTGTGGTGCGTACTCGTGATGAACCACGCCACTGGAGTCGAAGAAGACGGTCAGCATGACTTTGACATTGCTGCAGACCTGCCTTGCTTTTTTTGGCCTCGGGGATGTTGGATGCTTCCATTGTGATGACTGCAACTTGGTTTCTGGGTCGTACCCATAAACCCAGGACTCATCGCCAGTGATCACTGTGTTGAGGAAGCTGGGATCGCTGTTCACAGTCTCCAGCATGTCCTGTGCGATCTCCAAACGGAGTTGCTTCTGCTCAATCGTTAGCAGCTTTGGTACGAACTTCGCTGAGATTCTCCTGAAGCCCAAATCCTCCTTCATAATAGAATGAACGGATCCAATGCTGACGCCCACCTCGTCTGCAAGTTCTCTGATCGTGATTCGACGATCCTGCATCACCAGGGTCCTCAATTGGTCAATGACGATCTCATTTCGGGATGTTGAGGGCCTACCCGAACGTGCTTCACTCTCCACTGATGTGCGGCCATCTTTGAAGCGGTTGTACCACTCCTTTATCTGTGTGGTGCTCATTGCTTCGTCCCCGAAGGCCTGTTGAATCTTGCAGATCGTTTCCACTTTGGAATCGCCAAGCTTTACACAAAATTTGATGCAGTAGCGTTGTTCAAGTTTTTCCGTCATTTTGTCAAAAACGAAAATCCGACGGCGCTCACTTACACTTCCTCACTCATCCGCGGTCTGCCGTCGAATGACAGCTTCTGCAGGTGGGAAAAAATTCATGCATCCGCAATTGCGCATTAGGATCGCCTACATACGTGCACCAATCAACGCCTCCCTAGCCTCATTTGTTTACGCACGACAAATTAAGGTCGCATACTTTTTGAACACACCTCGTATATATAGATATATAGATATATAGATATATATATAGATATATAGATATATAGATATATATATATATATTTCTGTTAGTTGATTGTTTGTTTGCCATTTGTATTACAGTGTACAAAAAGGTAGAAATAAATGAATGACATGTTTATCTAACCATTTATTCGGGGGATAATTATTCGGGCGCGGGCCCAGAAATCGGGCCCAGAAATCGGGCACGGGCGCTACTTTTGATTCACCATGTATGTACGAGTATCTGTATATATCTGTGCAGTCTCGATGTCACTGAACTATTCCCTCAAACTTTTGTGACATCCTACCAAACTTCTGGCATGCACCTATCTCTCTCGTGTGTACGTCCTCAGTGTATTGTTTTTTAAAATATTTTATTTGTAGTGTAGTTTTTTTTTCCCAACTTAAGTCTCCAACTTCATTTGTTTATAAAATGTAATATCACGTATATTACAAATACATTTGTGCAAAATAATTGTTTGTATTATGATTGGTGTAGACCATGACAAAACAGCACCTCAGGTGCAGTCATCTATCCATATATCTACATGTGAAGGAGACAGATCCTTATATGTGCAGTATAGGTAAACACATGAACCACTGCCTGTCGCGGGGAAGAGGTGCGAGTCTGGTGCGCGGAGGCAGGTGATTGGGTGGGAGGAGGAAGGGGGTGGAGTTAGAGGAGGGAGGGGTGAGGTTGGAGGAGGGAGGGGCAGGAGTGGGATAGGGCAGGGGAAGGAGTGGGATAAAGGAGGGGAAGGGATGGGAGAGTGACCTGGAATTTCCCGGCAACACTGGGTACTTTTCCTGGTATTTAAGTATACTAGGGCATGCCCGTACTATATATAAGCTAGGACGTGCCCGTACGTGGGTGCCCGTTCCTTGCCAAAAAAAAAAAAAAAAAAATTTTGTGTAGGGGTGTGTGTGTGTAAACATCCTAGGGCGTGCCCGTACGTGGGTGCAAAAAAACATGCGTGCAAACAACAACAACAAAAAAAAACTTTGAAACCACGTGGCAGTAACGACCACAGAACCCCCCCCCCTCTATTTACATGAATGGTTTGGTCCATTCGCAACGACCACAGAACCCCCCCCCTCTATTTACATGCAATGGTTTGGTCCATTCGCAACGCCAAAGCGAACGGCGAACGGCTAAATCGCCATAGCTCGGTAAGTACTTGTCCGATTAATTTCAAACCTTGAAAAGGCACATCCTCGGGTCCCCAGCAATATACCTGGCAAGTTTCAAGTATATCGGACCGGTAGTTGTCGAGAAACAGCGGTCACAGACAAACATACACACATACACACATACAAACACACATACAAACAAACACACATACACACATACACACAGAGATTAATGGAATTATAGATAGATGAAAGCATCAATATTGGGAGTGTCCTTATTATGTATATTTTTGATAACCCTACATATCGCTCTAATTATGGCAGCTTATGCAGTCGTCCATCTGTGAGACTGCTGGAGTAGCGTGTTATAGGTGATTGTAGCATGCCCATTATCTTATTGTTTCACAATAAAGGTGCACAATTCTTCTGCACTTTACCTTCTTTATTCTGTGCAGGGCATTTTGAGTGCAAACTGTCCTCAAGTATCAAATGCAAAGCAGCACGTTCAGTCCCAACTCCATCAGCTGCAGAAGGAAGTGATTGACACACAGGTAAGAAGCACAAAGGCCACCCCTGCCCGTTTCCACACTTGCCATCCTACTATCTAAGCGCAGGACCATTTTATTCCAGCACCAGGAAGGTTAATTTTTTTCCATTCCAACATAATAGAGATGTGAAAGTCCTCTTCTTGAAGTGCTTTGTAGTTGTTGCTTAACTATGCTCATTGATAAGTGCGGTTATGGTGAGGGTTAGGCATATATATATATATACATATATATATATATATATATATATATATATATATATATATATATATATATATATATATATATATATTGTTGCAGATCTCGAGCTCGTCGACGTACTGAGGGGGGGTGGGGGTGGGTTAAGCCCTGCTCCCCCTCGAGCTTCGAGTCCGCGAGGCCGCCCCCACGCTATACTCGTGGTGGACGGATTGCTGGCCAATTCCAGCCGCCGAGCCCGCAGCTAACGCGTGGAAGGGTTAACGGTCACAACCCGAGTACCTTCGACACACGCAGCTGTGAGAACGGGGGCTGAACCTCGCACGAGTCACGCTGGTCTTTGACACCCGTGCCGTTGTGCTTTGCGTAACTCGTGCCATTGGCACTATGAACCTGATCGAGCGGTTTTAACTCGTGCAATGCTAGGCCAATGGTGAAAGGACGAAGACGGCCAGGTTGGAAACAAACCACAGGATTTATTCACAAATGTACAATAATCATAGAAAAAGGGACACAGTGGAGAACCTTAACAGCCCTACTTACGTTCCCGGACAAAGGCCCTCAGACTCGTTCGGGGAAGGGGAGGAAGAGGGGAACGCGCACAAAGCCCGGCCGCTTGGTGCAGTTCACCTGGACGGCTCGTTTGGCGATTCCCCCCCAAGGATGGTCGCGGCAGGGACGTCGATCACAGTCGTGCACGTAACGGGAATCCGAGGAGCGTATCCCGAAGTCAGCGAGGCAAAGCGCACATGCAGGGAGTCCAGGCAGAGTTCGTCAGGGCAGAGAGCGCGTTCAGAGTGCGAATCCAGAGAGAGAGTTTGGGGGTCTGGGCCGGGTTTTATAGCCCTCGGAGCCCCCACTAGAATGTTCCACGGGCCTCCACTGGCCGCCGGGGGTCAGGTGTCGCGACAGCCCCTTATTAGTCACTCCCTTTTAGCTCTCATTGGCCGCTGTTATTGACCACTCCCTTTAGCTCCCATTGGCCGCCGTTATTGGCCACTCCCTTTAGCTCCCATTGGCTGTTTGCTGCTTACCAGCCACGCACTCCAGCTCCTCCCTCGGGCCTGCTAGACTTGTCCTAGGCCCATGATATGGCATTCCAGGCTTCAATGAGGCCTACCCTTTCTCTACCTGCCTCAACGCATACTAACACTGGGAAGGAGACTATACTTCACATTTAATAAGAAATAACGAACTAAGCGAGGCTACATGTTGTGGTGCAACTAACTATAGGGGGGTTGCCTTTATTTACAAAAACCGCAACAATATACATATATATATATATTGTATACAATCAATCAAAGCTTGTGGAGGAGTGAGAACACATAACGGAATAAAAACAGCATGAATAGGTAATTGGGTCGGGGTAGGCTTGAGGAGAGTTAATGGGTGTAGAAAATATTATGTTGGTTGGATAAGCATATATAGATTTAGGTAGATCTGCATAGGTAGGTGCTTCATCTGTCGTGATGGGGAAACCTCACCTGTAATAAGTTCTGTCTAGCCCGGTTTGTTCGGATTAAGGTGTATCTTCATCCCCATTACGAGGAATGGGGCATGTTAAATAGTTCTAAGGATTATGCTAACTCCATTGTATGTGAAACCTCTGTGAACATTCCCATGTCCCTTATGGCAATACATCCCACACATTAGTTAGCCCCATTAGTGCACACATGAATTCATCCCCTGCCGCCACAATGACTGAACGGAAAGACAAGCAGGAAGTGGCCGCGCAGTAGTACACCATGGCAAGCAAACATCGCGCAGGCAGGCCGAGAGACATGCACAGAAGGACCCCGTAACACGAGCACCGATTAGAGAGCAGGACGATGAAGGACGTGCCACTCTGACTGGCCACCGACAAATGACGATCACCAAAGGCGCGAACATTCGGCCAGTTGGTGTGGAGGGCGCAAAGGAGGACACAAGGAGCGACGCAGCGGTTGGACGAGAGAATAGGTGACGTCAAGGCATGGGCGGTAAAACGACTGGCAAGCTGACATTTTGCCCTTCTTGTTCCTGGATCCATCCTGCCTGGACCTCTGTCTCGACCTTTCTTCTTGCCTTGTTATTCTGCCCTTGCCTCGCCCTGCTCGTTTGATCCCTTCATCTTCGACTCTCTCGCCATGAACGTTGGGTGCATCGGAGGGCCGTGCCAAATCTGAGGAGGACGTTGCACGGCTGTGGAGGTGGGTTGCACGCCCGCTCGCTCGATTCGCGTGGGAGGCCTTGTCGGGGCCTAGTGTACGGGGGTGCGTCGAGGCCTGTTTGGGCCGACACCGGAGCCGCGCCTGGACGACGTGAATGGACCTGACGACTGATCGAGCTAAGACGCACAAACACAAACACAACGATTTATTTTCTTCATCCTTCCATTGTTCTGTATTTGAACTAAGGTGTGGGGACGTCCCAACTTAGGATTTAGTTTTACCCTTGCGCCCTTTGTTATCGGGTCTGTTAATAAATATTCCTGTTTGTACATTTCACATACGTTTTTGGTTGATTTATTAATTTGCAGGCAAAGACATCGTCGGACCGACAGGTAAGCCGCGGCATTCTCCCCCAACCCCCTGCTCGTGTATGATCCGCCATTGAATTGGAAACGCCTCGTTAAGCTCGATTAGCCATCCGTGGCATACTCTCGGTGTTAACTGAGCCAGCCACAGGACAATATCATGGTTGAGGAGCTCTTTTGAAGCCATCGAGGGAGGAATGGGATTGAACTGACTGAAGAGGTTGGTTCCACGGGTAGGGGAAAAGAGGACCAAATGAGTGGAGGTGAGCAGTTGGTCTGAATTTTTGGAGTCTCACCAGAAGAGAATTACTGGCAGGCCTCATGCACCCGACAGAATCCTTGGTGGGGCAAAGCACAAAACGGGCAGATGGTAGGAGAAAGAGAAACTGCATACCTGTCTGCGATGGGAAAGTTATAGGTTCAGAGGCTCAGTTTCATTGCAGGAGAGATCACTTGACTTCCACGACGTCAAGGTGTGAGGTAGGGGTGCCACTCCAAAGGGAATAGCAGTACTTTATGCTGTGGAAAAAGGCCTGGAAAGTAGTTAAATGTTCGGATGTGCCACGGAAAGACTTTGCATGATGAAGGAGGCCCAGTCGGTGGCTGACTTTCAAGGACAATTTCGATATGTGGTTTGCCGAAGAAATATCATGGCTGATAGTGAGGCACAAAAGTTTGAGTGACTGAACTTCTTCAAGAAGATTGTTGAGGAAGGTGGTCGGAGGATTCACCAGATAGTCCTTTCAGAGAGAGAGTGAAATTGTGAGATTTGTCAGGAATGAAGGGCATCTTCCAAGTTTTTTACCAGCTTGTAATATTTGTCATGGTCTGAAGAGCCCATTTCACATAATCGATCTCAAGAGGCTGCTCCCTGCATATCGGAAATATGAGGGATGTTCCAGGGAGTCAGAAAGATCGATGATTAAGATTAGCAATGGTCTGCATTTGTGAGTGATTTGTGTCAGCAGCTCCTCAATGCAACACTGCCGTGCGGCACTCCAGCCTTGACAGGGAGAGGAGATGAAAGGATCCCGTTGAGAGCCACACGTTGCTTATGAGAGTAGGGGAAGTCAGTAAGCCATGTGTGGAGTTGGCTCTGGATGCCATTGGCAGGGATGACGTATCCCAGGGTTATGCAAGTCTTGGAATCTCCGCTGGTTCTCAAACGTTGCGTGTTCTACATTGGTTAAAGCGTCATCCTGTTACCCCTTATATAATAATCATTAGAGTGTGCCAAAAGCGTTTACATATTATTGACAGACTTTATCAATACCTGGTGACGTCAAGGCACAGGCGGTAAAACGACTGGCTCGGGGTAGGCTTGTTGAGGAAGATAGGACCATTGGGAGATAGAGCCAAAAACGATACATAGCAGGATGTCTCAAAAAGTTGCAAACGGATTTGGACAAAACGTGGTGGACAGGTTGTGTATGTGACGAGGACTAATCGATTCGATGTTGGTGAAGATCTGAATATGGATTCGGATACGAGAATTATTTAATTTTCAAGCGATTCTTCACCATTGAAAGATCTTGTGAAAAGTGATATATAACATGATATTAAAAAAAGTTATGGACGAGTTATGAATAAACTTGGTGGAAGAGTTGGTTTGGTGACAAGAAGAAGCCGATTCAATCTTGGTTCAGGTCCGAATCCAGGTCTGGCCTATCAGTGGGATAGAAAACGTAAACTGTTCAGCCTGGTGGAGGCATGCGCTCTACCGAGTGCCCTTCTAGTTTGTAATGAGTTTTCACCTCTTGTGATTTTTTTTTTTTACGTTTGATCATTAATTGCTGTCCTTAAAATGTAAACAAGTTAAAATCCATCTCTACTAGTCTGAACTTCGTAAAAGTATAAATTTTTTTTATTGGAATCCTGAATCCCAAGAAGCTTTACAGATAAATGTCCACATCTATTTCACTGTGTCCTTCTAAACCCGCGCAAGGAATTGATATCTAAAGGCGCCCCTGACCCCTTTCATCGAAAACTCATTGCTCTCCTTGTTAATTATTTTACATTTTCCCTCAAAGTTTATTCTTTATTTTTGACTAAAATCAAACAATAATTCCTCCCAGCACGTAGGCAAAGGGACTAATGACCGGTTGGAGGCGAAGCGACGGACGTTGTGCCAATATGTGGATGAAGCTGTGGATCTGATGAAGAGGCGAGTCGACAAAATGCAAAAGAGGAGGCTTTTTCTGCTTGAGAAGCAGATCGAGAAGATGCAGCAAAACATGGAGTATCTCCGTAAAGTAGAATCCTCACTGCAAACATCACTGCAGGAGCTGGAGGCCATTTCCTTTCTGGGGGTGAGTTTTCAAATGTTGTAATGTTTAATTGAAATGGTTCAAGAAAGCTGTATCAAGTCTGTTTAATCCTGTACGTTCATGCGTTGAGAGCCTCTTGCAGGTGAATGTCGAGGACAATGCTTTGTACAGTGAATTTAACGTATGATGTACTTTACAACTTTTTTTATACAAGATCTCTCATGGAAGAGCTAGGACACAGAACACATCAGAACACAACATAACAAAGGGAACAGCAGGAGGAAGGGGAAACACCAATACCAAGGCGGAGGGAGAAAGTAGACGGAAGCGGACAAATACGGGACGCAAGTAACGATGAGGGTTAAGGGAAAACGCAAGGGGTGCACAAAATGGATACATAAGCAAAATTTTGAGAGATGTGGTGAGGTTTAATGGACATAGAAAAGATCATGGCTTTGGATGGGGGATGACTTGAGATGGTGCTGAACAGCTGTCTTGAAGACCTGGAGGAAAGAATTGGATTAAAGAGAGTGTGTAAGGCAGTTCCACAGGCAGGAAAAGAGAGGAATAAATGAGTGGAGGTGACCTTGATTGACTCCTGGCGGAGGAGTCAAACTGTGCATCAATAACCTCCCAAACCCCAAGAGTAACTCCGGCTGCGACTTCTATTCCCCTCTGCTCACAACTCCTGTTTGTCTGTGTGTTGTACCATCCTCCGAACTTTGATGACTACATCTACATCTCTCTCAGACAACATGCACCAACTTTTAACCACTCATCCCAACTCTCTCTCCCATATGTGGTGATTTCAATTGTCACCATGGCTGATTGTTGTTACCTCTCTCAACAGCCATGGCACTTCTGCAAAGGACTTATTTGACTCCATAGGACTGACTAGATCTGTAAACTTCCCACCTGGAATTCTGTGAGTGGCAAGTCCTCCCTTCTGGATTTAGTTATGACCAACTTCCCCACCCTCCCCCAACCCCTCCACCCATCCCCCAATGTATCTTGCTCTCCCTCTGCCCCAATTGGTTCATCTGATCATGTGCTTGTTAAGGTCAACAATCAACATCTCTGGCCATTCTCGGAGAACAGCCTCAGAGCCGAGGAGTCTGGCATTTCACTCAGGCCGACTGGCACGGTCTGTAAGCAGCCATCAATCATCTGGACTGGTCTCCTATATCTACCATGCCTGATATTAATTCAGGCTGGGAATTCTTCCACGGAAACCTGCTCTCCTTTATGCACAGATTAATCCCATCTCATCTTCAGTTATCATACCCATTACCCATCCCAACGATGGTACACTAAATCTTGTGGTGGGGCAGTTGCCTTGAAACAACTTCCATTCTCCTCCTGGAAGGCGAATCAGATCATTCCACAAAGCCTGTAACAAGTGTGTGTCCACTCTCAGAAGAGCCAGAAAACAACATCTGTCCAACCTCAAGAATGAACTTTCAAACTTGTCTCCCTCCTCTAAAACCTGGTGGCGCTTCGTTAAGTTTGTTTCCGGTGTATTATGGGCCCTTCCGGCCCCTTCCATCCCTACCCTCTCTTCAAATGGCACCACAGCCGACTCCGCTCATGAGAAGGCCGAATGCCTCTATTCTGTGTTTGTTTCCAAATATTGTGTCCCTAACCCATTTTATCTGTACACACCCTTCCTAGTCACACCCAACTGCTCCTGGACTTTGTGTATTTTGCATTTGAGAATGTGTAGAGGGTTCTGGCAATCCTAGACTGATTCTGCAACTAGACCTGATGGCATCAGATCACGTGTCCTAAAAACCCGCTCTGCTGCTCTTGCACTTCCGCTCTCTGCTATTTTCACATTGCCATTTGTCCTCGATCATCTTCTATCTGCTTGGAAGTCAGCCAACATCAATATATTATATAAAATATGAAAAAAGGATCGCTTTAACTACAGACCGATTGGCCTACTTCCATTCATCAGCAAGGTTATGGAATCCATCAAAGGAGGCATAAAATAATTTCTTTGCTCCAATAACCTCATCTCAGATCATCAATTAGGATTCATACCATGTCACTCGACATTGTACATGCTGCTTCTACTCTCCCAACAATGTAAGGAGGCTTTCAATGTCAGACACGAGATCAGGGCCATTTCTCCAGACATATATCGAGCTTTCGATACAGTCTGTCATCCCGCCTTGCTCTCCAAACTCTGCCGATGGCCTCCATGGCCAACTCCACTCTTGAATTACTGACTTCCTCCATTTTGGTAGCCAATGTGTGGCTCTCAATGGAACCCTTTCTTCTCCTCTCCCTGTCGAGACTGGAGTACCCAAGGCAGTGTTCTTGGCTCCATCCAATCCTAATCTTCATCAATGATCTCACTGACTCTCTGTAACATCCTCTTTATCTATTTACCGATGACACAATTCTCTCCCTCATCCTTCAAACCGATAGGCAGAAGCCTCTTCCTTCTCTTCAGACCTTGACAAAATCACAAGCTCGTCAAATACTTGGAACATGTATTTTAATCCAGAGAAATCACACATACTCACTCTCTCTCTCTCTCGCCCCCTGCTGGGATGTTGTGAGTTGGGTGTGGCATCATGGCGGCAGTGTACGTGCGTGTGTAGTTCGTTTTTGTGTTTCTGTGTTTTGTTCGTTTATCGTCTTCCTCTTTTCTAGTATTCTCTGTTCTCCCTTTTCCCTTCTCCTCCTTTTCCCTCCAGCCCCCCCCCTCAACCTTCGTTTTTGTTTCCCTCCTTATCTTTGTTATTTGTGTTGATTCGTCGTGTTTGTTCTCCCTTGTTCTTTTACCTTCCCCATTCCTTTTCAAGATGAGAGAGACAGAGAGCCCACAACGTGTGGTTTAGACGAGAGAGGCAGCATTAATCGTTTCATAGAAAGAAAGGTGTGTCGAGTGACTTTTCGAGGGCCCCCTTTGGTGCCTGGAAATGACGTCATACAGCGCCTGGAGATGGAATAGGAAAGCAGCGGTGTACAATAGGCAAGATGGCGGTAAGTTTATCTTATGTTAACCTGTTGCCGTGTACGTCACTTTGTGAGATGTAGTGCCTGGAGATGTCCCACTTGTATCAATACTTGAAGCTCGTTCCATGGTTGTATCTCTTGCCTTGGTGACCATTTTATAAACCATAACAGCACATCCAATGGTTCATGTGCAAGGATCTGTACCATGTTCTGAGTTGACCTGTTTCAGCACTTGTAGTTTATGGAATTATTCGACAAGGTGAGCTGTGCTGTGCATTTGATATTGTTGCGAATATGGAATTTGGCCTCCATACCCGCTTGTAAATATTCCCCTATTTTCCCCAATACTCCCCAACTATCCCCAATCCCCCATTCCCTAGTCCCATTGTCTGTAAACAACAATCAGTAGAGCCGACCTTCCCCTTTTTCCCCCATTAAATGTCGTGCCCAGGTCCACCGCACCACACGTAGACCACTTTCGGACATCTTGCTAGTTATTCTTAGTCTATGTCAGTTAAGGCCTCGTTGCCATTAATTATGACTCTTCGTTGCACCAGAATGTGATTATATGGCACCAGTAGTGAGTTTAGGACCTTTCCCATACCTCCTCCCATCTTCTTCCCCGTCTACAACAACAGAGGGGCACGGCGCTGCGCGGGGGGGAGTGTGCGTCCTCCCACCGGCTCGGTTAGCCGCCATCGACAATGCGCTCCAGACAACGCGCTCCAGACCATGCGCTCCACGGGGTTACCACAAAGGGGCTCCTTGTCAGCTCCTCGTCAAGGGCGGAGCCGGTAACCCCCCCGCACGCACCCAATGAGAAGCAACGTGCCGATTCCACGAGGCGGAGCTAACGAGCCGAGGGCGTGTCACTCCCCGCCGGATATACGCGGCCCCGCGCCGGATGTGACGTCAGATGCGCCCCCAGCTTGAGACGAAAAGACGCCACCTCGAGCGCTGTGCAACCTTCCGCATCTCTGGACCGGACCGGGTCGATCCTGCCCTGAGCCCAGGTGCACCTGGAGCCATCGACAACCGCTTTCCTGCCATCAACCCCCGTGTGAGTCAGCCTTGTCCCGTTTACCTGTCGTCTGTTGGGGTTAATATAAGGTTGTGTTTAAGTGCCTATCTTCCTTTGCTGTCCCTCTCGTCCCTGTAATCTGACCTTCCGTAACGAATATAATCTCCTCCGGAGGTCTTGAGAACTGAACCCTTGGAGTCGTGTCATTTGAAACCCAGCCATGTGTCTGTTCCTTCATTGACCTAGCATCGCGCGACTAGTCAACGTTCGGGTATAATATCGAGTATAATCTTGTGCAGACGTGGTCATCCCAAAACCGCTCGGTGAATAACATCCAAGCCACGTCTGTAACAATTGGTGTCGAGGAGTGGAATTCGAACCCGGGACTAAATTTATTAGGCCCAAATTTGTAACAAGTAGAATCGATTCGGAGCGCGTTTCCCGCGCGAAATTATAACGGCGAAATTTGAATTTGTTTTACGAAAATAAAAAAAAAACCGAATTTTGAAAGTCGCGCTATGGCGGATCAAGACAGCTGGGGTCCCGTAAAGGAGAGTGAGGTAGGGTCGATCCAGGACCAAATTGAGGGACAAGAGGAGAGCGAAGCAGTGAGGGCGGCAGGTTCGCAAAATAGCGCCGTCACGCACGAAGTAGCGGGCGCGCAAAATGGCGCCTCGCAAGAGCGCGTGGTAGCCGAGGCCGCTGTATCAACGGGCTTTAACATGCAGCCGATTGACATGCAGGCCCTCATTGCGCAGTTACAGGCAGCTGTACAGATGAGTATGGAGAGCCAAATTGAGCGATTGGGTGAGCGGTTGGGGAACCGGATGGATGCTCAGGGTGAGCGATTGGAGGACCAAATGGGGGTAATGGGGAACCGGATGGATGCTCAGGGTGAGCGATTGGAGGGCAAAATAGGGGTAATGAGGGACGAAGCGAGGGGTACCGGTGAGGGATTAGACAAGAAATTAGAGGGGTTAGACAATGGGATAGAAGGGGTGAAACATGGGTTAATGGGGGTAGAAAACAGAATGGCCGCTCAAGAGAATCAGATAGAGGGAGTGAAACATGGGTTAACGGGGGTAGAAAACAGAATGGCCGCTCAAGAGAATCAAATGGAAGGGATGCAGAAAGGGTTAGAGGGGTTAGAAAACACCATGGAAGGCAAATTGAGGGACATGAGGGACCAAGCGGAAAGGGAAGTTAACCAAATGGGGCAGCAGATAGAGGGGGTCAGAATGGGGGTAGAAACCAAACTGGATGCTCACAGGGAGGAAATGGAGCAGATGAGGGTGGCATCTGGGCAGGAGATGCAAGTGATGGGAGAAGAGATCAGAAGAGGTGTGAGTGAGGAGGTCGGAGGAGTGCGCGAGGAGGTGAGGCACTGTAAGGAGCGCATGGAGAAGGAGGTGAGAAAGGGGACTGTAAAATTGCAAGGGGGTATAGAGGAGTTGACGCTGGGAGTAGAACAACTGACAGTGGGACAAAAGGAGTTGGGGGACCAGGTAAAGAAGAACACAGCGGTAATAGAGGGTTTAAAATCGACACAGAAGGAGATAAAAAAGGACGTAGGGGTAATTAAAAAAGAGTGTCAGACGGTACATGAGAACCTGACGAGGAAAATGGACAAGGTGGTAGAGGTGATGGAGGTTAAAGAGCGGGAGGTGCGGGAGCACATATAAAAAAATAAAGTGGAGTTAGAGGAAGAACTTAAAGGGGCGCACGAAGAGATGAAGGAAATGAAGCAAAAATTAGAAGAAGTGGAAGAAGGGGTGAGCGAAATTAAGAAGCGACGGAGAGAGGATAAGAAAGAGATAAAGGAGGAAGTAAAAGAATTGGTCCAAAGTCTGTGTTCGGATCGTGATGATGTGCTCATTAACCGGATGAGGGATTCGCAGGTGATGGAGGAGAAGCGAAGAGAAAGAGAACCCGGTGTAAGTGGTGACCAATATGGTCGTGCGTATGATGCGCCAGGTGATTTAATAAGCTTGGGGGTCGAGATAGACCCGGATGTTCGTGAGAGGCCACGAGTGAGGTGTATGGCTGGTCCGGAGGGTATGGAACGAGAGGTGCGAGGTGTGGGTGAGCAAGGTTGTGGTGGTATGGAATGGGTAGCGGGTTGCGGGGGTGTGACCCATGCATCGACACCAACAGGGGTAGTTGTTGGAGGGACCGGGGAGGCACGAGAGCCCCTTGGGGGTAATGTACTGTGGGGGCCCGACCGGTTCGGCCCTGCGCTGACCCCGCAAGGGGCGACGCACGGGGTCCGGCCGGCGGGCAACGACTCGCATTCGAGGTGGTCCCACAAGGTCCCACTCGCGCCGTATGACGGCAAGAGTGATCTACGCGCGTACCTGGCGCAGTTCGACTGTGTGTGTAAGGGTAACGGTTGGGGTGAGGACGAAGGTGGAGTACACCTGGTGGCCGCATTGCGCGGCGCGGCGGCGGAGGTGCTGACGGCATTACCAGCGGGTGCTCTCACCCTGCCAGCCCTCCGCGACGCCCTAATTAATCGATTTGGAATAGAACAGCAGAGCGAGCTTGTTAAAGCTCAGCTCGCGCTGCGAAAGCGCAAGCCCCAGGAAGCCATCGGGGAACTTGCCCACGACATTCGCCGCGCAGTGGGGATCGCACATGCTAGCATGGCAGCGGATTCCCGGGAAAGCCTGGCGCTGGACCATTTTATCCAGGCCCTCCCGGACATTGAGCTCCGGCAACAGCTCGCCATGTGGCGCCCGCAGACTCTGAGCCAGGCGGCTGACGCTGCGGCCCGTTGGGAAGCAGCGAGGCCCCTGGCCCGGGGGGGCGAGCGTCTCGCAATGGCGGTCCGCCAGGTGGGACCCCCGATGGAGGGCGGACCCCTTAGGGGGCCCGCCCACGACGTGGGTCCTGACCTGGCGGGCATGGTCCGGAGGCTGGTGGACCAGCGCCTGGCAGGACCTGGACCATGGCAGGCGGCCCCGGAGGTGGCCCGCGGTGGACCACGAGCGGGTAATCCAATTCGGACCTACAGGGGGGGGAATTTGGAATTCCGGAGGCAAGCACCTTATCAGGTGAGGTGCTATACCTGCAACCGCCCGGGTCACCTGGCGCGGCACTGTCGAAACGCGCGCCGGGATGATCCCCGGCAGTTGAGGTCCTCAACTCCGCCCAGGGGGGAGCGGGTTAGCCGACCCCAGACACCCCCCCGCCAGACCCCGGGAAACTAGAAGGTGTCGGGCACGTAGGGCGGTGTTCGGCAGTAGAGGATGGAGGAGAGCCCTCATTGACGCGACAGGTCATTTATTGTGGCCAAATTGGAACCGGTAGCCTGACAATTAGATGCAAAATTGCCGGCGTAGGGGTAGACGCCGTAGTGGACACAGGAGCTAGCGCCACGATCATCAGCCCTGTGGTCCTTGATTCGAGCGCAGGTGGCTGGGATAAGATCCAGCGCCTGCAAAATTATAGTTTGCAGCTTGCTACCGGGGTAACGGCCCCGATCATAGGGCGTGGTTCTGTGACCCTCAAGTTAGGGTCGGTAAGGAGGGAGATAGATGTTTGGGTGGCGGAGGTGTGCGACCCATGTTTAATAGGGTTGGACCTGTTGACTGCCAGCGGTTGTAAAATCGACTTGTGCCGGGGGATCCTGCAGGTGGGAGTAGAAGAGCTGCCGTTAGGGGGAGTGAGCACGGCCGAGAGAGCGGAGCTGGAGGCTTCCGAGGCCGTGACCATCCCCCCAAGGGCCGAGGCGATAGTGCCGGCCCGGTGGGCAGCTCGCCCAACATGGCAGGAGTCCTGCGGCCTGGTCGAACCGGTGGCAGCGCAGTCCATACCGGGTTTAATCGTGGGCCGCACCCTTGTAAAAACGGACGGACCGGTAGTGGCCGTCCGAGTAATAAATATGAGTACAGAACCACGCACTATAGTAAGGGGCACGAGGGTAGCTGGCTGCACCCCCGTTGAGGAAGTCGCGACAGTGAGGGGCGAGAACGTCCAGCCGAGCCGACCCCGGGGGGAGCCTTCAATAACAAGTAGGAATTGGCCCGATCCCATTTGCGAGATGGTAAATCGTAGCAGTGTAGAGTTGGGAGGTACCCAGAGGGAGGCCTTACACAAACTGGTTGGGTCCCATTTGGACCTCTTCTCCCTGTCCACCGAGGATATTGGACGTACGGGCCTGGTGAAACATCAGATCCACACCGGTGAGGCCCGGCCTATTCGTCAGGCCGCCCGACGGCTCCCTTGGAGCAAGAGGGCGGAAGCTGACGAGCAGGTTGAAAAAATGCTCGACGCAGGTGTGATCGAGCCCTCGGGAAGTCCTTGGATGTCACCTGTTGTGCTGGTCAAAAAGAAGGATGGGACCACGCGGTTCTGCGTGGACTATCGCCAGCTAAACAACGTGACACTCAAGGACTCATATCCCCTGCCAAGGATTGATGACACCCTCGATGCCGTTGCGGGCTCAAATTGGTTCACAACTTTGGACCTCAAGAGTGGGTATTGGCAGGTGGAGATGGATAGGGCAGGGAAGGAGAAAACGGCATTTTCCACAGGTAAGGGACTGTATCAGTTTACTGTGATGCCGTTTGGTTTGTGTAACGCCCCCGCCACCTTTGAAAGATTGATGGAGCATGTACTAGGCGGCATGCCATGGCAGTCATGCCTGGTGTACCTGGATGACGTCCTGGTACATGCCCAAACGTTCCCCCAGGCAGTAGCTAATTTGGACCAGGTGTTCGGGTGCCTCAGACAGGCAGGGTTGAAGCTGAACCCGAGCAAGTGCACTTTGTTTGCAAGAGAGGTGGCCTATCTAGGTCACGTGATTGGCCGCGAGGGGGTAAAAACGGACCCAGACAAAATTAAAGCGGTAGAGGAGTGGCCCGCACCACGTACCATCAAAGAGGTGCGGGGATTTTTGGGACTCTGCTCCTACTACCGGCGCTTTGTGGCGAAATTTGCGGAGTTGGCCCGTCCCCTCCACCGGCTTACGGAGAAGGGGACGCGATTCAATTGGACACGGGAGTGCCACGAGGCCTTCCAAAAATTGAAGGGGTGTTTAACATCCGCACCCCTTCTAGCTTACCCCACTAGTGACGGGACATTTACCCTGGACACGGATGCGAGCCAGGAAGGATTGGGCGCAGTTTTGTCTCAGACACAGGAGGGCGTGGAGAGAGTGATTGGTTATTATAGTCGGGCCTTAAGTAGGCCCGAGAGAAATTATTGCGTCACTCGCAAAGAGTTATTGGCTATGCTGGCTGCCATGAACCATTTCCACCCGTACTTGTACGGGCGGAAATTTTTGGTTAGAACTGACCATTCCTCCTTGCAATGGCTCCTTCGGTTCAAGGAACCGGAGGGCCAAATTGCAAGGTGGTTGGAAAAGTTGCAGCAGTACGATTTTGATGTGGCCCATAGGGCCGGGAAGGCCCATGGTAATGCGGACGCACTCTCTCGGCGTCCTTGTCTGGGAGAAAACTGCAAATTTTGTGCGAGACACGAGGAGAGGGAACAATTGGGTGATTCGGACCCGACCCTCGTTGTCCGGGCAACCCGGGTGAGAGGGCCAATTTTGCCACTAACTGCAGATGAGGAATTCGGAACTTTGGCATGGAGCACGGCCCAGCAGGAGGATCCTGTCCTGGGGCCAGTGTTCAATTGGGTCAAACTGGGGCAAAGACCAAAGGGGGAAGAGGTCACCCCCCTCGGGGCACAAACAAAGGCATATTGGGCTCAGTGGCAGACCCTGGAATTGAAAGGCAACATCTTGTATCGCAAGTGGGTGGAGGTTCCCTCAGATCGAACTTCCTGGCTGGTGATAGTCCCTGACAAATTCAAGAACGTCATATTGCAACAGGTGCATGGTACCCGCTCCGGCGGCCATTTGGGCAGGACAAAGACAATATCTCGGGTCCGCCGGAGGTTCTATTGGGTGAATATGGGGCGCGACATACAGGACTGGTGTCGGAGATGCGACGCCTGTTCTGCCAAAAAGGGACCAGCACGGAGGATGAGGGCCCCCCTTCAATTACATCAGGTGGGGGCCCCCCTTGAGCGGGTGGCTATGGATATTCTAGGACCGCTGCCCCGCACCCGCCAAGGTAATAAGTATATCCTCGTGGTAATGGACTATTTCACCAAGTGGCCGGAGGCCTACGCCCTCCCCAACCAAGAAGCAGGGGTGGTAGCGCAGGCCTTCGTGGAAGGATTTGTGTGCCGGCATGGGATTCCACAGGAGTTGCACACCGACCAGGGACGAAATTTTGAGAGCAAATTGCTAAAAGATGTGTGCAGTCTCCTGTCAATTCGGAAAACCAGAACAACGCCTTTAAGACCTCAATCTGACGGGATGGTGGAAAGATTCAATCGAACTCTAATCCAACAACTGGCACTGTTCACCGCCACCCGTCAGGATGACTGGGACGAACATCTCCCTTACTTGCTCATGGCCTACCGAACCAGCCAGCACGGGGCCACCGCATGCAGTCCAGCGTTGCTTATGTATGGGCGGGAGTTACGGGCTCCCGCCGACTTGCTATGCGGTCCCGTGCCAGACACAGTGGTTAACCCGCCGAGGGAGGGGTACGCACGTCACCTAGAGGAAGGCATGGAGCTAGTCCATGCCTTCGCCCGCCGCCAACTCCATCTGGCGGGGGAAAAGATGAAGCGCAGGTACGACGACCGGAGCCAGGGGAGTCAATACGCTCCGGGGATGAAGATTTGGTTCTTTAATCCCCGGAGGCGGAAGGGAAGGTGCCCAAAACTCACCTCCCCCTGGCAAGGCCCAGGAGTCGTCCTGTCGCAAATCTGTGACGTGGTCATTAAGATCAAAATGGGGCCACGAGCCCTCCCTCGGATCGTCCACGCCGACCGGATAAGACCTTACACCGGCGAGCAGGCGCCCCCGTGGATTGCCTCGGCTTTAGATGCCGAGGCGGGACCCAGTACCTCTGAATAAGGGGGGCTTATTAGTGCCAGAGGACTGGGGGATTGAGGAGCGATGTGCCCGGTGGGTAAGAGTGGCATCCCTGCCACCCTGCCCAAGGGGGGGCAAAGGAGCAATAGCTTATGGGGTGTATGGCAGTGAAAACTAGCCCGGGTGGGTTAGGATATGGTGTGTAGGGATCTAGCGAGGATTGACATTAGGTGACGTTAAGTTTAGTTAGTGACTGATACCTGTAGTAGGGACGCAGGTAGATTAGTGTGGATGATAATGACGAGGGAGCGCAATAGTTTAAAGGGACGACTGGGAAGCGCAAGTTTCAGAAGGGAGTAGTTAGCTGAGATGATGCCGTGTTTGTGAGAATTGAACAGGTGTGATTGCACAGGTGTGCAACTGGACAGGTGTGTGGAGCAGTGTATGAGTAGTGAGTGTGTGGATCAGCGCGAATGCGCTTGGGGAGAGAAGGGTGCAGGTGGCACCAGGTGTGAGAGCACAGGTGTGCAGGTACAGGTGTGTGGAGAGAGTTGGAGTGAGTGGTACGGAGTGGTGTGCAAGGTGCGAAGGTGTGGATGGGGGAAGAGTGGACCCCTTTCACGAGTACCCGGGGCGGGTAGTGTAAGTGTTAGGTAGAGGGTGCAGGTAAATTGTGGTTGGATATTGGCATTTGTGGTGCGGTTGCAGAATGGTATTGTGGATGGGTGCATTAGTGTTGTGGAAATGGCTGGGCGTGTAGCCTGTTAGTGTGTGTAGTTGGTTGGGCACTCCACCACTGTGAGGATGTCGGCCAGGTGAGGCCGCAGGTGGGCTCTGGGAGCCGGTAGTTGTGAGTGGGTGCCTGAGGATCCCGGGTGTGGATCGGGCAGCCCAGTGCCAGAGAGGGCACGGAGTGGGGAGAGCGCCAGAGGGCCTTCCCCAGGTAGATAGGTTAGGGTAAGGAACAGGTAAGCTCGGAGGCAACTACAGTGGTGGAGGTGTGCAGGTGGGTAGACCCGCTGGGAGAGGTACACGCCACAGCCCAGAAATTGTGCGAGGGCACCGGGAGATGAATCGGGGGAGTGAGACCCCAAATTGAAGAGCACCACAGTTTGGCCAATGGGAATTGGTTTTTAGAACCCATAGTGTAAGAGGGCCAATGGTTTGGCCGGAGAAAGACCCCGGGTAGTGTAAAGTTGTTAAAGTCATTTAGGAGATAGTTAGGATTGATGAACCTGTCGCACCATACGCAGCCACTTACCTGAGGTGATGATGATGACTCCACACCTGTGTTTTCTTGGTTTGTAGCAGGAAATGAGATTGCTGTGGATTTGTGAGATGCATCACGACGTGGATGAGACATTGGGGTGATTCCATCTCTCCCTCCCTAGGAGGGACTGATGATGAATTGGTAATGGCAAATTTTGATGTTGAGTTGAAAATGGCAAATTTTGATGAGAGTTGAAAATGGCAAATTTGATTGGTTAGGAGGGAGAGAAGACGAATTTGGTTTATGGGAGGAACGGGGAAGACAGTAGGGATGTTTGTTGATTTGTAAAGTAGATGTTTATGGGTAGTGTTGTGTTTTGTGGATGCAGTAAGGGGTAAGGGAGGGGCCATGTAGGTTACCTGGTGGGGGGGGGGCGTACGATAGGAACGTACCTGTCTCACCTGGTTCCCATGTGCCCCCAGTGTGCATCATCTTGTATTGCGTGCACTTTTGCGCCCTTACCACCTTACTCACTTGTCTGCTTCTTTTGTCTCCCACCTCCGAGGATCTGGCTTTGGGGTAGAGAGAGAGGAGAGAGAGGTGCTGGCTACGCAGTTGTGGGCCTGCACTTTCGCTGCTTGCTGCTTGGATCGATACACCATACGGACCGCAATGTTTGTGGCCACCCACAATGGACCGCAGTTCTTTTGCGGCCAAGCACCACCCGTGGAAGGACCTATGGGTCAACGTGGCACCTATGCCAAACAGGTGAACCACTAACAGTTGGCCCCCTGACGGCCGCAATATAGAAATGGACGCGGTTGGCGCCTTTCTTTATTTTTGAAAAGAAGTAAGAAGGCCAAGTGCACCACACGAAGGCAAGACCAGCAGCAGCCACACAATGATTCATAGACACTTTATTGGTGCACCGGATGGTGCTCACTGTGTGATGGGGTGGTGCTTGATGCTTGGAAGGGGTGCTCTGCACATTATTAAAGGCCGTAGGCCACAGAGCACTCGTGGGTTGGTGTATCGATGCTAGCATGCGTGCTCTCTCTATGCATAACATCTGCATGTGTTCCTCCAAAAACAGGTCCTGGATCGTAGTGTAAATATCAGCGTAGTCTTGTGTAAATAATGCTCCCTACCGGCTGTATGTTTAGTTTGAGAATTCTTTCCGGATTCGGTTATCCTGTGGGTGTGTTTCTGTGAGGAGAAGGGTGCAACGTCGCAGGGGGACATATTTACTCATTCGTGAATATCTGTAAAACTGTCGCACTCAGGGTAGAGTTAATAGTAGAGGGAACTACATTGCGTGCCACACGTAGGTAAAAATTTATCGGGTCGGGACGCCCCGAGGGTAGAGAAGGGTGCAATGTTGCGAATATGGAATTTGGCCTCCATACCCGCTTGTAAATATTCCCCTATTTTCCCCAATACTCCCCAACTATCCCCAATCCCCCATTCCCTAGTCCCATTGTCTGTAAACAACAATCAGTAGAGCCGACCTGCCCCTTTTTCCCCCATTAAATGTCGTGCCCAGGTCCACCGCACCACACGTAGACCACTTTCGGACATCTTGCTAGTTATTCTTAGTCTATGTCAGTTAAGGCCTCGTTTCCATTAATTATGACTCTTCGTTGCACCAGAATGTGATTATATGGCACCAGTAGTGAGTTTAGGACCTTTCCCATACCTCCTCCCATCTTCTTCCCCGTCTACAACAACAGAGGGGCACGGCGCTGCGCGGGGGGGAGTGTGCGTCCTCCCACCGGCTCGGTTAGCCGCCATCGACAATGCGCTCCAGACAACGCGCTCCAGACCATGCGCTCCACGGGGTTACCACAAAGGGGCTCCTTGTCAGCTCCTCGTCAAGGGCGGAGCCGGTAACCCCCCCGCACGCACCCAATGAGAAGCAACGTGCCGATTCCACGAGGCGGAGCTAACGAGCCGAGGGCGTGTCACTCCCCGCCGGATATACGCGGCCCCGCGCCGGATGTGACGTCAGATGCGCCCCCAGCTTGAGACGAAAAGACGCCACCTCGAGCGCTGTGCAACCTTCCGCATCTCTGGACCGGACCGGGTCGATCCTGCCCTGAGCCCAGGTGCACCTGGAGCCATCGACAACCGCTTTCCTGCCATCAACCCCCGTGTGAGTCAGCCTTGTCCCGTTTACCTGTCGTCTGTTGGGGTTAATATAAGGTTGTGTTTAAGTGCCTATCTTCCTTTGCTGTCCCTCTCGTCCCTGTAATCTGACCTTCCGTAACGAATATAATCTCCTCCGGAGGTCTTGAGAACTGAACCCTTGGAGTCGTGTCATTTGAAACCCAGCCGTGTGTCTGTTCCTTCATTGACCTAGCATCGCGCGACTAGTCAACGTTCGGGTATAATATCGAGTATAATCTTGTGCAGACGTGGTCATCCCAAAACCGCTCGGTGAATAACATCCAAGCCACGTCTGTAACAATATTATTCTGTTGTGTTAAGCGGGACGTGGTGATTGCTCTTCAGCAAATGTCCAAATTAATCACATCTTACATTATTTGTTCTAATAAAATAAAGCAGAAATATATTCAGGAATGGTGTATTAATCCTTTGTTTTCTGTATTTTTCAGGGTTTCCAGGATCTCGTGAAGAGGTAGGCCTGCAATGCCATCTATGTATCACATTATCTGGCATATCGTGATTTTTGAGCCTCCCCCTGTAGTATAGGGGAAGGCTTATGCCTTTTGTATGGTTTCTTTCTACAATTGGTGCTGCCAATTTTTATTGGTACCACAGACTTTATTAGGCCCTTTTGAGTAGGCTTAGTAAACCAACATTTAAAATAATGATTTTCTTTTTCTCCCTGCACTCTCAACACTCCAAATTTCCGAACTGTATTTCAGAGCCGGCAGGGACTTTCGGAACGAAATTTTGCATAAATAATGCGAATATAAAGTATGCGGAGTTGACATAATGCTTTTGACCTTGACCCGATTATAGATATTTTAACTTTTTCCACAAAACTTTGACTAAGGTTTGTCCAATCAGAACAAAATTTCACTTTCTAGATAGCCCAGAGCAAGGTGCATTTAAGCTCAATTTATATCATAACCCTCCAGGTTAAAGGTCAAGGTCTTGCACCAGTTAGAAGTACTAAACCACCATTTAGGTTTTTCTCCCTTTTTATGCCATGTCCGAGCTCAATCTTGCAGCCAGCAGAGACTTTCAGAATGAAATTTTGCTGCAATAATGGGAATACAAAGTATGCAGGTCGTGATTGTTTTTTGACCTTGACATTTTAAGGTCTTTACCCAATTAGACGTTTTAAACATTTTTCATGAAAGACTTGACTAGGTTTTGTGTTATCAGAATGAAATTTTGCTGCAATAATGGGAATACAAAGTATGCAGGTCGTGATTGTTTTTTGACCTTGACATTTTAAGGTCTTTACCCAATTATAGACGTTTTAAACATTTTTCATGAAACACTTGACTTGGTTTTGTGTGATCAGAATGAAATTTTGCTGCAATAATGGGAATACAAAGTATGCGGGTCATTGTTTTGATCTTGACACAATTTTTAAGGTCATGACCCAATTATAGACATTTTTACTTTTTTCACGAAACGTTTGACTATGTTTTGTGTGATCAGAATGAAATTGCCATCTATAGATAGATTAAAGTAAGTGGCATTTATGCCAATAATTTACATCATGCCCATCCGGTTTAAAGGTCAAGGTCAAATGGCGGTTTGTAAAAAAAAAAGAATATATTTTTTGTCATCACTCAATTTTGCCAATGTGGAATCTCAAAGCCTGCTTGGCCTTCCAAGATGTTCTTACATCATAATAGTGGACCCGTACTACTGTTGTGCACCTGATATTTGTTTTGTGTTCTTGACCTACTTTTTACGGATTTCAGATCTACTTTTTTGGGATCCGGGTGCGGGAAAGAAAAGAAAGGAAAATGCAGAAAAAGCTGCCAGAAAAGGCAGAGCATGAAAGTTATTAAGGCAGCCAAGAAGGCTGCAAAGAAAGAGGTAGCAAAGGCACAGGAGGCATGTAGGAAAATGTTCGGAGAACGCTTGGATTCGAAGAGGGTCAGAGAGCGGTATTCAGGATTGCAAAGCAGATAGCGAAAGAGAGGTGTGATGTGATGGGGGTGAGTTGCTTGAAGGATGAAGTGGGAAAAATCGTTGTGGACCCAGATGGAATTAAAGGAAGATGGAAGAGATATATGGAAATGCTGTTGAATGCAGAGAATGAATGGGATGGCAACATAGAGAGTAACCCAGTTTTAGGACCGGCAGAGAAGATAACCGACAAGGAAGTTGAGGAAGCGATAAAAGCAATGAAGAGTAGCAAAGCGGGAGGGCCGACGGGAGTTGTGGGAGATATGTTGAAGGCAGCGGGAAATTGGGGTGTGAAGAGAATGACAAAGATCTGCAATCTGGTGGTGAAAGAAGGCCGCATTCCAGTGGATTGGGAACTGAGTACCCTCGTCCCTCTATACACCTGGAAAGGTGACCCTCTGGAGTGTGGCTCATACCGAGCGATAAAGTTATTGGAGCATGGAATAAAGGTATTGGAAAGGGTGTTGGAGAGGAGGATAAGGAAGAAAGTGAAGATCGACGAAATGCAGTTTGGATTTATGCCAGGAAGAGGAACGACAGATGCACTTTTCATTGTGAGGCAGTTGCAGGAGAAGTACATGGAGAAGAGGAAGAAGTTGTTTTTTGGATTTGTTGATCTGGAGAAAGCATTCGATAGGGTTCCACGCAAAGTATTGACATGGGCATTGAGGAAGTTAGGAGTGGAGGAATGGTTGATCAGAGTAGTGATGGCAATGTACAAAAGAGCGTGCACAGCTGTAAGGACGAAGGACGGGAACAGTGGTGAGTTTGAGGCGAAGGTGGGAGTGCATCAGGGGTCGGTACTAAGTCCACTACTATTTGTGGCTGTGATGGAGGTACTGGCTCAGAACGTAAAGGAGGGTTTACCGTGGGAGTTGTTGTATGCAGATGATCTGGTGTTGATTGCGGAAAGTATGGATGGACTGAAGGAAAAGATGAACAAGTGGAAGGAATGTATGGAGACAAAAGGTCTGAAGGTGAATGTCGGAAAAACGAAGGTGATGGCAAGTGGTAAAGCATGTGGTGAGGTGGAAAGAACGGGGAAGTGGCCGTGTGCTGTATGCAGGAAGGGTGTCGGAGTGAATTCCATGCAATGTACAATGTGCGCTGAGTGGGTTCATCAAAAATGTAGTGATTTGAGAGGGTCATTAACCAGTGTGGCAGCTACATTCAAGTGTAAGGTGTGCACAGAGGGAGCTGCAGATGGAGGAAATGTTGAGTTGGATCTTGGAGATGGCGTGAAGCTGGAAGGTGTGAAAACATTTTGTTACCTAGGAGACATGCTGAATGGAGAAGGTGGATCATACTCGGCAACGGTTGCTCGAGTGAGATGTGCATGGAAGTAGTTTCGGGAACTGAGTGGCGTGCTGACGAGGAGGGGAGTGTCGTTGAAGCTGAAGGGAAATGTGTATGCTGCATGTGTGAGAAGTGTTATGATTTATGGGAGTGAGACATGGGTAATGAACGTAGAACAGCAACGAAGGCTGGAAAGTTGGAAATGCGAATGGTTCGGTGGATGTGTGGAGTATCGTTGAGAGAGAGGAAGACAAATGATGAATTGCGAAAGATGATGGGAATAGAGCCTGTGATGGATGCTGTGAAGAGAAACAGGTTGAGATGGTTTGGTCATGTGTTGAGGAAGGATGAATGTGACTGGTTGAGAAGAGTGATGGAAATGAATGTAGAAGGAAGTAGAGGACGGGGAAGACCGAGAAAGACTTGGCTAAAGATGGTCGAAGAAGAAATGCGGGCAAGGGGGTTAACAAGGGGAGATGCAGAAAATAGGGCAAAATGGAGAACATTGTCATGGGGACCGCAAGGCTCACCCCCGCTCTTGCAGGGAAAATGGCCTGAAAATGCGTTGTTGTTGTTGTTTTTTTTTTGGGGATTGTTACTTGATTAATGAAAACCACCTTTTCGATCATAACTTGAATAATTTTCCTCCACTTTTCATGATGTTGTTTTATGGATAGAATGTAGATGGAGACACATTTGCTTTATTTACATTTTTTATTTCTTTATTTATTTCATGATGTTTAGGGCTAAATGTTGAAGGTCAAGGTGATATAGTGGTTCAAAAGAAATATGGCCATCATTGGATCAAGGGCCAAGGATAAGGTGTGGGCAATCACCAAGGGTAAGCTCCTTGGTAAGGACATTGGTAAGGTCACCAGGGTAAGCATACCCTTGTCGTTCGCATAGTGATGGCAAATATCTGGTTTCTTTTGGTTCTTCCCTGATTCAAAGATTAAAATATTTTAATTTCTCGCCTCGAATAAGAGGAAGGGGAAACTAGGGATGAAAAAGTAATGGAGCAAAAATGAAATGGAAGCAGAGGGAAAGAAGCAAAATAACCTGCAAAAGAATGTGTGGGCTTGGGGACATTTAATCAGGATAGATGTGGCATGAGGTGATGATGAACAGTCATCTTGATGCCCTGGAAAGAAGGATGAGATTGAACAGACTAAGGAAATTGGTTCCATAGATGAGAGAAAAGAGGAACAAATGAGTGGAGGTGAGGAATGATCCTGCATTTTGGGAGTTTCACAAGAAGTTTCACCCGAAGTTTCACCAGAAGTTTCACCCGAAGTTTCACCCGAAGTTTCAGTTGAAGTTTCACCAGAAGTTGCACTACCATATTTATGGAGATTTACTACTAGAGTCGTTCATAAAGAACTTGTATTTGATATGAAAATAAATATTTTACAAACCTTTTCTATTCCAATAACCTCTCCTACCCTACCTAAAGTAATATTTTTCCTTTTCATTCCAAGGATTCAGTTTGTGTTGGACTTTCAACACAAGAGCGTGACACCACCCACACTGCTGGACTTCTCGAAGGAGGAGAAGAGTCTGGACTCGCTCATCGAGCTGAACCACAACCTGGTGGAGACGATAACGAGTGAGTAACACAACCATGAATGTTTAGGAGAATAATGAATAAGGAAAGATAAAATGTGAGATAAGCAGTATCATATATTAAAGGTGCAAATGGTAAAGTATATCAAAGCTGTTGTAACTCTTTCCTTTCCGACATGTTTCGGGTAGCTGAAAAGGTGGGTAGCTGAAACAAATCGGTGCGAGGTAAATGGGAGGTAATGGGAGCTAATTATATTCCGTTTCCGTTACTGAAACATTGTCACAAATTATTTAATGTTTCTTAGGAGGTGTATTGGTAAGGTGTGAGGTTAGTTATTGCACGAGTCCATCGAAAATTTTATTCAGAGTTTATTGCCCATATATAAATGACGAGGTCATATTTGTGGAGGTGAGATGTTTATTCTAAAAGTTGATTTGTATAAAATGGTAACAGATTGTAATGTTGATTTTGGTCCTCAAACTGTATATAGAAAGATCACCGGTGTACAAGTAATTTCCTGTTACTTCCGCATTTAGAATCGTCCAGCAAATGCAAGCGGCTTGATAAAGGACGGATCTCCGTGAATGTTCTCGCTCCAAGGATTTAGAAATGGGAAAGAGAAAAGAAAGAACTGCTCACCTCCACTCATTTGTTTCTCTTTTCTCTCGCCTGTTGAATAAACTTCGCCAATCGTTTTTTTTGTGTGCATGCAGAGTCGAGGCTCGTGGAAGAGCTGGACCACATAATGGGTCAGGATGCAACAAAACAAAAGGAGCAGCCACAAGAGAAGGGGGAAATGCCAATAACAGGGCCGAGGGAGAAAGTAGACGGAGACGGACAAACAAGGGATGTGGATGACGATGAGGGCTGGGGGAGAACGCAAAGGGTAGACCAGATGGATATAGAAACAAACTTTGGGCGGATGGTGGAGGTGGGTTAACGGAGGTAGGAAAGATCATTGTTTTTGATGGGGTCCGAAGCCTCTCCTCAGTGAAAGACACATGAAAGCCCGCTTGGAGTTTGCAAAAAAGCACCTGAAGGACTCTCAGACTGAGAAACAAGATTCTGTGATCTGATGAAACCAAGATTGAACTGTTTGGCTTCCGTCTGGTTACTCTGCCATAAAGCCCAGATCGGTGGAGTGTTGCAGTGATGGTTGCCCTTCTGGAAGTTTCTCCCATCTCCACACAGCATCTCTGGAGCTCAGCCAGAGTGACCATCGGGTTCTTGGTCACCTCCCTCACCAAGGCCCTTCTCCCCCGATTGCTCAGTTTGGCCGGGCGGCCAGCTCCAGGAACAGTCCTGATTGTTCCAAACTTCTTCCAATGAAGAATTATGGAGGCCACTGTGCTCTTGGGAACCTTCAATGCAGCAGAGATTTGTTTGTAGGCTTCCCCAGATCTGTGCCTCGACACAATCCTGTCTCTGAGCTCTGCAGGCAGTTCCTTCGACCTCATGGCTTGGTTTTTGCTCTGATATGCATTGTCAGCTGTGAGACCTTATATAGACAGGTGTGTGCCTTTCCAAATCATGTCCAATCAATTGAATTTACCACAGGTGGACTCCAATCAAGGTGTAGAAACATCTCAAAGATGATCAAGAGAAATGGGAGGCACCTGAGCTAAATTTCAAGTGTCATAGCAAAGGGTATGAATACTTATGTCAATGTGATATTTCAGTTTTTTCTTTTTAATAAATTTGCAAAACTTTCTAAAATCCTGTTTTCTCTTTGTCATTTTGGGGTATTGAGTGTAGATTGATGAGGGAAAAAATGAATTTAAACGATTTCAGCATAAGGCTGCAACATAACAAAATGTGAAAAAGTGAAGGGGTCTGAATACTTTCTGAATGCACTATACAATATATATATACAAATCTTTATAAAAAGCCCAATTTTTTTCAACACGGATACCGATATAATTCGTTTGGTGAGTTCCGATCATCAAATATGTTACCATATGTGAGAAACAACTCTTAATTTAGACATTGCCATGATCGGTAAGTTCGGGAAAGAATCAGTCACATGACCTCTCACATGCGCTAATTATTCAAAAACAGAAAATAGTACAAACACAACGTATACATCGTTTTAAAGGTCATTTTACTGATCATATAAAAACATCACTCTCAAGTGTGAAAATATAGTTTGTAGAAAAAAAAATGACCCACGTGACGCCAACTCCAAACTGCCACTTCTACTTGACAACGGGTGAACCTCCAATGACTACCTCATCCTCACAACAAGGTGAGTTGTTGTTTTGCTCTTTGTTTGGGATCAAACTGCTTTGAGCTCCCAAGGTTAATCACAACGAAACTTTCTACCATCAGATTTTTTTTACCACAATGTACCTGAATAGGGGTTTTATACCGTGATGAGGGGGTCATTTAGCCCGTTATTGCCGTGTTGCACTCCCAAGTTAATTTATTTATGAAGCCGAGGTAATTTCTTTACTACAGCTTCACTCCTTTACACCCTGTATTTATGGTTTAGACCCTTTACACCCCTTTGATTCCTAAAGACCCCTGAGACCTTTTACACCCGTTAGACCTTTTCATACCCATTTCGACCCTTTTGAGACATGTATACCTTCTTCAAAACTTTTTAGACCGATTGACTTTTTAACACGCTTTGGCCATTTTAAGACCCTTTAGCCAATTTAAGACCCTTTGGCTAATTCAAGACCCTTTGGACAATTTAAGACCATTTGGACACTTTTGACTCTTTTGCTCTTTCGTCCGTAGACACCTTCAGACCCCATTCGGCCCTTTTAAGAGCCTTGATTATTTAAACACTTAAGACCACTTTATGACCCTAAAAAAAAAAACTTTAGACCCCTTAGATAATTGTAAAAAATTTCATCCTAAAATCGGTTTTGACGACCTTTTCCATGCACTATTCGTGTCACATCACAAGTTGCAATGATGAATATAAATTGATATACAACACAACAACAACAACAACATGCATTTTAAGGCCATTTTCGCTGCTAGAGCGGGGGTTAGCCTTGCGGTCCCCATAACAATCTTCACCTTCAGACCTTTTGTCTCCATACATTCCTTCCACTTGTTCATCTTTTCCTTCAGTCCATCCATACTTTCCGCAATCAACACCAGATCATCTGCATGCAACAACTCCCACGGTAAACCCTCCTTCACGTTCTGAGCCAGCACCTCCATCACAGCTACAAATAGTAGTGGACTTAGTACCGACCCGTGATGCACTCCCACTTTCACCTCAAACTCACAACTGTTCCCGTCCTTCGTCCTTACAGCTGTGCGTGCTCTTTTGTACATTGCCATCACTACTCTGATCAACCATTCCTCCACTTCTAACTTCCTCAATGCCCATGCCAATACTTCGCGTGGAACCCTATCGAATGCTTTCTCCAGATCAACAAACCCAAGAAACAACTTCTTCCTCTTCTCCATGTACTTCTCCTGCAACTGCCTCACAATGAAAAGTGCATCTGTCGTTCCTCTTCCTGGCATAAATCCAAACTGCATTTCGTCGATCTTCACTTTCTTCCTTATTCTCCTCTCCAACACCCTTTCCAATACCTTCATTTCATGCTCCAATAACTTTATCGCTTGGTACGAGCCACACTCCAGAGGGTCACCTTTCCCCTTGTATAGAGGGACGAGGGTACTCAGTTCCCAATCCACTGGAATGCGGCCTTCTTTCACCGCCAGATTGCAGATCTCTGTCATTCTCTTCACACCCCAACTTCCTGCTGCCTTCAACATATCTCCCACAACCCCCGTCGGCCCTCCCACTTTTCTACTCTTCATTGCTTTTATCGCTTCCTCAACTTCCTTCTCAGTTATCTTCTCTGCCGGTCCTAAAACTGGGTTACTCTCTATGTTGCCATCCCATCCATTCTCTGTATTCAACAGCATTTCCATATATCTTTTCCATCTTCCTTTAATTCCATCTGTGTCCACAACGATTTGTCCCACTTCATCCTTCAAGCAACTCACCCCCATCACATCACACCTCTCTTTCGCTATCTGCTTTGCAATCCTGAATACCGCTCTCTGACCCTCTTCCGAATCAAAGCGTTCTCCAAACATTTTCCTACATGCCTCCTGCGCCTTTGCTACCTCTTTCTTTGCAGCCTTCTTGGCTGCTTTATAACTTTCATGCTCTGCTTTTTCTGCTCCCGTACCCTTTGCCTTCTGCCACTCCTTGAACTTCTTCCTCTTCTCGTCAATCCTCTTTCCAACTTCATCATCCCACCACCATGTTTCCGAGTGCCTCGGTGGTCCTTTTATCCATCCTAGTAAGGGAAACATATGAAAATCTGTTAAGTAAATTGTTACCAAAAATTTTCTTCACCAATATGTTTGTAAAGGTGTGTAATAACATGTGTTAAAATGTTGAAGGTCAACTCCCGTGGGAAACCCAGAAAAAAAAGCTGTTGAATTCGGGTACCGAAAAATTATTTTCGAGAATTTTTATTTTTTAAAATCGGCCCTTAAGTAACTTATGAGGGGTCAAATAAGGGTTTTTCATGATTCTGAGTTGATTGTTAACATTTATATTTCACCACAGACACTCCTTTGTGGAAAAATAATTTCTAAATATATCTCATTTTCTACTTTGCAGGACATGGAGTCTAGCAATATGGATGAAGACGTTACTCCACCTGTGCTCAATTGCTTCATCTGTGCACGCTCGGATACACCAGCTGAAAGGCTCATACAGGCAACTCCAAAGGGATATTCAACTTTATTGAAACAAGCAGAAACTGTCGAAAATGTTACTGTTGTGGAACGTATGAAGGAGGCTCAAAAGGAAGGAAAACTGAGGTACCACCAGAAGTGTAAAAATGATCTGTACAACAACTTTGTTGCAACCACCAAGAAGTCAGCTCAAGCATCAAAGGCAGAGAAAGAGTCATCAAAGTTGAAGAGAAGACGCACTACTTGTGAGTTCAGTTCATCAACTGGCTGCAGTTCTAGAAGATCACAGTCAGTTGACCTCCTGTATAAGGATGTATGCATTCTTTGCAACCAACCAGCCCAGCTCTACAAAAATAATCCAGCACAAGCTAGAAAGAAATACAGAGTGCCAGTTAATTTGACTGCAGATACACTGAAGGCAAGCTTGCTGAAGACAGCACAGAGTCGCGGGGATGACTGGGGCACTGAAGTCACTGGACGCCTGGAAGGGATCAACGACTTGGTAGCAGAAGAAACACTGTACCATTTGCGATGCAAACTTATGTTTGCGAGAGGTGACAGTTTGTCCAAGACTGATGAGGAAGGAAAAAGGAAGAGAGGACAGAGGAGTATTGATGAGGAGCGAGAGGCAGTTTTTTATTGAATTCTGCGAATGGTTAGACTCAGAATTAGAGCATGGGTTAATGAACATGGACCAAGTCCATGAAAAGCTGCAGGAGTTTGATCAGTCACCAGAGAAGAGCCTTTCTTATTTAAAGCATTGGCTGAAGATAAAACTTCTAGAGAAATACGAAGACACCTTGTATTTCACAACACAGGAAAGAAGGGCAGATGTATTCTGTCTCAAAGATGGCACCGACAATATTCTGCGAGAGCATCATGCTAATCTTGACCATGGAGATGAGAAGACTCAGATCATAAAGTCGGCACTCAAGTTCATATCCAATGATATTGCCTTGATTGATTTAGGTCCAAAGTCATACCCCACCACACACAGTATGACTGACATCGATAGTCAGCTGACACTTGTTCCTGCAAGCCTTCAGATGTTCTTGAGACCGATTGTCAAGACAGACGAAAGAGTTTCCGTTTGGGGGCAGAATTTTATTAAGGCCTGTCGACCTCGGTCTGGAGTATTGCCACACCAAATGGGGCTTGCCATACAACTTGATCATAGATTTGGGTCAAAATGGATGCTCAACAAGTTCCACCGGCTGGGATACACTGAGTCTTACACGGAGACACAAAACTACAAATACTGCTTCCTTAATAGTAGGAGTGGAGATGATGTTCCAGATACTTCTGGCACTCTTGACACCATTGTGGAGGAAACCGATGAACAGATCAATGATGAGGTTGCGGTTGGTGCTGCGCTTGAGGATCAATCAGTGATGACAGCCAAAGTGCCAGCCAGTGAAAGTGAATTGTCAAGTAATGATCAGGTGGTCTTTATGGAGGTTGGGGAAACAAACAATGCAGTCACTCAGTTTGTTGGAGACAATATAGATTTAAACATTGTCTCTATTCACGGAAACACTCCCTTTCACTCAATGGGTTGGATCGAAGTCACCTCTCCGGCACCGGAGATTGCAGCCGGAGATTGCAGCAACCGGCGATGCAGCTGCAAGAAGAATGGGGTCACGTGCATCTCGGCCTGTGGAGTCTGTAATGGCATTACATGCAGAAACTGCAGTCATGATGTTGTTGAGTCTGAAGAAGACATAGACAATGACTGTTGAAACTTCTGACATTGTGAATGAGAAATAACTCTTGAGTATTATATATGTGTGTGTAAATGTAAAAGTGAAAATATAAATGTTAACAATCAACTCAGAATCATGAAAAACCCTTATTTGACCCCTCATAAGTTACTTAAGGGCCGATAAAAAAAAAAAAAAATTCTCGAAAATAATTTTTCGGTACCCGAATTCAACAGCTTTTTTTCTCGGTTTCCCACGGGAGTTGAACTTCAACATTTTAACACATGTTATTACACACCTTTACAAACATATTGGTGAAGAAATTTTTTGGTAACAATTTAGTTAACAGATTTGTGAAATATCTCATAAAATGCCCTTACTATCCACATACCTCACCAACGGCTCCGAACAGACTATCTTTCATTGACATCCAACCACGTTCAAGCTCAACCACATCATCCTCTACCCTAAATCATGAATCTAAATTGATATCTCAAAATAAAACTGATGTTGAAAAGTGAAACGGAAACTACTGATCTATGAATCATCGAATGGGAAACCAGAATGAAATGCGATGGGAAATTGCTGAAAGCAAAGCTATGGGGAGTATAGAGAGAGGGGGAAGGCCGGAGTTGAAGAAACAATGTGGAGAGGGATAGGTGACTGGACGTGGCCGGTTGGTATGGAACGAACTTTGGTGATCTTCCGTCAGACTGTAGGCCCAAAACATGCCTAAACCCGATAACAACCTAGCTGAGCTTTCATAATATCACCCTCACTCCTGAGCAGTACTTTGGAGGTACAACAAGTATGGATTGGAAATCTTTGCTGATAGAATGGAATGAGGTTGTCGTGGTTACCAACTACACCCATAGCGACATCTGCTCACTGAATATTTACAATGAATTCCCATTTCTACCAATACACACTCCAAAGGAAATTGCTCATATCAGGTGAGACATCTATGAACCCCTGAACCCCCATCATTGATGGGTACCCCTCTTCCCCCCCCCCCCCCTCCGGGGAAAGAATTTGGGGTGTGCAGTACTTCCTCGCTGTTGCAGTTGGTTTGAATAGCGTCACCTTTGGCGAAGTTGGGCACTACAGCATGGATTTAATTTCCCCAAACAAAAGTCTGTCATTTTCTGTGGTTATTCTCACCATCACCATGGCTACCTTTTCCCATCACCATGGCTCATCACCATGGCTACCTTTTCCCATCACCATGGCTCATCACCATGGCTTTTCCCAGGATGGGTACCGTTACTAGTGTAACAAAAAAAAAAAAAAAAGGTAAAAATTGGGGCGGTTTGGATTATACATTTTTAAAGAAAGAAGGCGCTTCCAACGAGAAAGTAGAAAACTAGAGATGCACCACATATTTGAGCAAATAAGCAAGAGCAGACCCGATCTCACTCGACGTTTCACCTGCTTCACAGCAAGCTTCCTCAGGCCAATAGACCGCAAGCCCTGGTGCGTGCCAATTTTTATTCACCATGTGGACGCTTCTGGTCACGTGACGGTCGGTGCTCGAGGTCAGATGGAGGAGTTTTTTAAAAATATTTTTGCAAACCTCAAACAATATAAACGTCAATGCACATCATTGATGGATTGCTCTGCTCTTTTTTTCGGTATTACTCACACGTAATCTGGTGTTTTATGAGTGTGCATGAGCATTTGTGTGTGCTTGTTGTTGATTTTTCATTTTGTTTTTGTTGTTGAGTTTCCGGGACACTAAACCACTCATGGTCGTATACAAATATATATTACTCTTGTTACGTGGTCCTCCTGGTCTCGGTGACCCCCGGACCGTGAGAGGAACCCCACCAGAAAGATATATGATTTATACGCTTTCGTAACGCAATCAATATGAATTCCCGTCAATAAGAAACCCCACACCAAGGATCCGGATTCATCAATAATATATTCCCAATCAATCAACAACAATCAACAATCAATCAACAATATGACTAAGATGGCCATCTCATATATTTCCCCCTTTTCCCCACTCACGACACCCTCAATAGTCACTGTCCCTCACAATGTCTCTGGGCCCCTCCAGACCAAGGTGAAGGTCGACTTCTCCGCACACGGGCGGTTGAACAGACCCCTGGCTGACGTGCTCCAAACGTGCACGTCACGTACCGGGAACAACTGCTGCAGCGCACACCTCCTCGGCAGGCCACCGAGGTCGGAGCCCATGATCGCGGCCTCTGGGCTGTGAACGGCTCGCAAAGCACGCGAGGCCCAAGGTGCGACCCGTACACGCCCTCGGAGGCGTCGAGGCGAACAGTGCCGGACGCTTGGTTCCTTCCAGGAACCCACGGCAACCTGACACGTAACAGGCAATCACCCCGCGCAGGTAACTCCTCTCGCCAGACGGGCTTTTCAAACGCAGCGTTCCAAAGCAGATTTTTTTTTTTTTTTTTTTTTTTTTTTTTTTTTTTTTTTGTATACAATATCGAGGCTCGTGAAAGAGCGAACATTAATCACACAGAAAGACAAACCGACACATAAAACATATAACATAGGGAGCGGTAGACAAGATGGGGAGAGAGGGGGAAGGACACAAACACAACATTTGAGAGCAGGGACCGAGAGACATGGAGACATCGAGAGATCTGAGAGAGGGCGAGGGCTTTGGGGGGGGGGGCGTGGGAAGGGGGCAGTGGGAGAGGTATAAAACATATGGACACTGCCAGGACTTCCAGGAAAGAAGTTGGAATTTCAAGCAAGGTGGATCTGGGGTGAATTAGCGGGGGTAGAAAAGATCAAGGTTTTGGATGGGGGAAGATAAGAGATGGTGGTGAACAGCTGTTTTAAAGACCTGGAGGGAGGAGTGGGATTGAAGGGAGTGAGGGAGTTTGTTCCAGAGGCGGGAGAAAAGAGGAATGAAAGAGTGAAGGTGAGCGGAGAGCCGAGATTTCGGCAGTTTAACCATCAGAGGGTTGCTGGCAGATCTTGTGCGACCTGTAGGAATATTTGGGGGACAGAGCACAGAGAGAGCTGGGGGTGCAAGGCCGGAGAGGAGTCGGTAGAAGACAGAAAGACCACCTACCTGCCTGCGGTGAGTGAGTGAAAGGCCCTCAGAGATAGCTTCATCGCGGGAGATTCCAATAATTCTGAAAGCTTTGGTTTCAACAGCGTGAAGCCGAGCTAGGTGTGAGGCAGGAGCACCGGCCCATAGGGGAGAACAGTATTCCATTGAGCTGCGGATGAAAGCCTTGTATGTGGTGAGGAGCTCAGGTGTGCCGAGGAAGGACTTCGCACGACGGAGGATGCCCAGTCGGCGACTGGCTTTGGAGGCCAGCTTGGAAATGTGGTTTTCCCAAGAAAGATCATGGCAGATAGTGAGACCCAAAATCTTGAGCGACAGAACTTCTTGGAGAGGATTGTTGAGAAAGTAGATGGGAGGGTTGTCCAGTCGATCTTTTCGGAGAGACATAGTAAGAGTGTGAGATTTGTCAGGATTGAAAGAAATGTTCCACTTGTTTGACCAGTCTGTGATTTTGTCCAGGTCTTCTGAGAGTGAGGAGGCAGCAGACTGCCGATCTGAGGGAAGAGGAATGGAGCGGCAGAGAGTGGAGTCATCAGCAAAGAGATAGAGAGGATTTTCGAGAGAGTCAGAGAGATCATTGATGAAGACCAGAAAAAGCACGGGGCCCAGAACACTGCCTTGGGGAACTCCAGCCTGAACAGGAAGAGGAGATGAGAGAAACCCATTCAGGGCCACACGTTGACGACGACTAGAGAGGAAGTCCGCCAGCCATGCGTGGAGATTTCCATGGATACCAAAGGAGGAGAGTTTGGTGAGCAGAGCGGGGTGCCAGACCGTGTCGAAGGCACGTGATATGTCGAGGGAGACAGCTCTAATTTCATGTTTGGCATTGAGGACCTCCATCCATTGTTGAGACAGCAGAAGCAGCATGTCCAGAGTAGAGTGACCTGGTCTGAAACCAAATTGATGATCAGAGATCAAGCCATTGGAGAAGAGGAAAGATTTCATATCAGAAGCAATGATGGATTCCATGACTTTGCTGATAATTGGGAGAAGGCTGATTGGTCTGTAGTTGCTAGGATCTGTTTTTGCACCTTTTTTGTGCAAAGCGGTGATGTTGGCTGATTTCCAAGCAGATGGCAGTTGACCTTGAGCAAAAGAGAGGGTGAAGAGAACAGAGAGAGGGTGAGATAGAGCAGCAGAGCAGGATTTTAGGACCCGTGGGCTGATGCCGTCGGGTCCAGTTGCAGAATCAGAGTCGAGGGTTGACAGAAACTTTTCCACCTTGTCAGGAGGAAAGGACACGGAGTCCAGGAGCAGCAGGGTACGACTGGGTATGGTGGGTACAGAGAGGGATGGGTTTGGGACACAAGATTTAGAGGCAAACACAGAGTTGAGGCATTCAGCTTTTTCACGTGCGGAGTCAGCTGTGTAGCCGTTTGAGGTAAGGGAGGGGATGGAGGGGGAACAAACACCAGAAACGGATTTGACCAGACGCCACCAGGATTTGGAAGAGGGAGACAGATAAGAGAGTTCGGTCTTGAGTACGGAGAGATATTGTTTCCTGGCTCTCCTGAGGGTGGACACACACTTGTTTCGGGCTTTGTGAAAGGAAATGAGATTTCCTTCCGTTGGATTTGCTTTCCAGGAGACGAAGGCAAGTTGTTTCTGGGCAACAGCCTCACCACAAGATTCCGTGTACCATGGACGGGAGGAAGGGTATGACAACTGAAGACGAGATGGGATAAATCTGTGCATGAGAGAGAGCAATTTACTTTGGAAGAATTCCCAGGATGAGTTGATGTCAGAGGTGGTAGAGATGGGAGACCAGTCCAGATGATTGATGGCTGCTTGAAGACCGTGCCAGTTGGCCTGAGTGAAATGCCAGACTCGTCGACGCTGAGCAGGCTCCCTGAGGATGGTCAGAGAGATGTCCACTTTAACAAGGACATGATCAGATGTTCCGATCGGAGCAGAAGAAGAGCAGCAGACATTTTCAGGGAAGTTAGTCATAACCAAGTCCAGAAGAGAAGATGTTCCGTTGACTGAGATCCGGGTCGGGAAATTGACAGATTGTGTCAGTCCCAGTGAGTCGCAGAAGTCCTTTGCTGAGGAGCCATGGCTGGTGAGAGAGGTACCCACACCCAGCCAACTGGCATGATGACAGTTGAAATCACCACATATGAGGAAGAGAGAGTTGGGATGAGTAGATAGAAGTTGGTCCATATCATCAGACAGCGAGATGTAGATGGAGTCATCACTGTTTGGTGGACGGTACAACACACATATGAACAAGAGGTGGGAGCGAAGGGGAAGCCGTAGCCAGAGGTATTCCTGGGGGTGAGGTGGAGAGAGTGCAGTGCAGGGCGAGTGAGGAAGAGAGTTTTTGATAAAGATAGCAACCCCGCCTCCAGGACGAGGCTCAGGTCTATCATACCGGAGGAGGGAGTAGCCCTTGAGAGATACTATGGAATCAGAGACATCATAAAGGAGGAAAGTTTCTGTTAAGCAGATCACGTCTGGTTTGACAGAAGCAACCTGTATGGAGAGATCGGTTAAGTTTGAACGAAGGCCCCGGATGTTTGAGGTCCATACCGTTAATGAAGAGGAAGGGGGAGCATCAGATACAGAACAGGGGGGAGGAGGGGTAGGGTAAGATGTGGAAGAGGTGGAAGAGGTAGGGAGAGCTGTTGAAGGTGTGTCAGAGATTTCAGAATAGCTCGGAGAAAGGGAAGGATGGGGCGGACAAAAGGTTTGATGGTGATTGGGTGAGCCACAATGAGGTGTTATTTGAGGAGGGGGAAGAGAGAGGCAGAAGGTTGGGGGAGATGGAGGTGAGAGTTTGAAGGGGGAAGAAGCGGGGAGGACGCTTTGAGGAGGGGGAGTGAGCGGGGGGAAATTGAGAAGCAATGAGGGTGGGGAGATTTGAAGGGGAGGGGTGAGGGGGGAGTTTGGGAGGGAAGGGACAAGGGGAGGGATTTGAAAGGGATGGGATATGGGGGAGATTTGGAGGGGAGGGGTGAGGCAGGAGTCTAGGAGGGGAGGGGCGAGGGGGCGTCTTGGCGGGGAGGGGTGAGGGGGTAGTTTAGGAGGGAGGGGGCAAGGGGGGAGATTTGAAAGGGATGGGTGATGGGGAAGATTTGGAGGGGAGGGGTGATGGGGAAGATTTGGAGGGGAGGGGTTATGGGGAAGATTTGGAGGGGAGGGGTGAGATTGGATTTTTGAAAGTGTACGATTTATGGGAAACGAACATTTATTGCAAAATGAGTTTCTTGTGACCTTCGAGTTAAAAATACGTTTAAGGACGCTGGATGGAGGATGGAGTGCAGGAGAGTTTAGGGAATGTAGAACAAAGGCACTATAGGAGATGGATATTTTTTTTGGGATGAATTGATTTGGTGAGCAAGTCGAAAGCAGCCTTTTAAAGAAGAAGAAGAAAAAGGTGTTATAAAATATGACGGAATACATAACTTGAGGGGAAAGTGTAAACATTGAAGGTTAATGAGTGAAAACTATCTGGGGAAATGGGGGAGAAACACGTGGTCGAAGAACGAACGAACGAATAAGAATGAATAAACGAATGAGAACAGAGAAGGAAATGTTTTTTTTTTTTTTTTTTTTGAGTTGAGATTTACACAAGGAAGTAGGCTATGGGTGAAAAGCCTGGGAATACAGAGAACGAAAGTTATTGGATAAAGATCTTAAGTTATTATTTATTATTATTTAAAGTTATTTAAATATAAAGATCGACTCGGCTCGTGTCGGAGCTGGTCGAGGATCAAGATGGCCGCTTCTCTCTCGACCTTGTCTTTTTCTTCTTCCGGTTCACCATCCTGTTTCCGGTCTCCTGTTATCAGGAGCGCTTCTAACCATTTAACCACAACAACCTTTAATAGAATAAACATTAATAAGAAATGACCTGAATAGTAATTCACATAAATCCAGAATCCGTAACACTCCCCCCCTTCAAGAAAGAAAGTTTGAACACCGCGAAAACTTTCTTTGCAGGCCAACTTTGATAAACAAACAAGATACCTCACACCCCAAATCATCAGTTCCCCCGGGCACAATTATCCCATCTCAAAAATAAAGCAACAACATTTCCCAAAACCCCCAGAGATTCCAAAGGTAATTCACTCTGGACCAAGCGTCAACAACTTCTAGTTTCTCTTGAATGCCGGTTAAGGGGTGGTGACCAAAACCCCAAAGTTAAACAACTCGATAGCACTTTTTCGGGAGGCCAAGCTGAGTATACACTACATGGACGCCTTAAGGAATGTGGAGTTCACGGTTAGTCCGGGGAGGAAAGTTCATTACATGGACGCCTTTAAGAATGTCGCGTTCACGGTTAGTCCGTGTAGGAACCCAGGCTCGGCGGCTCCGCCGTATATAGTGCTTCAACTTCTCCGGACTCCTAACAGTTACGGTGGGACCACTTGTCCCACTAGTCACCTGACTGGCGGTCTCCGTCTCGGCCAGTGCTCTGACAATCATTCTTTCGGGAGATGCCATAACTCTGGGAGCCTCCATAGTAATATCGGCTGCTGCCAACACCCAAACTACCACCAAGTTGTCCTCTTCTGTAGACCTCTCGACGCCTACGAAATGCCTTCCCGACTGTTATGGTCCGACCCTCCAAATCCTTACCATTCCAATTCTTCTCTGCCTCTCTGGCGTCTTTTGTGCTTGCAAACGTGACAAAGCCTTGCGAGATCTTGGAGAGATCTCGCGAGATCTTGGAGACGGCGGCAGGGATTTTCGAAGCTCCACACGGTCTCCACGTTTTTTCGAAGTTAAGTCTGTTCACAATTGTATTTTGTCGAAACTGTATTTATCTTTCGGTGTGTGAAGTTATTGTGTGCAACTTTGGTTGTTTCTCGGTGTTTATCTTTCATAAATTGATCGTCTGTTTGCCGTGTCGCGAGCAAGGCCTTGTACAGTGTGCACTGTACAACCTTGAGGCTTTGTTTTTCTCTCAGTGGTCCGTCGTTTGTGATCCAATAACTTTCGTTCTCTGTATTCCCAGTCTTTTCACCCATAGCCTACTTCCTTGTGTAAATCTCAACTCAAAAAAAACAAACAAAACAAAAAAAACATTTCCTTCTCTGTTCTCATTCGTTTATTCATTCTTATTCGTTCGTTCGTTCTTCGACCACGTGTTTCTCCCCCATTTCCCCAGATAGTTTTCACTCATTAACCTTCAATGTTTACACTTTCCCCTCAAGTTATGTATTCCGTCATATTTTATAACACCTTTTTCTTCTTCTTCTTTAAAAGGCTGCTTTCGACTTGCTCACCAAATCAATTCATCCCAAAAAAAATATCCATCTCCTATAGTGCCTTTTTTCTACATTCCCTAAACTCTCCTGCACTCCATCCTCCATCCAGCGTCCTTAAACGTATTTTTAACTCGAAGGTCACAAGAAACTCATTTTGCAATAAATGTTCGTTTCCCATAAATCGTACACTTTCAAAAATCCAATCTCACCCCTCCCCTCCAAATCTTCCCCATAACTCCTCCCCTCCAAATCTTCCCCATCACCCCTCCCCTCCAAATCTTCCCCATCACCCATCCCTTTCAAATCTCCCCCCTTGCCCCCTCCCTCCTAAACTACCCCCTCACCCCTCCCCGCCAAGACGCCCCCTCGCCCCTCCCCTCCTAGACTCCTGCCTCACCCCTCCCCTCCAAATCTCCCCCATATCCCATCCCTTTCAAATCCCTCCCCTTGTCCCTTCCCTCCCAAACTCCCCCCTCACCCCTCCCCTTCAAATCTCCCCACCCTCATTGCTTCTCAATTTCCCCCCTCTCACTCCCCCTCCTCAAAGCGTCCTCCCCGCTTCTTCCCCCTTCAAACTCTCACCTCCATCTCCCCCAACCTTCTGCCTCGCTCTTCCCCCTCCTCAAATAACACCTCATTGTGGCTCACCCAATCACCATCAAACCTTTTGTCCGCCCCATCCTTCCCTTTCTCCGAGCTATTCTGAAATCTCTGACACACCTTCAACAGCTCTCCCTACCTCTTCCACCTCTTCCACATCTTACCCTACCCCTCCTCCCCCCTGTTCTGTATCTGATGCTCCCCCTTCCTCTTCATTAACGGTATGGACCTCAAACATCCGGGGCCTTCGTTCAAACTTAACTGATCTCTCCATACAGGTTGCTTCTGTCAAACCAGACGTGATCTGCTTAACAGAAACTTTCCTCCTTTATGATGTCTCTGATTCCATAGTATCTCTCCCGGGCTACTCCCTCCTCCGGTATGATAGACCTGAGCCTCGTCCTGGAGGCGGGGTTGCTATCTTTATCAAAAACTCTCTTCCTCACTCGCCCTGCACTGCACTCTCTCCACCTCACCCCCAGGAATACCTCTGGCTACGGCTTCCCCTTCGCTCCCACCTCTTGTTCATATGTGTGTTGTACCGTCCACCAAACAGTGATGACTCCATCTACATCTCGCTGTCTGATGATATGGACCAACTTCTAACTACTCATCCCAACTCTCTCTTCCTCATATGTGGTGATTTCAACTGTCATCATGCCAGTTGGCTGGGTGTGGGTACCTCTCTCACCAGCCATGGCTCCTCAGCAAAGGACTTCTGCGACTCACTGGGACTGACACAATCTGTCAATTTCCCGACCCGGATCTCAGTCAACGGAACATCTTCTCTTCTGGACTTGGTTATGACTAACTTCCCTGAAAATGTCTGCTGCTCTTCTTCTGCTCCGATCGGATCATCTGATCATGTCCTTGTTAAAGTGGACATCTCTCTGACCATCCTCAGAGAGCCTGCTCAGCGTCGACGAGTCTGGCATTTCACTCAGGCCAACTGGCACGGTCTTCAAGCAGCCATCAATCATCTGGACTGGTCTCCCATCTCTACCACCTCTGACATCAACTCATCCTGGGAATTCTTCCAAAGTAAATTGCTCTCTCTCATGCACAGATTTATCCCATCTCGTCTTCAGTTGTCATACCCTTCCTCCCGTCCATGGTACACGGAATCTTGTGGTGAGGCTGTTGCCCAGAAACAACTTGCCTTCGTCTCCTGGAAAGCAAATCCAACGGAAGGAAATCTCATTTCCTTTCACAAAGCCCGAAACAAGTGTGTGTCCACCCTCAGGAGAGCCAGGAAACAATATCTCTCCATTCTCAAGACCGAACTATCTTATCTGTCTCCCTCTTCCAAATCCTGGTGGCATCTGGTCAAATCCGTTTCTGGTGTTTGTTCCCCCTCCATCCCCTCCCTTACCTCAAACGGCTACACAGCTGACTCCGCACGTGAAAAAGCTGAATGCCTCAACTCTGTGTTTGCCTCTAAATCTTGTGTCCCAAACCCATCCCTCTCTGTACCCACCATACCCAGTCGTACCCTGCTGCTCCTGGACTCCGTGTCCTTTCCTCCTGACAAGGTGGAAAAGTTTCTGTCAACCCTCGACTCTGATTCTGCAACTGGACCCGACGGCATCAGCCCACGGGTCCTAAAATCCTGCTCTGCTGCTCTATCTCACCCTCTCTCTGTTCTCTTCACCCTCTCTTTTGCTCAAGGTCAACTGCCATCTGCTTGGAAATCAGCCAACATCACCGCTTTGCACAAAAAAGGTGCAAAAACAGATCCTAGCAACTACAGACCAATCAGCCTTCTCCCAATTATCAGCAAAGTCATGGAATCCATCATTGCTTCTGATATGAAATCTTTCCTCTTCTCCAATGGCTTGATCTCTGATCATCAATTTGGTTTCAGACCAGGTCACTCTACTCTGGACATGCTGCTTCTGCTGTCTCAACAATGGATGGAGGTCCTCAATGCCAAACAGGAAATTAGAGCTGTCTCCCTCGACATATCACGTGCCTTCGACACGGTCTGGCACCCCGCTCTGCTCACCAAACTCTCCTCCTTTGGTATCCATGGAAATCTCCACGCATGGCTGGCGGACTTCCTCTCTAGTCGTCGTCAACGTGTGGCCCTGAATGTGTTTCTCTCATCTCCTCTTCCTGTTCAGGCTGGAGTTCCCCAAGGCAGTGTTCTGGGCCCCGTGCTTTTTCTGGTCTTCATCAATGATCTCTCTGACTCTCTCGAAAATCCTCTCTATCTCTTTGCTGATGACTCCACTCTCTGCCGCTCCATTCCTCTTCCCTCAGATCGGCAGTCTGCTGCCTCCTCACTCTCTGAAGACCTGGACAAAATCACAGACTGGTCAAACAAGTGGAACATGTCTTTCAATCCTGACAAATCTCACACTCTTACTATGTCTCTCCGAAAAGATCGACTGGACAACCCTCCCATCTACTTTCTCAACAATCCTCTCCAAGAAGTTCTGTCGCTCAAGATTTTGGGTCTCACTATCTGCCATGATCTTTCTTGGGAAAACCACATTTGCAAGCTGGCCTCCAAAGCCAGTCGCCGACTGGGCATCCTCCGTCGTGCGAAGTCCTTCCTCGGCACACCTGAGCTCCTCACCACATACAAGGCTTTCATCCGCAGCTCAATGGAATACTGTTCTCCCCTATGGGCCGGTGCTCCTGCCTCACACCTAGCTCGGCTTCACGCTGTTGAAACCAAAGCTTTCAGAATTATTGGAATCTCCCGCGATGAAGCTATCTCTGAGGGCCTTTCACTCACTCACCGCAGGCAGGTAGGTGGTCTTTCTGTCTTCTACGGACTCCTCTCCGGCCTTGCACCCCCAGCTCTCTCTGTGCTCTGTCCCCCAAATATTCCTACAGGTCGCAGAAGATCTGCCAGCAACCCTCTGATGGTTAAACTGCCGAAATCTCGGCTCTCCGCTCACCTTCACTCTTTCATTCCTCTTTTCTCCCGCCTCTGGAACAAACTCCCTCACTCCCTTCAATCCCACTCCTCCCTCCAGGTCTTTAAAACAGCTGTTCACCACCATCTCTTATCTTCCCCCATCCAAAACCTTGATCTTTTCTACCCCCGCTAATTCACCCCAGATCCACCTTGTTTGAAATTCCAACTTCTTTCCTGGAAGTCCTGGCAGTGTCCATATGTTTTATACCTCTCCCACTGCCCCCTCCCCCCCCCCCCCCCCAAAGCCCTCGCCCTCTCTCAGATCTCTCGATGTCTCCATGTCTCTCGGTCCCTGCTCTCAAATGTTGTGTTTGTGTCCTTCCCCCTCTCTCCCCATCTTGTCTACCGCTCCCTATGTTATATGTTTTATGTGTCGGTTTGTCTTTCTGTGTAATTAATGTTCGCTCTTTCACGAGCCTCGATCTTGTATACAAAAAAAAAAAAAAAAGAAAAAAAAAAAAAAGAAGCCGAACCCTCTTGACCGTTGCGTTTCCCTGTCTTTTACCAACCGCACTTCCACCAGCGGCCCATATCTGTTGAAGACAGAGGTCAGAACTGCTTCCTTTGTTTTGAAGTTCAGTCCCCCTACAAATAACTTGGTACTTTTGTCGCCATCCCGAGCTGGTGTGATGTTATTTTCCCTGCTGGTCTCTTTACCAACCCCCGGGTTACCATAAACTTGACCCCCGGCCAAATCATTCCCGATAACCACAGATACTCCCTCTACAGGAAGCGTGGCTTGTAAACCGACGGTGACCGGTCCTGACACCAAATCGGATTCCAAATGGATGACATGAAGTGGCGCACTAACACAGCCACCGATCCCTTGCAACCGAACACTATCACCAGTTGCTGTACTCTTTGACAATGGCAAAATGCCTTCAAGCATTAAGGATTGATGGGCTCCTGTGTCCCTCAATACCCTAACAGGTCTTGGGTTAGTCAAGTCTCCCTCTAGTGAGACAAACCCCTCATAAATATATGGTTGGTAACTCTTCTGTGGGCGATTTCTTACGTTTGCCATCGCATTCGGAGTTGTACTAGTCGGACTCCGCTCTGGGTTGTCCCTTTTCATGAGGTAACAACTGGACATCAAGTGTCCAGGTTTTTTGCAAAAGGCGCAAGTAGGCCCGGAGGAAAAACTCGTGGTCTGCCTCGGGCCCCCTGGGAAATAAGTTTGTCTTGGGCCCGTAGCCCCCTGATTTCGAACAGTTGGGGTATCAGAGTTGTCCCCATAATCCTCTCGAGGCCGCCGCCATGTATTGTCGTTCTCCGCACCGGGTGTTCCATAACTCCCCTGCTGAAGTCTAGGCGAGGAGTTAGGTTTGTGGACCCCTATCCGGTGTGTTAAGGCATAATCATCTGCCATGGTGGCTGCGTCCCACAACTTTGGTACTTTCTTTTCCTGCAGGTACACTTTGATGTCCTCGTGGACACACTGTTGAAATTCCTCCACCAGGATCAAGTCACGCAATGCTTCGAAGTCTTTCCCGACTCCTTTTGACTCACACCACCGATCAAACATGTTTTCTTTCACTCTGGCAAACTCCACATGGGTCTCACTCTCCCTCTTCCTGGCATTCCTGAATTTTTGCCGGTAAGCTTCAGGAACCAACTCATAGGCTTTGAGAATGTGCTTCTTCAATACCTCATAATCTGCACATTGGTCCATTGGTAGCGCCGAATAAATATCTTGAGCTTTACCCACCAGCACACTTTGCACTAGTATGGTCCAGGCCTCCTCCGGCCAGTTTAACTGTCGAGCCACTTTCTCAAAGTGTGGAAAAAATTTAGCGACTTCCTTTTCACTGAAGGGTGGAACCAGCCTCACATGTCTGCCCACATCCCAGGTGTTCTGGCTAGGTGTCGGCCCAGTCAGCAAGGGTGGTACCTCTCCCCGTTCTCTCATTAACTCCAGCTCCTTGAATTTAATTTCTTGCTGAAGCGCCATGTCACGTTCCCTTCATTCCCTTTTGGCTTTTCTCTCCTCTGCTTCGAGTTCCCTTGCAGCTCTCCTCTCCTCTGCTTTTCTCCCTTCTAACCTTTCCTGGAGTTCTCGTTCCACTCTCCTTTCTTCTGCTTGTTTCTCTTCTCTCCTCTCTTCTGCTTTCCTTTCCCCTTCTGATCTTTCCTTTTCTGCTTTCCTTTCTTCTTCTTTGATCCGTTCCTGGCTCCGTAATTGCAACTCCAGTTTCCGGAGCTCAACGTCTTCTGGTTCTTCGGGTAGCCACTCCCAGGCTAACTCGTCCCATGTTCCTAATCCCACCATAGATTGTATCACCGCAGTCTGCAACTGCCTTCCTCAAATTAGTTCGGACCACCAAGTTAAAATGTTTGGCCAATTTCAAGAGGTCCGATTTTAGTAACGCTCGGAACTGTGCCTCACTCGGGGTTACCGCAAAGTTCTGTGCCACAAACGCCATGGTGCCTATCGTTAACACCTGTTAACCTTCACCCAAGACTTTACCACAATTTCCCAAAAATTTACCAATTAATACTTAATTAATAAATTTTAATTAATAAAAATATTATTTTATTATTTTATACAATTTTATATCCAGGAATTCAATTGGACGAGCCCCCAATTCTGTTACGTGGTCCTCCCGGTGACTACGTGGTCTCGGTGACCCCGGACCGTGAGAGGAACCCCGCCAGAAAGATATATGATCTATACGCTTTCGTAACGCAATCAATATGAATTCCCGTCAATAAGAAACCCCACACCAAGGATCCGGATTAATCAATAATATATTCCCAATCAATCAACAACAATCAACAATCAATCAACAATATTACTAAGATGGCCATCTCATATATTTCCCCCCTTTCCCCACTCACGACACCCTCAATAGTCACTGTCCCTCACAATGTCTCTGGGCCCCTCCAGACCAAGGTGAAGGTCGACTTCTCCGCACACGGGCGGTTGAACGGACCCCTGGCTGACGTGCTCCAAACGTGCACGTCACGTACCGGGAACAGCTGCTGCAGCGCACACCTCCTCAGCAAGCCACCGAGGTCGGAGCCAGTGATCGCGGCCTCTGGGCTGTGAACGGCTCTCAAAGCACGCGAGGCCCAAGGTGCGACCCGTACACGCCCTCGGAGGCGTCGAGGCGAACAGTGCCGGACGCTTGGTTCCTTCCAGGAACCCATGGCAACCTGACACGTAACAGGCAATCACCCCGTGCAGGTAACTCCTCTCACCAGACGGGCTTTTCAAACGCAGCGTTCCAAAGCAGATAAAGATCGACTCTGCTCGCGTCGGAGCTGGTCGAGGATCAAGATGGCCGCTTCTCTCTCGACCTTGTCTTTTTCTTCTTCCGGTTCACCATCCCGTTTCCGGTCTCCTGTTATCAGGAGCGCTTCTAACCATTTAACCACAACAACCTTTAATCGAATAAACATTAATAAGAAATGACCTGAATAGTAATTCACATAAATCCGGATGGTGTTTTATGAGTGTGCATGAGCATTTGTGTGTGCTTGTTGTTGATTTTTCATTTTGTTTTTGTTGTTGAGTTTCCGGGACACGAAACCACTCATGGTCGTATACAAATATATATTACTCTGTATACAAATACTTTGTGCAAAAACAACTCCAACTCAGTGTGTCATTGCAAATCTAGTGATACCTGAGTGACGGCCTACACAGAAAGTAACAGGTGCAAAAATATATTGTTAAAGGATAATATTTTTTGATAAAAAATTGTTTCTCAGTCATCTTAACATACAGTCACGTGAAAAAGTAAGTACACCCCATGTAAAGTTTTGACTTTATCAACATATTTCAATGTACAGCTATTTGATCTTCATTTCAACAATATTGATAGATAAAGGTGATATAATATAACAAATATCATGAAACATTTACATTTTGAAGTCCATTGTATAATTTAAATAAACATAAATGCAAATTTTGCATGTGGAAAAAGTAAGTACACCCTTTGCCCCCTTTGGCAGAAACAACCTCAAGTAGGCGTTTCTTATAACTGTCTACCAGTCCCTGACATCCACTGGGAGAAATTTTTGCCCACTCCTCCATGCAGAATTCTTTCAGCTTTGCGATGTTTGAGGGGTTTCTTGCATGCACAGCTCGTTTCAAATCTCCCCACAACATCTCAATGGGATTTCGATCCGGGCTTTAACTTGGCCATTCCAGAACCCTCCATTTCTTTCTTTTCAGCCATTCCTTGGTGGGTTTACTGGTATGTTTAGGGTCATTGTCATGTTGCAAAGTCCTCCTTCGGTTGAGCTTCAACTTTCCGACAGATGGCCTCACATTATCCTCAAGCACCCTCTGGTACAACGAAGAATTCATATTAGATTCTATGATGGTGAGCTGCCCAGGCCCTAGTGCAGCAAAGCTGCCCCAAACCATAATATTTCCACCACCATGCTTTACAGTTGGTATCAGGTTCTTGTGGTCAAATGCTGTCTTTGGTTTTCGCCAAACATGTCTTCTGGTACTGTGGCCAAATAGCTCTACCTTTGACTCGTCTGTCCAGAGCACATTGTTCCAGAAGTGCTGGTGTTTGCCTCGGTGTTCATTGGCAAACTTTAGTGTTGCCCTGATGTTCTTTCTGGAGAGCAAAGGTTTCCTTCTGGCACACCTCCCATGTAGATCAAATTTGTGCAGCCTCTTTCTAATGGTAGATTCATGCACTTTGACATCAACACTGGCAAGAGCTACCTGTAGGTCCCGTGATGACATTCTGGGGTTCTTCGAGACTTCTTTCAGCATCTTGCGGTCTGCTCTCGGGCTGAACTTGCTGGGGCGGCCTGGCCTGAACAAGTTGGCAGTTGTTTGGAATCTTCTCCACTTGTAGATGATCTTCTGGACAGTCGAATGATTGATTTCAAATTATTTGGAGATCTTTTTCAATCCCTTCCCAGACTCGTCGGCATCTATAACCTTCTTTCTGAAGGCTTCAGAGAGCTCTTTTGATCTAGGCATTGTGACGCCGCACACTTCAACAACAAAGAGCAAACCAAACTAAATGTCAGGTTTAAATAAGACAGGTTCCTCCAGGATCCTCTCTAACGATGTTCTAATCATTTGCACCTGAGCTGGTGTACCTGATTCTAATTTTAGGTATTTGAAGTAGTGATGAATGTAGGGGTGTACTTACTTTTTCCACATGCGAAATTTGCATTTATGTTTATTTAAATTATACAATGGACTACAAAATGTAAATGTTTCATCATATTTGTTATATTATATCACCTTTATCTTTCAATATTGATGAAATGAAGATCAAATTGCTGTATGTTGAAATATGTTGAAAAAGTCAAAACTTTACATGGGGTGTACTTACTTTTTCACGTGACTGTCCAAAAGAGCAATCAACAGATTATTTTGACAAAGGGTAATATCAATTTCCCATGAAAGATTTACCTGTACAATGAATCAGTTTGGATCCAGATTCAACTGTTTTTTGCTTTCCTCTTGGTTCAAGATTGGCACAAACCTGAGTTTCAGCTCCTCAACCTCATCCTGGTTCCAGCTCCAGCTCAGGCTCTGGGCTGTGTTGTGGTGACAATGCAGTAGAGATGGCTCATAGTACAGTGTAGTAAAGCACAATACAGTATAGTAAGAGTACAATGTGATACAGTACTGTGTAGTGCAGTGGTACATTATTGTGGTACAGCACCTGTTGTATAGTTATAGTGTGAAATGGTACAGTCATACAGTATGTGTAGTATAGTACCATTTGGTAAAACGTAGCTAGTACAGTGACTATACTACAGTATAGTATGATAAAATGCTGTGCAGTACAGTGGAGGACAGTACAGTGTCTTGTCAGTTGTATTGTGCATCAAAGAAGCTCCATTAAAACTGAGAGATCTGCTGTTTCTATTCCGCATGTGTTCTTAAATGTTGTTGTAAAACGCAGGAAGTAATTGTTGTGAAAAATAAAACGATGTACTGTAATTAAACAGCTTGTAGTGTTTATTAATCTTTGCTGATTTCCACAGAGGAGCCGGTGGAGCATCCAGAAATGGACAAGTTTGAGTGGAGCACCTTGAGAAGTCTTTGTAAGTGAAGAGAAATGGAAGGAGGATGATGGGAATTTTAAGAGAATGGAATATACCAAGGAAGTTTGATTAATGGAATCCTTCTATGCTTCGTCCTTCCATGTATCTCTTCTTATTAGTCCTCCACCCAGAGTGTTACAGAAGGTTTTACATGCAGGTCATTCACGTTAAACCCTGGCTACTTGATGAACAACGCATCATCCTTAATACGATTGTTATGGATTTGTCACTTCCGTTGTTGTGGTTTTCATCCACTGTAAACATTTTTCATTCCATGTACTATTATTGTTGTCGTTTAAGGGAGATAGAGGTTACTATTTTCAAAATGTAAAAAAAGTTAATGTTTTAAATGAAACCGGAACCGGACGACGACGAGGCTAAAGAGGAGGAAAAGAAGGCGGAGCGAGTGAGTCGGGGAAGAAGCCTAGCTGCTTCGAGGTCTGGAGCACACGTTGACGAACGGAGGTCACTAGTGAACTTCGGGTTTCCCGGGAAAGGGATTCTTGCGACAGAGTTGTTATCGCTGTGACAGATTAACCTGCATGTCAGGTTTTGGCAGTTGATTCTGAGGAAAATCATTGTCGGGCCGTTACGCCTCGAGAACGGACCGTCGGCCATTTTGACTCACGCGCTTTGCGCATCACGCAAGGTTTTTTTCACTTCGCTTCAACCATTTTCACCGCCTCCAGACGTTTATCTGGTGTGTGTGTGTGTGTAACGTGGATTTTGAAGGTAAATCTGCGGTTCGCCGATTTGGAGCCGTGAAACGTCCATACCCGAGGGTGGGATTTCTCAATCGCCTGGAGGGCGCCTTTGGATTTCCCCGTCGCCTTGAGGGTGCCTTTGAGCAGCTTTGGCTGCGTGACTGTGGCTGTCATCCGAGCGGGATTCTGGTTTGGATTGGACATCGTTCTGACGATCGCTGGAGCGGATCGACTTGGGCTTGATGCCGGAATAGAGACATTGGGGAATGTTCTTCTTTTCGCTCACTTGGAGCACAGTGAGTTATATTGTACAAACCTGATGGTACCATTGTAGGAAATATATATATTGGTTGTACAATTGATTACTATTGTTGTTGTACTGTTATTCTTGTGTGATCTTAATACAATATTTGTTTGTTGGTAACAATTGGTGTGGCTTCACCATTGATCTTCGACATACAGAATAACACATCTTTCTGCCGTGACTCCTCTCGGGGCTCGAAGGTACCGGGGGTTGGGGGGGGGGGGGGAGCACGTAACAATGATGCACATTTAAACAGGACAATTCTCGAGCTAACATTTCCCTACTTAATACATCAAAATGGCTAACTACCCGAACACGGAGCATACCGAGCTGTGCATTTCTACTGTTCTAAGGTGATTACCCCTCCCCCACCCGAACACGGAGCATACCGAGCTGTGCATTTCTAAGGTGATTACCCCTCCCCCCTTACAAACATAACAATATTATCTGGTCCTGGAGCTCTATCTTGTCTTAGCTTTCCTAGCTGTTTCTTTATTTCCTCCACTCTTACTTGGATCTCCTCAAGAAGACCTTAATCACCCCTTAGATAGATTATGTCAGCTATTGGTACTTCTCCTGACTGTTCTTATGTAAATGTTGAAGCAAAATAACTATTTAATAATCCAGCCATCTCACTTTCATCGCTAACCACTCTCCCTGTGCTATTCCTCAATGGGCCCACACATTTCTTGACCTGTACCGCTTAAAATATATGAGATTCCTCACATTCAGTCAATCAAATGTAAGACCGAATACTCCATTGGAGTCATCAGCAGGAACCTGAATAAGGAAAGAGCAAAGAGGGAGTGATCAGGAGGAACCTGGATAGGATTCGGGATTCAGTCGCTACTCCACAACCCTCAAACCCACCCAGGCACAGCCAAGTGAGCCTTGCAGAAAACCTTCTGCAAGAATTCACTTCTCCTTAGAGAGATACAAAAAGAAAGAGAGAAAAAAAGAGTGAAAGATATAAAAGACAAGTAGAGATACATTCAAAGTACACCGCCCCCATGCCAAATAAATAAATAACACCCTCCAGCATGCGGCATTGCTGCCCCCAACGATACCGCCATGCAGCACATAGAAACGCAATTGGTAAGGAGAGGTGTACAATAATTGATTGATTAATTGGGTAATTAAAATCAATAAACACTAATCGTAAATATTTTCTTAATCAATTGGCTAATAGCATACCTCAACCACCAGTGTTTCATTTGAAGCTGTAATTTTTTGAAAATTAATTAAATGTCATTTATTGAAAAAAGGAAATAAATAATTGATTAATTGACTAATCAATAAATAACTAATCGAATAATTGATTAATCAATAAATCAAAAATATCCTTTATAGCCACATCACTTGGTCACTGTCGTGTCCGAATATCAGCTTCCTAGTACAAAAGGTGCCTGAGATATTGGCCAGAAGAGAAAGGAAATAAATGAGTACTTAATTAATCAATTAATTTATTTATTTATTAATTCATCCAAAAACAAAAAATCACGTTATTGCCAAAGTACTCGCTCATTATTTTGCCGAAATTTCAGCTTTATTGCTCAAAGGATGGTTGAGATATCGCCCCAATAAACCCCCCTTCGGTGCCCTGCGTTGACGTCATGCAGCGCCTGGAGATGGCATAGGAAAGGAACGGTGTACATCAAACAAGAATGAATGAAGAGAAATTCAACACAGGCATAGTATAGGCCATTAAGCCCAGCAAATCCTGCACAATGGTTGCTTTTCCACGCTTTGTCCTTTTTAAATATGCTGGGAAGTCATCACATACCATTTTAAAGTCTTTTTTTGTATGCAGTACATAGTGAAGGCTCATGGAATAGATGGAACACAGAACGGATCAGGACACAACGTAAAAAAAAAAAAAGGTCACCAAGGTACATTAGGTCATTGAACTGGTTCTCCAAAAATGAGTTTTGTTTTGAAATCCGTTTTGACATGTTTCTACTGTATAGCAACAATTTCATCACATTATAATCAAATTGGACATTTAAAAAAGCTTTTATTATTGCCATCTATAATAATAAAAGACTGTGTTTGTCCATCCATTATCCCATTCGTCTCCTCCATAAACCCCCAAACCACGAAACCTAGAGGCCCCAAACTTTGCATGCATAGCTCTCGACCTCCAAGGGATTGCAAGAATGAAAACTGTGTGTTTGGACATGTTTAAACTTTGTTCTCCATGCTCCTCTCTCCTCCAACCCCCCCCCCCCCGCCTCCTCTCTGTCTGCCCCTCCTCAGTTTCCCCCCTCGTAAGTCTTCCCCACCCCTCTCTTCACATTCCCATCATGAAGCGACTCTGCATTACATGGCAACGCAAGGCACCTTTTCTAGTTTTGTACACCGCTCCTTTCCTATTCTACCTCCAGGTGCTGCATGACGTCATTGCCGGGCACAGAAGGGGGCCCGGCAATGAAGCGCTCTGAAAGGGAGTACAGTACTCAGTTTTCACTCTGGTTTCTTGTTTTCTTGTTTGTCCGGGCGATATCTCAGCAATCCTCTGAGCTAGGAAGCTGAAATTTCAGCACAATAGTGAGCAAGTACTTTGTCAAAAACGGTATTTTTTGTTTTTTAAATTAATCAGTTAATTGATTAATTATTTAATTATTATTGATTAATTAAGTACTTATTTATTTTCTTTCTCATCTGGGCAATATCTCAGGCAACTTTGGAGATAGGAAGCTGATATTTGGACATGATGGTGACCAAGTGATTTGACTGTAAAGGGTATTTTTGATTAATTGATTAATGAAATAATTGATTAATTATTTATTGATTAATCCATTTTTTTTCCAGATTAATGCCTTATTTAATTAATTTCCAAAAAGTTACAGCTTCGGGTGAAGCACTGCTGGTTTAGGTATGCTATTGGCCAATTGATTAAGAAAATATTTTACAATAATTGTTTATTGATTTTAATTATGCAATTAATCAATCAATTATTGTACACCTCTCCCTCCCAATACCATCTTTATGTGCTGCATGGCGGTATTGCTGGGCGCTCCGGCAATGCCGCGCATGAGGATGTTATTTATTTATTTGGCATGGGGGCGGTGTACTTTGAATGTATCTGTGCTTGTCTCAATTTTTCAATATGTCAAATGGAAACTGGCAGTTTATTTGTATGTATGTCTCGTATTTGTGTGTAAAAGTTCATCAAAGTTTGGGAAAAGTCAAGGTGAAGGCCATCTGAAACAGGCAAAACAACTCTTACGTCGCAGTTAAAGAAATGTATCAGCCAAATGTATTTTGCATAACAATCAATCATGTAAGCATTTGATAGGTTAAATTTTTTCGAAATTGCCAAACTGCTGTTTCCATGGCAACTGTTTATTTGGATTTCGCAAGTATTGTGCCATGCTCAACATATTTCTTATTATGAATTATTGGTTGGAGATTTTAATTTAAATTACCTTTGTAATTATTTGTTTGGATTGTAATCGGTGCTTAATTACATAATCAAAACGTTCATGTTGATTATAAAATTCTTGTAAATCTGAGAGTAGTAATTAAACAATTTAGTTACATTTTGTAAATGTTCTCCCTTTATTCCTCATTCCGTTAGTAAACGTATGAGTAGTTTTTTTCGTATGAAAAAGTCATCACTCATTGAAGAGCAGTGCAGACTATGGTCCAGCACGAGGAGCCTCACCTGTCTGCACAACACATCTCAAGGGACAACTATTGGAGATGCCTCTTCGTTGTGGGGATGGTACACTATCCTGGATGTGGGGGATCTCTGGGTCGCCCCTGTGAGATTGATCGGCTGTCTCCGTGCCGTGGGTTTGTTCGAGAGAACTGCAACAACAACAACAACAACACCTCTCAAGGACAACTATCAGGGACGCCTCTTCATGGTGGTTGTACCCCCCAACGCAAGTTGGGGGTCAAATCTTCCCCGCTGCCCGGATTCGTCAGGGCAGCGCTGTTACGGTCCGAGTGTTGATTGGTCCGCATGGGACCGGCCCTTTCCCTCTTCCCTCTCTTTTTCTCTCCCTCTCCCTCTCCCTCTACCTAACTCTGGCGTGGCCCTAAAGGGCACATGGCGGGAAGGCCATGGCGGCACACCATGCATGGCGGCACACCATCCTCGATGTGGGAGATCTCTGGGTCAGTGGGTCATTCTTGGGTGATCAATCGGTTGTTTCCGTGCTGCGGGCTTGTTTGAGAGAGAGTTCTGAGAGCCTCTTTCTGGAGCTTTAAAACAACAACAACACATCTCAAGGGAACTGGGTGTGAACCTACAATATATTGAGAAATAGGCGCAGATATTGAGCAATCACAAACACAACCACACAAGCAGACAAGCAGAGATTGTTTTAACCTTCACTTTCACTTGTTCGGAAACTGGGACAGACACGAAGATAAAATTATCCAAAGACAATAAGCAGTGAGACCGACCGGAAGGAAAAACATGGAAAATGTCTTTTTCACAAGACAATCCAAAGTGAAGTTCCCATTATGGAATTCAACAAAAAATATAAACTGAAAGGAAATGTAACATGCTCCATGATAGTCGCGTTCCTGGCAATTAAAATCTCTCTGAGGAACGGATAGCCGAACAAACTGTTACTCCGAGGTGTTCGTCAAATATACTGAGAACAAGAAAAGCACGACGGTACAACTAAATTCCTATGGGATCCTCCACACCAGACTTAAACACAGACAAAGGGGAATGTAAAAATAACTGGAAAATAATGGTGTAATTTAATTGTGAGGACTTGATTCGGATCGGTATCTCGTCAGTGATGTCAGGCCCCGAGCGCGCAGGCCCTATGCCGCTTCTGCCTTGGCGGGAAGAAGGCCTCGATGCACCCTTGTTCACTACGCCTCGATGAAGGCCTCCCGCGCGAGGCGAACAAGCAGGCGTGCAGCCCGCTCCCCAGCAGTGCCCGTCCTCACGAATTCGGTACGGAAACCGCGGCTCTTCGTTCTTGACGCTCTGCCTCTTTACGACCACCAGCAAGGTCTCGGAACACGGCCGCTGCGATGAAGAGAGAAATGTCAGCGCACAGCCGTCTCCCACCAAAGCCCGGAACCAAGCAGGACAAAAGTCCATCAGCTCATTCTTTTCTCGGCCAACCTCTCACGTCATCGGTGCTTCTTCCCCAATCCCCGCAGGCCAACACCACAGGCTCAGCTCTCCGCTGCTCAACACGCAGTCCGCCTTCGTGACGCAGTCCGCCTTTGTGACAGTCCGCCTGTCAATCAAAACCCTGACCAATGGTGTCTCCTCGAGGTGTGGCTTTCGGCCTGCCTGACCCTGTGGTGATGTAGCTGGTTGCCATGCCATCAGCAGTGCTCAGAACTGGCTTCCTGTTTGTTTTTATTGTTATTTAAAGCAGTTAATGGGCAATTCCTGCTATACGTGTCTAATGCCGTGCCATCAGGGACGAGGGATGTAAATTACAGAGGTTTGACAAACAAGGTAGTAGTTAACATAATCCCTACAACTAGTTAACACAAGGGCCATCTTCGTATGGCCACAATTGTTCACTCTTGGGTGACAAATGGCTAAATAAAATCACTACTTATTACATGGTGGAATTGGAAATCTCCCGCGGTCTTTCCGTCTTCTGCCGACTCCTCTCCGGCCTTGCCCCCCCCCCCCCCCAGCTCTCTCTGGGCTCTGTCCCCCAAATATCCTACAGGTCGCACAAGATCTGCCTACAACCCTCTTATGGTTAAACTGCCAAAATCAAGACTCTGCTCACCCGCTATCGCATTCCTCTTTTCTCCCGCCTCTGGAACAAACTCCCTCACTCTCTTCAATCCCACTCCTCCCTCCAAGTCTTTAAAACAGCTGTTCACCACCATCTCTTATCTTCCCTCATCCAAAACCTTGATCTTTTCTACCCCCACTAATTTCACCCCAAATCCACTTTTTGAAATACCAACTTCTGTCCTGGAAGTCCTTGGTGTCCTTGTTTTATACTTCTCCCACCCCTCCCCACGCCTCCTCCCCCCAAGCCCTCTCCCTCCCACACATCTCTCGATGTCCCTGCTCTCAAATGTTGTGTTTGTGTGCTTCCTCTTCTCTCCCCATCTTGTCTACCGCTCCCTCCTTTTATATATTTTGTTTGTCTGTTTGATTTGTTTGTGAAATAAATGTTAGCTCTTTCACGAGCCTCGATTCTGTATAAAAAAAAAAGAAGAAAAAAATGGTGGTGGTTCTTCTATTCCACGACATTTGGAGCATGCTAATTTATACATTCTACCTGTACTACAGTAATAACTACCCCACAAACATAACAATACTTTACCCGATACATCAATGCAGCTCTTCCACCAGATTTGGTTTTTGATAAACAAACATTCAGGTTTTCCCACAAAATCACCTCGTGGTTCCTGAAGATATCATGGAATATTTCACCTTCACAACTTGCATAGAGATGAGACAGCCGGCTTTCCAGTCTTTGTTATTTTGGGATCTTCATGGCGAGCAACAGATAAAATGTTGATGTTCCTATCACCCCTTCCCAAGATGTGAACCAAATTGTTAGGTTTGTCAATTTTTTTTAACTAAAGCGGTTGAAGCACAAGTGAAAATAACCTGGGTTTGTTTGATAATTAAAGTGAATTGTTAAAAAGAAAAGTTTTGAAGAGATAAACGTGTTTGCATTTCTGCCCTTTTGTCTAACAAAGGCTGCGGATCTATGTGTCTGTAGATGGTCGACTCCCAAGTCTGGACGCAAACTCTGCGCATCCATTGATCCTCATCTCCGAGGACCTCAGGACGGCGACCTTAACCAGGATCGTACAACAATACCCGGAACATCCTGATCGGTTTGATTTCTGGATTCAAGTTCTCTCCTCTGAGAGTTTCTCATCGGGCCGTCACTACTGGGAGGTCGACCTGAGTTCATGTTGTCGGTGCAGTGTCGGAGTCGCTTTAAACTCCATGGGGCGTAAAGGGGAAGAGTCAAGGGAGTCTCATCGTGGGATGACAATGGATTGGGATTTAATGGAGGGAATGGACGTTAGCTGGAATTCCACACAACTTGGAGCTTCGAGCATGTATCAGGAAGAGAAAGGGAAAAATTGTAGTTTGGGAGAGAATCCCGAGTCGTGGTGTGTCGAGAAAAATAATCACCGATACTCAGCATGGCACAACAACCAATGTACCGCTCTGTCCGTGCAGGTCACTCCCAAACGGTTAGGGTTCTTCTTGGATTGCGAAGAGGGAGAGATGAGTTGTTTCGGGGACTTGCGGGTCCTGCATGTGTTCAAGGGGAACTTCAAGGAACCTGTTAAACCCGCTATCGCGTTCTTCTTGGATTCCGGTGTGGATTCCGGTGTGGATTCCGGTATGGTGAATTATTATTCCAGTTTGTTTATGTGTTTCGATCTTGAGGAGCATGGCAGACCAACATCCGTGAGGAAATATGGTCATGATAATGGTGCTGGTTCCGTGCAGTTCTGCTCCTTGTGATGCAGATTATGATTTATGGTAATTGTGATGGTGATTGTTATGGTGATTATGATTTATGGTGATTGTGATGGTGATTGTTATGGTGATGGTGATTGCGATGGTGATGGTGATTGCGATGGAGTTTATGATTTATGGTGATTGTGATGGTGATTGTTATGGTGATTGTGATGGAGATTATGATTTATGGTGATTGTGATGGTGATTGTTATGGTGATGGTGATTGCGATGGAGATTATGATTTATGGTGATTGCGATGGAGATTATGATTTATGGTGATTGCAATGGAGATTATGATTTATGGTGATTGCGATGGAGATTATGATTTATGGTGATTGCGATGGAGATTATGATTTATGGTGATTGCGATGGAGATGATGATTTATGGTGATTGCGATTATGATTTATGGTGATTGCGATGGAGATTATGATTTATGGTGATTGCGATGGAGATTATGATTTATGGTGATTGCAATGGAGATTATGATTTATGGTGATTGCGATGGAGATTATGATTTATGGTGATTGCGATGGAGATTATGATTTATGGTGATTGCGATGGAGATGATGATTTATGGTGATTGCGATTATGATTTATGGTGATTGCGATGGAGATTATGATTTATGGTGATTGCGATGGAGATTATGATTTATGGTGATTGCGATGGAGATTATGATTTATGGTGATTGCGATGGAGATTATGATTTATGGTGATTGCGATGGAGATTATGATTTATGGTGATTGCGATGGAGATGATGATTTATGGTGATTGCGATGGAGATTATGATTTATGGTGATTGCGATGGAGATTATGATTTATGGTGATTGCGATGGAGATTATGATTTATGGTGATTGCGATGGAGATTATGATTTATGGTGATTGCGATGGAGATTATGATTTATGGTGATTGCGATGGAGATTATGATTTATGGTGATTGCGATGGAGATTATGATTTATGGTGATTGCGATGGAGATTATGATTTATGGTGATTGCGATGGAGATGATGATTTATGGTGATTGCGATGGAGATTATGATTTATGGTGATTGCGATGGAGATGATGATTTATGGTGATTATGATTTATGGTGATTGTGGTGGTGATGGTGATTGAGATTATGATTTATGGTGATTGCGATGGAGATTATGATTTATGGTGATGGTGATTGTGTGGAGATTATGATTTATGGTGATTGTGATCAAGATTATGATTTATGGTGATTATGATTTATGGTGATTGTGGTGGTGATGGTGATTGAGATTATGATTTATGGTGATTATGATTTATGGTGATTGTGGTGGTGATGGTGATTGAGACTATGATTTATGGTGATTATGATTTATGGTGATTGTGATTGTGGTGGTGATGGTGATTGAGACTATGATTTATGGTGATTATGATTTATGGTGATTGTGGTGGTGATGGTGATTGAGATTATGATTTATGGTGATTATGATTTATGGTGATTGTGGTGGTGATGGTGATTGAGATTATGATTTATGGTGATTGTCATGGTGATTACGATTTATGGTGACTGTGGTTATGATATATGCATTTGGTGATTACGATTTATAAATTTCTTCATTATTATCCTCTTCTTCTTCGTCTCCTTTTTATGCAGCGCATAGCTGCGAGTAGCATCATTAGCCGAGGGTAGAACTGTACAAATGATGCAGTGCCCCTCTATGTTCGGGCGTTAATTTGTCATTTGCTCCAGCGTCTCGGCGATAGCTCGCCTACTCTTCGTGAAGGACACCGTGGGATCTTTAACGTCCACCAACTGACATTAGCAGACGTGACGCCCAGTTTAACGTCCATCCGAAGGACGGCACACACACTGATGTCTCACCCTGCCTGTGAAACACCAGAATGACAGTTTGTAGCTGGGTCAAGAAACGAACCCAGACTAGACAGCTTAGACAATCGGGTTCATACCTCTAGTCTAGGCCATTCTGCCAACTCAATTTCGTGATTATAATGATTATGATTTATCGATTTTGTGATTATGATTTATCGATTTGGTGATCATGATTTATCGATTTGGTGATCATGATTTATCGATTTTGTGATTATGATTTATCGATTTGGTGATCATGATTTATCGATTTTGTGATTATGATTTATCGATTTGGCGATCATGATTTATCGATTTTGTGATTATGATTTATCGATTTGGCGATCATGATTTATGGATTTTGCGATTATGATTTATCGATTTGGCGATCATGATTTATCGATTTTGTGATTATGATTTATCGATTTTGTGATTATGATTTATCGATTTTGTGATTATGATTTATCGATTTGGTGATCATGATTTATCAAGCTTGTGAATGATAGCTTATTTACAATCATACTGTAATTTGAGAAGTCTCTGGTTTTTGCTCATTTTAATTCTCGACCCCCCCCCCCCCCCCGGCTCCCCCCCACTTCCTGCTCCTGCCCCCAACTCCCCTCCTGAATCGCTGGATATGAGTTGAAAACTGGTTATTATTGGGGTGTGGGCAGGGTGTTTTATGGGTTAAAAAAAAACCATCCCTACAGGGGTACAGGGGGACCCCCATTCTCTCTTTATTAATATGATGGCATAGCACCCCTCCCGGGGTATGTTACAAGTCATAATAGAATACATCAATTTCTAGGAAATTGGCCTTTGTCTTCAATTTAAATTAATTTCACAAGTCTGATCAATGTTGATTTGGTACAATAAACTTCATAAAACGAAAGTTGTTTAATCCTTGAATGTTCTTAACCTCCTACAATTGTACTTGGCTTATAAAAGTTTTATTTCGACCTTCAATAGTCCTGTAATTCATGTTTTATGTCGAGCTCCATCCCACGGACACAAAATCATCTAAATATTACATACGCAAAGATGGTGGAATTTTTCCTCTCCACCCCTCCCCATTCCGTCTACCCCCACCCCATTCCCCACTAAGTTGGCGAGCCCCTGCTTGAACTTAAACTTCACTGAACTGTCCTTTCATGCTCTCGATTCTCCTCCGAAACTTCTCCCCTTTCTCTCTTATCTTTCCTTTTGATTTTCTGTCAATTTTGAATTCCCTGACTCCACCTCCCCCTCCTCCCCTGTTGAATTGGTGGGGGGACGCGGAGAAGAAGCAGCACAAAATTTATAATTGGATCGATTGGTGGGGCGTCAGTTGGTTTCCTACCAGGAACATTATAATCGTTGCTATTTTTTTGGATGACACAATGTCAAATATTTTAATGCCTCTCATCTAATTCCATTATTGTTGCTAAAATAGCATTTTTTGAATGGACTTGTGAAAAAACAAGCCTGATAGTCTAACAACGGCGTAGCTGGGCTTGGATCTGCTGAGTGCAGGATCTGCTGTCCGCCTGTCATGTGACCAGATCCTCAGCTCTGATTGGTGGACGTTTTTGAGGGACATACATACATACACCAGTAGGACAGACAAACCCAGTTCCAGACAGCACAGCACTACGGGCTAAGTTGTAAAAAATATGGCTACCATGTGACGTCATCAATTTTCTTTTCACGACGAATTTATCCTGAGATCACGCTCAAAGTTCATACTGATCGGATCAACATTCTACTTGTCGATTTATGACGTCATAATGAAGAAACCTATGACATAATCATTAACATGTTATTCCCCATGGGGAGTACTTTACAATGAGCCACGTTTCAATTTTTTCCTCGGAGCGGTTTCGGAGACATGGAGGTGCAACGATTTTCGTTTTTTTCTAAGATGGGGCCCATACCAAGTGATCTATGACGTCATAATTATCATTAAAAAGATTCTACTGGACGAGGCGCCTTTGAAGAAACTTTCGTGTCAATCGGACCAACGGTTGCAGAGTAAACAAATTTTAAAGGGAATAAACCCCCAAAATGTCGGCAAAAGTGAGATACATACATCCAAACATACATACACTGGATGGACACACATGCTGTTCCAGACGGCATTGCCCGATGGGCTATGCCATAAAAACATTCTTACCATGGGAGGGGGTTGTATGAACCTCTCTCGTGATGAGATTGGGAAATGTTTAGTTATTTTAGCCCGATCTTTTTGGTTGTTTTAGCCCCAATCTCTCAATGGTGAAGAATTACCTTAAAAAATTATCTGATTCGAATCTTCATCAAAATCGAATCATTTTTGTCCTTGTCAGATACCCAACCTCTCCATCAAATTTCATCCACATCCATCCACAACTTTGAGATATCTTAATCACAAACAAACAAACAAATAAATATGTCGTGCATAGCACGATACTTGCGAAATCCCTAAAATAAGTTGTTGGCCTATGATGACATCAAAATTACTTGGTGGTTGAATTCAGTGACCACATATGCAAGTCCTCTTCAAATTTCAAGTCAATCGGACGAAAATCGAGGATTTTTTTTTGTATACAAGATCGAGGCTCGTGAAAGAGCTAACATTAATCAGAAAAAAAAAACGGACACATAAAACATGTAATAAGGGGAGCGGTAGACAAAATGGGGAGAGAGGGCGAAGCACACAAGCACAACATTTGCAAGCAGGGACATCGGGAGATCTGTGGGAGGTAGAGGGCTTTGGGGGGGGTGGGGAGTGGGAGAGGTACAAAACACATGGACACTGCAAGGACTTCCAGGAAAGAAGTTGGAATTTCAAAAAAGAGGTCCCGGGGTGAATTAGCGGGGGTAGAAAAGATCAAGGTTTTGGATGAGGGAAGATAAGAGATGGTGGTGATCAGCTGTTTTAAAGAGCTGGAGGGAGGAGTGGGATTGAAGAGAGTGTGCGAATTTGTTCCAGAAGCAGGAGAAAAGAGGAATGAAACAGTGAAGTTGAGCAGAGTCTTGATTTTGGCAATTGCACCAGAAGAGGGTTGCTGGCAGATCTTGTGCGACCTGCAGGAATATTTGGGGGACAGAGCCCAGAGAGAGCTGGGGGAGCTGGGCCGGAAAGGAGTCGGTAGAAGTCAGAAAGACCAACAACCTGCCTGCGGTGAGTGAGTGAAAAGCCCTCGGAGTTACCTTCATCGCAGGAGATTCCAATGATTCTGAAAGCTTTGGTTTCAACAGCGTGAAGCCGAGCTAGGTGTGAGGCAGGAGCACCGGCCCAGAGGGGAGAGCAGTATTCCATTGAGCTGCGGATGAAAGCCTTGTATGTGGTGAGGAGCTCAGGTGTGCCAAGGAAGGACTTCGCACGACGGAGGATGCCCAGTCGGCGACTGGCTTTGGAGGCCAGATTGGAAATGTGGTTTTCAAGGAAATGCCATTTTAGAAATTTTACAAAATTGGTGACCTTTGGCCGATGTTGACCTATTGACCTTTTGACCCCTAAAACAATAGGCTTCTTGCTTATGACTAAGTCCACCATTTGGTGAAGTTTTGTGAAGATCGGTTGAAAATTGTGCCCTGTAGGCGACTGACATACAGACATACAGAGAAACAGACAAAACAACAAAGACCAACCAACATACTTGAAAAATCTTCGATTCTCGCAAGTAACAAGTACAGATACATTCAAAGTACACCACCCCCATGGTAGCCACCGAACCAATTTTACCATATCGTTGGACTCCGTCACCCAGACCCATAAATTTGGTGTCCAATTTTGGGGAACAATGATTTGAAATATTTTATTTTCCACATTCTATGATGTTCGTTTCCGCCATTTAATTCTTAAAAGTTGGTCAGAACAAACCAAAATGTTGGTCCAGGCATCAGACAATAGGGCGCTACAGTTTGTACACAAGAAACTTCTTTTCAGCAGCGAAAACCTTTCAAATTTCAGGGTTTAGATTATGCATAACTGGAATCGAAGCAGAGATGGAGCTATTAAGACATGTGCACTGAAAGTAGGACAAACCATGTATAACTGGGAAGAAAACTGTCATCCACATCATTATGTATGTATTTTTGTTTGTTTGTACAGTGCATTCAGAAAGTATTCAGACCCCCTCACTTTTTTCACATTTTGTTATGTTGCAGCCTTATGCTGAAATCGTTTAAATTCATTTTTTCTCTCATAAATCTCCATTCAATACCCCATAATGACAAAGAGAAAACAGGATTTTAGAAAGTTTTGCAAATTTATTTTTTTTTTAAACTGAAATATCACATTTACATAAGTATTCAGACCCTTCGCTATGACACTTGAAATTTAGCTCGGGTGCCTCCCATTTCTCTTTATCATCTTTGAGATGTTTCCACACCTTGATTGGAGTCCACCTGTCGTAAATTCAATTGATTGGACATGATTTGGAAAGGCACACACCTGTCTATATAAGGTCTCAGCTGACAATGCATATCAGAGCAAAATCCAAGCCATGAGGACGAAGGAACTGCCTGCAGAGCTCAGAGACAGGATTGTGTCGAGGCACAGATCTGGGGAAGCCTACAAACAAATCTCTGCTGCATTGGAGGTTCCCAAGAGCACAGTGGCCTCCATAATTCTTAAATGGAATAAGTTTGGAACAACCAGGACTCTTCTTAGAGCTGGCCACCCGGCTAAACTGAGCAAATGGGGGAGAAGGGCCTTGGTGAGAGAGGTGACCAAGAACCCGATGGTCACTCTGGCTGAGCTCCAGAGAGCCTGTGTGGAGATGGGAGAAACTTCCAGAAGGACAACCATCACTGCAACACTCCACCGATCTGGGCTTCATGGCAGAGTGGCTAGAGGGAAGCCTCTCCTCAGTGAAAGACACATGAAAGCCCACAGAATCTTGTTTCTCAGTCTGAGAGTCCTTTCGGTGCTTTTTTGCAAACTCCAAGTGGGCATTAAGCCGCATAGACTGCCTTAATGAGCGCAGATTTTGAAGAGGTCAGTACACCTTCGTTAAGCATCAGATATGAAGCTCGTGGCCAAGTTTCATCAAAATCGTGTGTTTGGTTCAAGTGATAATGACTGAAGTGTTTACTGACTGACTGACCCACGGACACTGTTCAATCGCATAAGCTCATCGGACTAAAGTCCAGTTGAGCTAATAATGGATGAGAATATACTGGCAAAAGTAGGATCTGGGGACATTTGATGAGTTAGTTTCATTTATTGAGGAACACATATCAGATTGTCACAATGCACATGTATCTCCAGTTTTCAAACTCAGATTCGTAGCTTGAACAGGAACCGACTGATTCAGCTCCGTGATGTGACTGGCAATGTTCATTCAAAAATTCTGAAAAAAGAATTCATTGTAACTTCTCCGAACTATGAGCTTCAAAATGTGGTCGTGACATTGTCCTCGTCATGAACAGTGATGTTGGAAGTGCCCTCAGAAAAGCACGTAAAACATGCTGAAGAAGATGCTTGCATCCTCACCTGTGCTGCCAATATTGTCAGGAAAAATGTTGGAAATAAAGGTCAGAGATGATCAAAAGTAAAGTTTTTGAAATGCTCATCCCCAAAAACCTATATTTTGACACCAAAATTATGGGTTTGGATTCTCGGTGAAGTAGTATTTAAGATATTGGGAAAATAGGTTTTCCTGGTGGCCATCTTTTAAAATGGCCGCCAGTGCTATCCAACCAAAATCTGAGATGGCCTTAGGTCTAACTTTGTTTGTCTTGATGAGTTCGAATTCTGTGCCAAGTTTCATACTTTTATCACAAAATGCACTATTCATTCAGTTATCTGCTTCACGATAAGCCCATCTGCCCGGCGCAGTGGGCATACAATAATCACCTGATGGCATCATGAAAAAATGAATTTTGGAGCCAAAACGTCACGTCCTGCGGAGCCGATTAATTATGTTGGTTGTTTTTTTTAATCGTTTTTTTCCTTAACTTTTCCCGATTTCACTCGAGATTTCGACAATTATTTAGACCACGAGGTCAGATCGTGAAATATGGAATCGGATTTCGAATATCAGCTTTTAATAAATCTGTACGATACATTATTCAATCTTGCCAGGAGCCAATCACATTGCACCTAGCATCACACCAGCCAATCAGCGTAACCGCGAACGGACAAACGGATCTGTTTTATATATATACTGTATATAGAAGAGAACATAGATGAGTATCTCGAAAAACGTTCTCATCCTTCAAAGTTAGACGCTCCCATCTTTATGGGGTGTGTATGAAGTCGAACACAAAATACGTGACTTAAAAAAAAAAAACCTTTTTGGACACTCGCTCTTCCCCTTGTGGAGCCTGGTGTTGGCTTAGCGATTAGGGTGCTGGCTTGGGATCCTAGGATCCTGGGTTCGAATCCTGGTCGATCACTGAATTAACGCCAGGGGGATTGACTCAGCCTGTCATCCTTCCGAGGTCGGCTAATTGAGTACCAGTCGCAAGAGGCGACTAACAGGGTTGGCGGCAGGAAGGGCATCCGGCTGCAAAACATTGCTTCAAAAATGGGACCACGATGCCCAAAAAAGGCCAACCCCCGCTCTGCGGGGAAAAATGGCCTCTGAAGGTGGTTGTTTTGTTGTTTGCTCTTCCCCTTGTGACGCCATGCGCACAACACCGCCCCTTCTTAATAAATACGGGACTCCTGCAAAATACCACCTCCCTCCCTCCAGAATTGTCTTCCCTCTCACAATGATGCAAAGCATTCTGGACAACTCAGGCTTGCTGATTAGGCCTCACTTGCACATACTTTGGGAGGAAAATGTGGTGGTGCGCTACAGGTGGAGACATTTGGGGGGGGGGGGGGGTATCGTCACTGGCCATGTCTTCCTCCTCTGTGCTGGGTACGTATTCCTCTCCTGCATCACTGTCATACATATCTTCTCCGATGGCAGGGTCATCTTCTTGCCCTGCATCACTGCTAGGTACACATCATCGACAAGTCCTTAACCGTAATTTCCTGTTACATCAACCCTGGTGTTGGGCTAGCGGCTAGGGTGCCAGCTTAGGATCCTAGGATCCTGGGTTCGAATCCCGGTCGATCGCTGAATTAACGCCAGGGGGGTTTACTCAGCCTGTCATCCTTCCGAGGTCGGCTAATTGAGTACCAGTTTACTGGTAATTCCCTGTTTGTCGTTAAAGGCGGCAAAAAGGGTTGGCGTCAGGAAGGGCATCCGGCCGTAAAACATTGCTTCAAAAAGGGGACCAAAAAACAACAACAACCACGGTTCCCGAAAAAGGCCAACCCCTGCTTTGCGGGGAAAAATGGCCTCTAAAGGTGGTTATTTTATTTATATATATTCGGCCTGTTAAACGGCACATATTAATATTGAGCGGAATAAAATTGCTGAGATGATGGGGTTTTTTTTTTACTGAAACACTTTATTTTTGATGCAAAATAGATGTGTTAAAAACAATGTTGAAAATTCTGAACTATGAACTCACAGGAATTACCAACATGGTGGGAAATGCACTATGAATGAGTTGGAGGATTAATACCCGACTCATGGCATGTTCCCAGTGTAAGGATTAACAAACAATAAGTGAACAACCATTCATCATCTCAAAGGGTTAAAATATTCCATCAATTCAACTTATAAATTGCTGGCTTAATATCTTAAGGTTCTGTTAAATAACACCAGGTGAGTCGACTCAGCCTGTCATCCTTCCAGGTCGGCAAAATGAGTACCAGCTGACTGGTAACTAGGGGGCACTGCATCAGCGGCACAGCGGTGCTTTAAAGAGATGATGCAACCAGCAGCCACAGTCTGCATACAGAATAGTTTTTATACCTATACATTTTTTCCAGCTACAAAAAAAAGAAGCTTGCAAGTCGAGTTTTTAAAACGCCACTGGCTTTTCACGGGTCAAAATCACAATTCCAAGGTTATGACAGGCTCGTCATATCGATAAGACTGTGCTTTCCAAAGTATAAGGGTGTGAGGATGTCTTCGCCCCCACCTTGCATGAGTACTGGCACTGGCCCCATTTGAATGCGCATCCGACATTTTGACGGATGAACGAATCGCTTGCACGCCGCAAGGATAGGGATTCTCGCCGGTATCTCTCAATGGTGAAGAATTACCTTAAAAAATTATCTGATTCGAATCTTCATCAAAATCGAATCATTTTTGTCCTTGTCAGATACCCAACCTCTCCATCAAATTTCATCCAAATCCATCCACAACTTTGAGATATCTTAATCACACACAAACGAACAAATAAGAAATATGTCGTGCGTAGCACGATACTTGCGAAATCCCTAAAATAAGTTGTTGGCCTATGACGACCTCAAAATTACTTGGTGGTTGAATTCAGTGACTAGATATGCAAATCCTCTTCAAATTTCAAGTTAATCAGATGAAAATTGAGCATTTTAGAAATCTGACCGATGTTGACCTTTTGGCCAATGTTGACCTCAAAAATACTTGGTGGTTGAATTCAGTGACTAGATATGCAAATCCTCTTCAAATTCCAAGTCAATCGGATGAAAATTGAGGATTTTTTTTTTTTTGGTATACAAGATCAAGGCTCGTGTAAGAGCTAACATTAATGACAAAAAAAAAAACGGACACATAAAACATATAATAAGGGGAGCAACAGACAAGATGGGGAGAGGTGATGCTTCAACGAAAATGTGATTGATCTGAAAATGATTTTGCGCAAACTCTAAATGTATGGGCATTACCTCGTGTGAATTCTCATGTGTATACGAAGCGCAGATGAGGCAATGAATCCTTTATCACACAAAATGCAGGTGTACATGCGCTCACCCGTGTGAATTCTCATGTGCATACGACGTGACGACGAGTCGCTGAATCCCTTACCACACACACTGCAGGTGTATGGGCGTTCCCCAGTGTGAGTTCTCATGTGTATACGATGCGTTGATGAGCGACTGAATCCCTTACCACACACGCTGCAGGGGTACGGGCGCTCCCCCGTGTGAGTTCTCATGTGTATACGAAGCGGTGATGAGCGGCTGAATTGCTTACCACACACGCTGCAGGTGTACGGGCGCTCCCCCGTGTGAGTTCTCATGTGCATACGGCATGATGACAGGTCAACAAACCCATTACCACAAACGATGCAGGTGTACGGACGCTCCCCCGTGTGAATTCTCATGTGTATACGATGAGATGACAAGCGACTGAATCCCTTACCACACACACTGCAGGTGTAGGGGCGCTCCCCCGTGTGAATTCTCATGTGTGCATCACGTGACGATGAGTGACCAAATACCTTACCGCACTCTTTGCACGTGTATGGGCGCTCCCCCGTATGAATTCTCATGTGTACATCACGTGACGATGACTGACTAAATACCTTACCACACACCTTACACATGTAAGGACGCTCCCCCGTGTGAATTCTCATGTGTCTCTGACAATTTGCTGATACATTGAATTCCTTACCACACACGCTGCAGGCGTACCGCTTCTCTCTTGCGTGACTCTGTGTGTGCGTCACAAATCTCTTTCTATAACCCGTGGTAAAAGAACAATTGGCACATGTGTACTTTTTATTCCTGGAAACCGGCCGGTGCATCTTCGAGTGCATCTTCAATGCATCCTTGGTGGTAAAGCTGTGAGTGCACGAGATGCAGGGGAACTTCCTGATGTGTCTCTCGCATCTCCCTACGAAGGTCATTCACAAAGAGGGCAAAAAAAGAGAGAAAATGAATGAGGTCCGTGTCCATTAGAACATGGCTTAAACAAGAAAGATGTAGTGCAAAGCACGATACAAGCAAAATCCACCAAAACCTCCCTCACTCTCCCCCCCAAAAAAATGTTGCCGTGGATACATCAAATTGTCCATTTCATTAATATTGTTGTGGTTTTGAGAATAAAGGCAACCCCCCTTTTAGTTAGTTGCACCACAACATGTAGCCTCGATTAGTCAGTTATTTCTTATTAAATGTGAAGTATAGTCTCCTTCCCAGTGTTGGTATGCGTTGAGGCAGGTAAGTAAGGGTAGGCCTCATTGGGGCCTGGAATGCCATGTAGGCGGGCCTCGGACAAGTTGAGGAGACCCGAGGGAGGAGTAGGAGGGCGTGGCTGGTAAGCAGCAAACAGCCAATGGGAGCTAAAGGGGAGTGGCCAACAACAGCGGCCAATAGGAGCTAAAGGAGAGTGGCCAATAACGGCGGCCAATGAGAGCTAAAGGGGAGTGGCCAGCAACAGCGGCCAATGAGGATAAGGGGAGTGACTGATGGGGGGCTATCACGACACGTGACCCCCGGCGGCCAGTGGAGGCCTTTGGAACATTCTGGTGGGACTCCGGGGGCTATAAAACCCGGGCCGGACCCCCGAACTCTCTCTCTCTCTCTCTCTGTGGCCTGGACCCCGGGCTCTCTACCCCCGCTCTCTGCTGCCCCCGTTCTCCCTGGCTCTGGTCTCTCTTTTGCCCTCGCTCTCTTGGGATTCAGGTTCTCGCAGGACCATCTCTCTCATTGGCCCTGTACTCTGACGATCTCCCTGCCTGGACTCCCTGCACGTGCGCTTTTGCCCTGCTGGCTTCGGGACGCGCTGCGTGGATTCCCGTTCGTGCACGACTGAGGCCAACGTCCCTGCTACGAACATCCTCGAGGGGAACGCCCAACAAGCCGTCCGGGGCGAGCTGCACTGAGCGGCCGCGCTTTGTGCGCGTCTTCTTCTTCCTCCCCTTCCCCGAGCGAGTCAGAGGGCCCTTGTCTGGGAAACATAAGTAAGGACTGTGAAGTTTCTCTTCTGTGTCCCTTTTCTCTCACCAGTGTACATTTGTTAATAAACCTGTGCTTGTTTCCAACTTGGCCGTTTTCGGCTCTTCACCATTGGCCTCGCATTGCACGAGATAAAACCGCTCGATCGGGTTCCTAGTAATTAACGGCACGAGTTACGCGACACGCAAACCGCTTGGGCATATCAGACCAGCGTGACTCGTGTGAGGTCCATCCCCAGTCCTCGCGGTGTCGTGTGTATCGAAGGTACTCGGGTTATTGACCGGAAACCCTTCCACGCGCTCGCTGCGGGTTTGGCGGTTGGAATTGCTCAGCAATCCGCCCCCACGAGTGTAGAGTGGGTAGCGGCCTCGTGGACTCGAAGCTCGAGGGGGAGAAGGGCTTAATCCCCCCTCAGTACGTTGACGGGCTCGAGATCCGCAACAAATTGGTGTCCGGGAGTGGGATATTTGGACATGGAGTGCGCTTCACGCACTCAAAATTACGAGCGTACGAAATTTAGTTTTAAAACCAAATTGAATTGAGTTCGTGCAATGGCTGGCCAAGACAACCATGAGAGCTAAAGGACTCGCCTCGCCTACAGGTCACAAGTTTAGAATTGTGACCTGGAGGCGAGTGACAAACAAACAAAGAAGAAATATGTCGTGCATACCACGATACTTACAAAGTCCCTAAAATAAGTTATTCACCTCAAAAATAATTGGTGGTTGAATTCAATGACCAGATATGCAAATCCAGGTCAAATTTCAAGTCAATCGGATGAAAATTGAGGATTTTAGAAACTTCACCTGTTTTTTTTTTTGTATACAACATCGAGGCTCGTGAAAGAGCTAACATTAATCACACAAAAAGTCAAACCAACACAGAAAACACAAAATAAGGGGAGCGGTAGACAAGATGGGGAGAGAGGGGGAAGGACACAAACACAACATTTCAGAACAGGGACATCGAGAGAACTGCGGGAGGGAGAGGGCTTGGGGGGAGGTGGGGAGTGGGAGAGGTACAAAACACATGGACACTGCAAGGACTTCCAGGAAAGAAGTTGGAATTTCAAAAAAAGTGTATCTGGGGTGAATTAGTGGGGGTAGAAAAGATCAAGGTTTTGGATGGGGGATGATAAAAGATGGTGGTGAACAGCTGTTTTAAAGACCTGGAGGGAGGAGTCGGATTGAAGGGAGTGGGGGAGTGTGTTCCAGAGGCTGGAGAAAAGGGGAATGAAAGAGTGAAGGTGAGCAGATAGCTTAGATTTTGGCAGTTCAACCATAAGAGGGTTGCTGGCAGATCTTGTGCGACCTGTAGGAATATTTGGGGGACAGAGCACAGAGAGAGCTGGGGGAGCAAGGCCGGAGAGGAGTCTGTATAAGACAGAAAGCCTACCAACCTGCCTGTGGTGAGTGAGTGAAAGGCTCTCGGATTTAGCTTAATCATGGGAGATTCCAATGATTCTGAAAGCTTTGGTTTCAACAGCGTGAAGCCGAGCTAGGTGTGAGGCAGGAGCACCGGCCCAGAGGGGGGAACAGTATTCCATTGAGCTGCGGATGAAAGCCTTGTATGTGGTGAGGATCTCAGATGTGCCAAGGAAGGACTTTGCACGATGGAGGATGCTCAGTCGGTGACTGGCTTTGGAGGCCAGCTTGGAAATGTGGTTTTCCCAAGAAAGATCATGGCAGAATGTGAGACCCAAAAGCTTGAGCGACAGAACTTCTTGGAGAGGATTGTTGAGAAAGTAGATGGGAGGGTTTTCCAGTCGGTCTTTTCGGAGAGACACAGTAAGCATGTGAGCTTTGTCAGGATTGAAAGACATGTTCCACTTGTTTGACCAGTCTGTGATTTTGTCCAGGTCTGCAGAGAGTGAGGAGGCTGCAGGCTGCCGATCTGAGGGATGAGGAATGGAGCGGCAGAGTGTGGAGTCATCAGCAAAGAGATAGAGAGGATAGAGAGATAAAGTTGTTGACCTTTTACCTATGTTGCCCTTTCGGCCAAAGTTGACCTCAATAATTGGTGGTTGAATTTAGTGACGTGATATGCAAATCCCCTTCAAATTTCAAGTCCAATGGGTGAAAATTAATTTTAGAAACTTCACCTAGGTTGTTGACCTTTGACCTATGTTGACCTTTCGGCCAAAGTTGCCCTCAATAATTGGTGGTTGAATTTAGTGACGTGATATGCAAATCCCCTTCAAATTTCAAGTCAATCGGATGAAAATTGGGGATTTTAGAAATTTGACAAATTTGTTGACCTTTGGCCTATGTAGACCTTTTGACCTCAAAATCAATAGACTTCCTTATGACCAACTGCACCATTTGGTGTTTCATAGAGATCGGTTTAAAATTGTGACCTGTAGGCGATTGACATAGAAACAGACAGACAGACAGAATAACGCACAAGACCAAACAATGTACTTGAAAGTTTTTTGATTTTGCAAGTAACGAAGGTCGAAAGAAGGTTATGTTTGTCGCATATGAAGTGAAGTAATGTGCTTGTTGTGCGGATTTAAGTTCCTCTGAATATCTCATACATACAGAATAGTTAAACCGATGAGCTAACTTAATGAGGTGAGACAAGGTACAAATAAGATGGATCAAATATCCTCAATGTCTATGAGCACTGATGGAACTTCCAAAATTCATTTGTTGTTCAAATACAAGAAACGTCAGAAAATTATCAAATCGATAAAAGAGAAATCATGCTGCTGAGGGATGCGGGCCAGGTTGACCAGGAGCGTGTTCCGTTAGCAAGTGGCTCGCTTGATTCAAAGCAGTCAAGTTAGCACTGCAATGCTATTGTGAACAATGCTATTGTGGGTACTCAAACAATTGCTGTCCGAACCATCGTTTTCAGTTTTACTTGCTCCTCTTGTGACAAATTCGCCAAACAAAAACCGTCCTGGGGGATGACATTTATCCAGCTTTTTACGGCGTAGCCTAAAGGGCAAAGCCGTCTAGAACAGTGTTTTTCCGTCCGTATGTATGTATGTATGTATGTATGTCCCTTCAAACGTATACCAATCAGAGATGAGGATCTGGTCACATTAAAGGGTGATGTGATTATGTCTGATGTCATTACGGCGGTACGGCGGCTGACTCTCTGCACATCGCCATTTTGATTCCAATTTCATTCAGGCCGAACATATTGTCGAACCTGTCATATGTCACAATCTCCATGCTCTACCTTTACATTTTCCATTCAGTGTGAAACACAAACAAACCGATTGTTAAAATGACCATGAAATATGTAACGCATAGGCGTTACGTCTCTTCCAACAATACGGTATAGTACGTATAGGCCTTAGGCGTTATGACTCATCTTTGGACCGCTTTGGACAAATTAAGCCCAGGTTTCTTAATACAGTAGTGCATCGTTTCAGTAGTATCGTTTTCATAATAGTAATAATAACCATAACACTTTAATCTCAATGTCGTGAATGGACGGTTAATCGATTGAAGCGGTATGTGGTTCATGATCAGTGATGAGCGTTGTTCGGCATGAATATAAGTAAGGAAGGAAGTAAGGAATTCACCTCGGTTTTTTGATAAAACTATCGTTTTCGAAATAATGATAACGTAACGTTAATATCATAGTAAATCTAATCATAACACTAATCCCGTCATAGTGACTGCAAATGTACTGGAAGTTAAAATATATCATGTTCTACATATTAAAGAAGCGGCAGTTTTGTGTCCGTTACGTCATCACGTCGATGATGTCATTACGACGGCTAACTCCACCGACCGACATTTTAATTTACAAGTAGGCCTACACCCACTCACTATCGGGGCTGCAGGAAGGGTCATTCCTCTTTGGGGTATATAGATTACAGTCGATCTATGGTCGGGTCTCAAGAATATTGGGTGTGTGTTCATTTACGAAGTTTCTTGTGGAGAGATCGCCATTTGGTTTAAGCATTCGAGCAAGCACTCCATTCAAAACCGTTAAGGAACGGCTGGCTTGGCAAGCGCTAGCTAGCTGCTTTGTAAATGAACACATCTCCAAACCTTTGTGGGGTATATAGATTACAGTAGATCTTCGCTCAGTTCTGTAAGTAAAACTTACCTCATGGATGTCGAGATTCCTCCAAATTTCTTTGTTTAATGTTATAAGCAGCATTAATGTCTGTTTGAAAGCTAATAATGTGTTTGTGGTTTATAATATTTTACAAGCCCAGCTACGCGGCGCGGCTGTTCGACTTTTGGTCTTGTTTTTACAGTAACAATATCAGCGGTGTCCAAACTGGTATGGTAACATTATGGATATTTCCATATTTTTACAGTAACACTATCAGCGGTGTCCAAACTGGTATGGTAACAGTACGGACATGTCCTTATTTTTACAGTAACAATATCAGCGGTGTCCAAACTGGTATGGTAACATTATGGACATTTCCTTATTTTTACAGTAACAAAATCAGCGGTGCCCAAACTGGTATGGTAACATTATGGACGTTTCCTTATTTTTACAGTAACAAAATCAGCGGTGTCCAAACTGGTATGGTAACAGTACGGACATGTCCTTATTTTTACAGTAACAAAATCAGCGGTGTCCAAACTGGTATGGTAACATTATGGACGTTTCCTTATTTTTACAGTAACAATATCAGCGGTGTCCAAACTGGTATGGTAACATTATGGACGTTTCCTTATTTTTACAGTAACAAAATCAGCGGTGTCCAAACTGGTATGGTAACAGTATGGACGTTTCCTTATTTTTACAGTAACAATATCAGCGGTGTCCAAACTGGTATGGTAATAGTATGGACGTTTCCTTATTTTTACAGTAACAAAATCAGCGGTGTCCAAACTGGTATGGTAATAGTATGGACGTTTCCTTATTTTTACAGTAACAAAATCAGCAGTGTCCAAACTGGTATGGTAACAGTACGGCCATGTCCTTATTTTTACAGTAACAAAATCAGCGGTGTCCAAACTGGTATGGTAACATTATGGACGTTTCCTTATTTTTACAGTAACAAAATCAGCGGTGTCCAAACTGGTATGGTAACAGTACGGACATGTCCTTATTTTTACAGTAACAATATCAGCGGTGTCCAAACTGGTATGGTAACATTATGGACGTTTCCTTAATGTTACAGTTTCATCAGTAAAAGTAAGGACAGTAACAGTTAGGACAGACTTTTAGTTTCATAGCAGTTCTGTACTCAAGCTTTGAAAGGAAATCAAGCTCAATCTTTGAAAGGACTCAAGCTCAAGTTCAAGCTTTGGAAGGAAATTTCATTTCCTTTCACAAAGCCCGAAACAAGTGTGTGTCCACCCTCAGGAGAGCCAGGAAACAATATCTCTCCGTTCTCAAGACCGAACTCTCTTATCTGTCTCCCTCTTCCAAATCCTGGTGGCGTCTGGTCAAATCTGTTTCTGGTGTTTGTTCCCCCTCCATCCCCTCCCTCACCTCAAATGGCTACACGGCTGACTAGTCCGGCAGCTAAGCTAAATATAGCATAAGAATTGTGCATTTTGTGAGGAAAGCACCAAATTTGGCACACTAGTAGACTATCATATTATGAAAAGATCTGGATATTGGGCCATCTCACATTCAGAGATTTGATTTTTGCAAGATTTGCAGATTTTGCAGATTTGCAAGCTGAGATTGCAACGCCAGGGACGGCCGACTCCTTCCTGCGAGCTGCCCACGTCACCCGCACAAGAAGAGCTCATCAAATCACTGCAGCGGCACTGCACATCCTGCAACACCGTGCGTATGAACGCCACTGTATGACATATGCTGATGATGCAGAAGACCTGCCCGTGTTCGAAGACTGGTGTCACCAGAGAGGAGAAGACATTCCCAACTTTCAGTACTGGGCAACTGTGCTGGAACTAGAGATGTTGGTACTGGTCTACGTGCGTTCTCTGCGGCAGGCTTCATTCATGATGTACCTTGATGCCCTGATGGAACTGGTCCCATGGTTCCATGCCTTAGACCACACACACGATGCCAAGTGGATCCCTGTTCACCTGAGGGACACGGTTGCACTCCCAATGAAGCACCCAGATGTAGCCAGAGAATTCAGGGCTGGCAACTTCACTGTACAGAAGACGAAGCAGGTGTTCTCTTCGATCCCAATCGAATCGAAATCTTGCAAAAATCAAAACTCTGAATCTGAGATGGCCCAATATCCAGATCTTTTCATAATATGATAAATAATCTACTAGTGTGCCAAATTTGGTGCTTTCCTCACAAAATGCACAATTGTTATGCAAAGTTGCCCCACTAGACTCCGCACGTGAAAAAGCTGAACGCCTCAACTTTGTGTTTGCCTCTAAATCTTGTGTCCCAAACCCATCCCTCTCTGTACCCACCGTACCCAGTCGTACCCAGCTGCTCCTGGACTCTGTGTCCTTTCCTTCTGACAAGGTGGAAATGTTTCTGTCAACCCTCGACTGATTCTGCAACTGGACCTGAAGGCATCAGCCCACGGGTCCTAAAATCCTGTTCTTCTGCTCTTTCACTCCCTCTCTCTGTTCTCTTCACCCTCTCTTTTGCTCAAGGTCATCTGAAATCTGCTTGGAAATCAGCCAACATCACCGCTTTACACAAAAAGGTGCAAAAACAGATCCTAGCAACTACAGACCAATCAGCCTTCTCCCAATTATCAGCAAAGTCATGGAATCCATCATTGCTTCAGCTATGAAATCTTTCCTCTTCTCCAATGGCTTGATCTCTGATCATCAATTTGGTTTCAGACCTGGTCACTATACTCTGGACATGCTGCTTCTGCTTTCTCAACAATGGATGGAGGTCCTCAATGCCAAACAGGAAATCAGAGCTCTCTCCCTTGACATATCACGTGCCTTCGACACGGTCTGGCACCCCGCTCTGCTCACCAAACTGTCCTCCTTTGGTATCCATGGAAATCTCCACGCATGGCTGGTGGACTTCCTCTCTAGTCGTAGTCAACGTGTGGCCCTGAATGGGTTTCTCTCATCTCCTCTTCCTGTTCAGGCTGGAGTTCCCCAAGGCAGTGTTCTGGGCCCTGTGCTTTTTCTGATCTTCATCAATGATCTCTCTGACTCTCTTGAAAATCCTCTCTATCTCTTTTCTGATGACTCTACTCTCTGTCGCTCCATTCCTCATCCATCAGATCGGCAGTCTGCAGCCTCCTCACTCTCTGCAGACCTGGACAAAATCACAGACTGGGCAAACAAGTGGAACATGTCTTTCAATCCTGACAAATCTCACACTCTTCGATGTCTCTCCGAAAAGACCGACTGGACAACCCTCCCATCCACTTTCTGAATAATCCTCTCCAAGAAGTTCTGTCACTCAAGCTTTTGGGTCTCACTATCTGCCATGATCTTTCCTGGGAAAACCACATTTCAAATCTGGCCTCCAAAGCCAGTCGCCGACTGGGCATCCTCCGTCGTGCGAAGTCCTTCCTTGGCACACCTGAGCTCCTCACCACATACAAGGCTTTCATCCGCAGCTCAATGGAATACTGCTCTCCCCTCTGGGCTGGTGCTCCTGCCTCACACATAGCTCGTCTTCACGCTGTTGAAACCAAAGCATTCAGAATCATTGGAATCTCCCGCGATGAAGCTAACTCCAAGGGCCTTTCACTCACTCACCGCAGGCAGGTTTGGTGGTCTTTCCGTCTTCTACCGATTCCTCTCTGGCCTTGCCCCCCCCCCCCCCCCCCCCGCCAGCTCTCTCTGGGCTCTGTCCCACAAATATTCCTACAGGTCGCACAAGATCTGCCTGCAACCCTCTTATGGTTAAACTGCCAAAATCAAGACTCTCTGCTCACCTTCACTCTTTCATTCCTCCTTTCTCCCGCCTCTGGAGCAAACTCCCTCACTCTCTTCAATCCCACTCCACCCTCCAGGTCTTTAAAACAGCTGTTCACCACCATCTCTTGTCTTCCCTCATCCAAAACCTTGATTTTTTCTACCCCCGCTAATTTCACCCCAAATCCACCTTTTTGAAATACCAACTTCTGTTCTGGAAGTTCTTGGCGTCCTTGTGTTTTATACTTCTCCCACCCTCCCCTCCCCCCCCTTCCCACGCCTCCTACCCCCAAGCCCTCTCCCTCCCACTCATCTCCCTGCTCTCAAATGTTATGTTTGTGTGCTTCCCCTTCTTTCCCCAACTTGTCTTCCGCTCCCTCTTTTTATATATTTTGTTTGTCTGGTTGATTTGTTTGTGAAATAAATGTTATCTCTTTCACGAGCCTCGATTCAGTATACAAAAAAAAAAAAAAAAAAAAACAGGTCAAATCACGCATGACCGAGTAGCACATGGCGTGTTTCATACAATAGAAAAATTTCCTTATTTACAATTTATTTATTTATTTTATGTATGAAATCACCAACGACCGTCAGAACACCAAATATTTATAGACAATGAAATCCGCTCACCTGTTTCAAGATTTCAGAATTTTGTTCAAGGTGGCATGTTCATGCCAGTACCATAATGTGGAGACAGGAAGTGCAGGCCCCTTGCAGGAAGTACATCACGAGCATGTGCAGGGAGCATTAACTATTTAGGTGTAAGGACACAAACTTGAGGGACAGATATATTTATGTAAATAAATCTAAAATAGGAATCGTTAATTTTTTTTTGAAAATACAGGAATTTTGATACTTGTCTAATTAATATATTAAAACATCAAAAGTACCAGACTCGGTGGTGTAATGGGTAGGGCATCCACTCCGAGTCTGGGAGGTCGGCGGTTCAAATCCCGGCCGAGTCATACCAAAGACTTAAAAAATGGTACGTGCTGCTTCGTTGCTTGACGTTCAGCATTTGGAGAAGATAGAGCACGGACAATCCCATAGTTTGGCATCGATGTGGAGGAGACAATTCCTGCTGAGGAAATGCCCCGCTGAGTGCGGTGAGAAAAGCGGTGCCATCGTTACCACGTCGCTGGTATCCAGAGTTGTGTGTGTGTGCTTGTGTGTGTGAGAATGTGAGTGTGTGTGTGTGAGTGTGTGTGTGTGTGTGTGCGTGCATGTGTGTGCATGTGTGTGTTTGAGTGTGCATGTGTGTGTGTGTGTGCATGTGATTGTGTGTGTGTGAGAGTGTGCATGTGTGTGTGTGAGAGTGTGCATGTGTGTGTGTGAGAGTGTGCGTGTGTGTGTGTGTATGTGTGTGTGAGAGAGAGAGAGAGAGAGAGAGAGAGAGAGAGAGAGAGAGTGTATGTGTGAGTGTGCATGTATGTGTGTGCGTGTTACTGTGTGTGTGTGCATGTGTGTGAGAGTGTGCATGTGTGTGTGTGTGTGTGTGTGTGTGTGTGTGTGTGTGTGTGTGAGAGAGAGAGAGAGAGAGTGTATGTGTGAGTGTGCATGTATGTGTGTGCGTGTTACTGTGTGTGTGTGTGTGTGTGTGTGTGTGTATGTGCGAGACAGCTGCATTATGAATCTTAAACCTTGAAAGAAAAGGTATTATGAAGTTTATTTTAAGGCAAAGTTATGATACCATTTGTATAACGCTTCGCTTAGCTTTGGACAAGAGGTTTTTGTTCATTTTTGGGGGATAAATAATTTTAAAAACATGACTGTTTAAAAACAAGTAAAAAGTTAATAGGTTACGGATTTTATGCCACAGTTTGATTTCATGAAAGAAATCTGCTTCCAGGACAGAAAAAGTTACCAATTTCGATAATGTGCCGTCCATGCCGTGGGCAAACCAGCTGTGTGGAGAATATTTGGACAAGGAGTCTGGACATCGAGGACCAAATTGAACCAACATGTGCAACATTCCATCAAGTCAACCACAGGAGCCAAAGGAGCAGGCCCTGGTAGCGAACAATGAACGATTCGCCGAATAATAAATAGCCCTGATGTCCGGATGGTAGTAAACTGGAAACTGTTTATTGACATGCCAGAAATGAAGAAGAACCTTGCTCGATTCCTATCCGAGCAAATGATGACCAAGGCCCAGTGCTTGCCAGAGGAGTGAGAAATAGTGCCGAGGTGGTGGTTTTGAGGAAGAGGAAGACGTTCACTCCTCAACCGGTCGATATGTGAGGAGCCTCAGATCTGACCAGGAAGCTGGCTGTCGTAACTGACGCAAGACGCAAACGATTCCAACAGTGCTATTCGTCACCAGTGGCAGAGCACGAACCACCAATGGACAGCGGCTGGGGTTCGGAAAATGATCCACTGAAGGCGATCCTCGTGAGAAACAATTCACAACTAACGGATTGCTCGGAAATTCTTACTCGTCGGTGCAAAAAATTGCACAACCGCGAGATGTGGGTGTCGCACTCAGAAAGGCCTGGAGGGGTCCCGCAGTGAAAATATTTGGTGAAGTCCATATACCGAGCCACTACCATTCCCTCGGCCACCACTTTTGGCTACGACCATACCGAGCCACTACCATTCCCTCGGCCACTGCTACTGGACACGTCCACAACGAGCCTCTACCTTTCCCTCGGCCACCTCCACTGGTTACAACCATTGGGCATGACTACAAGAGCCACAACTATTCACACTGCCACTGGCCACTAATACTGGGCACGACAACAAACAACGAGCCACTACCACTTGCTACTATTCTTGGATAAGACACCAACATGCCACCACAATTCCTTCGGCCATCACTTCCGGTTACTACCACTGACGACGACCACAACGAACCACTACCATTACCTCGGCCACCACTTCTGGCTATGACCACGAGCCACGACAATTCCATTGGCCACCACTTCTGGTGACAACCACAACGAGCCACTACCATTGCCTCGGCCACCACTTTTGGCTATGACCACGAGCCACTACAATTCCCTCGGCCACCACTTTTGGCTATGACCATGAGCCACCACCATTCCCTTGGCCACCACTTTTGGCTATGACCATCAGCCACCACCACTGCCTCAGCCACCACTTTTGGCTATGACCATGAGCCACTACAATTCCCTCGGCCACCACTTCTGGCTACAACCACAACGAGCCACTACCATTGCCTCGGCAACCACTTTTGGCTATGACCATGAGCCACCACTATTGCCTCGGCCACCACTTTTGGCTATGACCACAAGCCACTACAATTCCCTCGGCCACCACTTCTGGCTACAACCACAACGAGCCACTACCATTGCCTCGACCACCACTTCTGGCTACAACCACAACGAGCCACTACCATTGCCTCGGCCACCACTTTTGGCTATGACCCCGAGCCACTACAATTCCCTCGGCCACCACTTCTGGCTACAACCACAACGAGCCACTACCATTGCCTCAACCACCACTTTTGGCTTTGATCATGAACCACCACCATTCCCGCGGCCACCAATTTTGGCTATGACCATCAGCCACCACCATTGCCTCGGCCACCACTTTTGGCTATGACCATGAGCCACTACAATTCCCTCGGCCACCACTTCTGGCTACAATCACAACGAGCCACTACCATTGCCTCGGCAACCACTTTTGGCTATGACGATGAGCCACCACCATTGCCTCGGCCACCACTTTTGGCTATGACCACAAGCCACTACAATTCCCTCGGCCGCCACTTCTGGCTACAACCACAACGAGCCACTACCATTGCCTCGGCAACCACTTTTGGCTATGACCATGAGCCACCACCATTGCCTCGGCCACCACTTTTGGCTATGACCACAAGCCACTACAATTCCCTCGGCCACCACTTCTGGCTACAACCACAACGAGCCACTACCATTGCCTCGACCACCACTTTTGCCTATGATCATGAGCCACTACCATTGCCTCGGCCACCACTTTTGGCTATGACCCCGAGCCACTACAATTCCCTCGGCCACCACTTCTGGCTACAACCACAACGAGCCACTACCATTGCCTCAACCACCACTTTTGGCTTTGATCATGAGCCACTACCATTCCCTCGGCCACCACTTCTGGCTACAATCACAACGAGCCACTACCATTGCCTCGGCAACCACTTTTGGCTATGACGATGAGCCACCACCATTGCCTCGGCCACCACTTTTGGCTATGACCACAAGCCACTACAATTCCCTCGGCCACCACTTCTGGCTACAACCACAACGAGCCACTACCATTGCCTCGACCACCACTTTTGCCTATGATCATGAGCCACTACCATTGCCTCGGCCACCACTTTTGGCTATGACCCCGAGCCACTACAATTCCCTCGGCCACCACTTCTGGCTACAACCACAACGAGCCACTACCATTGCCTCAACCACCACTTTTGGCTTTGATCATGAGCCACTACAATTCCCTCGGCCACCACTTCTGGCTACAATCACAACGAGCCACTACCATTGCCTCGGCAACCACTTTTGGCTATGACGATGAGCCACCACCATTGCCTCGGCCACCACTTTTGGCTATGACCACAAGCCACTACAATTCCCTCGGCCGCCACTTCTTCTGGCTACAACCACAACGAGCCACTACCATTGCCTCGGCAACCACTTTTGGCTATGACCATGAGCCACCACCATTGCCTCGGCCACCACTTTTGGCTATGACCACAAGCCACTACAATTCCCTCGGCCACCACTTCTGGCTACAACCACAACGAGCCACTACCATTGCCTCGACCACCACTTTTGCCTATGATCATGAGCCACTACCATTGCCTCGGCCACCACTTTTGGCTATGACCCCGAGCCACTACAATTCCCTCGGCCACCACTTCTGGCTACAACCACAACGAGCCACTACCATTGCCTCAACCACCACTTTTGGCTTTGATCATGAGCCACTACAATTCCCTCGGCCACCACTTCTGGCTACAATCACAACGAGCCACTACCATTGCCTCGGCAACCACTTTTGGCTATGACGATGAGCCACCACCATTGCCTCGGCCACCACTTTTGGCTATGACCACAAGCCACTACAATTTCCTCGGCCGCCACTTCTTCTGGCTACAACCACAACGAGCCACTACCATTGCCTCGGCAACCACTTTTGGCTATGACCATGAGCCACCACCATTGCCTCGGGCCACCACTTTTGGCTATGACCACAAGCCACTACAATTCCCTCGGCCACCACTTCTGGCTACAACCACAACGAGCCACTACCATTGCCTCGACCACCACTTTTGCCTATGATCATGAGCCACTACCATTGCCTCGGCCACCACTTTTGGCTATGACCCCGAGCCACTACAATTCCCTCGGCCACCACTTCTGGCTACAACCACAACGAGCCACTACCATTGCCTCAACCACCACTTTTGGCTTTGATCATGAGCCACTTCCATACCCTAGGCCACTGCCTACTACTACTGGACACGACAATGACGACGAGCAACTACCATTCCCTCGGTCACTGTGACTGGTGACTACTACTGGACACGACAACAATGAGCCACTACCATTCCCTCTGCCACCACCTCTGGTTACCACCACTGGGCATAACCACAACGAGCCACTACCATTCCCTCGGTCACCACTTTTGGCTACGACCATAACGAGCCATTACCATTCCCTCGGCCACCACTTTTATTTTGGTTACGACCACAACGAGCCACTACAATTCCCTCGGCCACTGCCACTGGCCACCACTTTATGTAAACTGCATATCCCCCAATAAGCCAGCCGAGCACTGTCGCCCCTCTCGAATCACATCAGATTTCCACACCAGTTTATCCCTTTCTTTATCTCTATGAAACTTGACACGACTTGGATATCGATATACAGTATTTAAATGGACTTGGTCCGCAGTTTCTACCACACTCACCATCCTCCGGGTCCCCTTCCTTCATTTCAGCACCAACGGAGCTCTGGTCCTCCATCTTGATCTGCACGACTCCATCATGTCCTCCCGTCTCCTCGACATCTTCACCACGGCCGGACCATCCCGATCCTCGCCCCGTACGGACCGACTCCATGTACCGACATAGCTCCGCGTACATGGTGTACGTGAACTTCCGTGCGGACAAAGAACACAGTCGATCCCTCACCGGAGCGGGCTCGGCTCGGGCACAGAGAGCTCCGAAGATCTCGATCCCCAGACCAGTGATGGCGGCTCTGAGAGACTCCTCCGGTAGACCCTGGATCTTCAGCCAGGCGGGAACTGGCGCCACATCGCCTCGAGCACTCGAGTCCATCATCTGTGAAAAGCACGTGACGAGATTCTAAATAAATAAATAAATCGGATGTTTTACGAGAATCATTTTTTTTCTTCGCAATTAATTGATCACGTGACAATAGTGTGAGTAATTCGATATTGTTGTGATCGTTATTGTGAATAATCTCTAATTATATTATCAATAAAACGTCATTATCAGTATAACACTTCCTTTTCCGGTAGTGCGCCCTTGTGGTTGGCAATCATCTCAGGTTAATATTTAAATTTATATTTTTCATAATTTCCCAATTTACCATCCGTTGAGATGTCAGCATGAAGGGACGTCTATTTAATACGTACGCAAACCTTCGGATGTCGTACAACGTATATTTGTGGCGGGATTTTGTTTATGTGTGGAGACGGTGCCTTGATGACGTAGGTTAACGTTCCTGCAGCGGACAAACACACCTTTTTGATTTTATTGCACAGATTCATGTTCTGTTCTAACACATACCACACGTGTGTGTAATTTTTTTTAAGTACGTAATTTATAGATGTCCCACAAGTCGCAAGCCCGAACACCTGGCTCACCGGCTCAGGTTCGGCTGCCTGTGCGTACACCTGAGCCGGTGTCGCGTTGCATCCTGCCACTCCTGGTGTTGTTGTTGTTGTTTAGACCCAGATATTCCATCCCCCACATCCAGAATGGTGTACCCCGCCTTCACAAAGTTAGAGCCATTACAGAGTTAGAGAGAAAGAGAGAGAGAATATAAGTACAGAAACATTCAAAGTACACTGTCCCCATGCCAAATAAATAAATATCCACCAGCGCCTCCGGCACCCGGCAATACCGCAGTGCAACTCATAGAGACTGCATTGGGAGGGAGAGGTGTACAATAATTGATTAATTGCATAATTAAAATCAATAAATAGTGATCATAAAATATTTTCTTAATCAATTGGCTAATAGCATACCAAAACCACCAGTGCTTCATCCAAAAATGTAACTTTTTAAAAATTAATTAAATAGTCAATAAAAAAAATAATATTTGATTAATCAATAAATAATCGATTAATTGATTAATCAATAAATCAAAAATATCCTTTATAGCCACATCACTTGGTCACTGTCATGTCCAAATATCAGCTTCTTAGCTCAAAAGGTCGGCAAAAAGGGTTGGCGTCAGGAAGGGCATCCGGCCGTAAAACATTGCTTCAAAAAGGGAACCAAAAAAACAACAACTACCACGGTCCCCGAAAAGGCCAACCCCCGCTTTGCGGGGAAAAATGGCCTCTAAACGGTGGTTTGGGTTTTTTTTAGCTCAAAAGGTGCCTGAGATATTGCCCAGATGAGAAAGAAAATAAATAAATGATTAATAATGAAAGTAAATAAATAGTAATCATTAAATAATTAAATAATTTAGCAATTGGCGAATAGAATACCTAAACCAACACCATTTCATCCAAATCTGTAACTTTAAAAAAATTAAAAGTCATTAATCGGATAAATCAAATAATCAATTGATTAATCAATAAATCAAAAATACCCTTTACAGTCACTTTGTCACTTTACAGTCACTTTACAGTCACTTTACCATCACTTGGTCATTGTGTCCAAATATCAGCTTCCTAGCTCAAAAGGTGCCTGAGATATTGCCCAGATGAGAAAGGAAATAAATAAATAATCACAAAATAATTAAATAATTAATCAATTAGCTAATAGCATACATAAACCACCACCGTTTCATCCCAATCTGTAACTTAAAAAAAAAAAAAAATTAAGTCATTACTCAAATACAAAAATAATATTTTTATTTTTTTTTATAATTATTTATATTTATAATATAATTATTTTATTTTATTATAATTAATTGGTTAATCAATAAATAATCAATTAATTGATCTACTATACAAGACAGCCGTTGGTCTGTGTCGCCATTTTTCTCAGAGATGGCGAAACGGATCTTCGTCAAACTTTCAGAGGTTCATCAGTGAGTGCTTGGGAGTGTTTTTGGCAAAACCTTTTTTAAAATTTTTTTAACAAAAGTTAGTTTTTTTAGATTAAAAAAAAAATTGCTCGAAAGTGCCTAAGCCTTTTTGATTAATGACAGTTGTATACAAGTACACATTCGCATAAATAAATACAAAACAATCACCAGACATTTGAACACAAATAATACAACAATTCCAGAAGTGGTCGAAGTTGTTGGGAAGGCTTCTTCTTCTTCCTGAACTTCATCATACTTAACTCAGAAACGTGATGAACGGCACATTCAGCAGCATATATTCAACAAAAAGGTGAAATGATGATTTGACGTTTATGAGGGATTCTGATTAGGATGTAATTGCTTTTCCATTATATTTGCCCTCATTTCAAATATGTTCATGTTTCTTTTTCGCCTGAACGATGCCAGGCACTCCAGCTATAAACACTTTTATAGCTCATTCAGGCGTGTGGGGGACTGGGAGAGGGGAGTAAATTCTCTATGGAAATGTGTACCATGTAGCGCCACCTGGTGATGGTGGCAGAGGGTATTACAATTTCCTTTTTTGCCTGTGCAACACTGACGTTATGAAGCACTCTTTGCATGGGAAATTTTTCCTCCTTTTAAATACCTTTTACAGTCAAATTACTTGGTCATTGTCCTGTCCAAATATCAGCTTCCTAACTCAAAAGGTGCCCGAGATATTGCCCAGATGAGAAAGAAAATAAATAAATAGTAATCATGAAATAATTAACATCTTACAAAGCTAGACAACGAAGCATCTTACAAATATCTTGGAGTAGAAGAGAGCCACCAAATTTGTCATAAAAAATGTGCAAAATAATTACCAAAGAATACCTGCGTAGAACGAGGCTGATCCTGAAAACATATGTTACCCCAAGGAACAAAACAAATCCATAAACCAACGAGCAGTACCAGTGTTCCAGTACAGCATCATTTACGATGTCTCTCCAAAAAGACCGACTGGACAACCCTCCCATCCACTTTCTGAATAATCCTCTCCAAGAAGTTCTGTCACTCAAGCTTTTGGGTCTCACTATCTGCCATGATCTTTCCTGGGAAAACCACATTTCCAAGCTGGCCTCCAAAGCCAGTTGCCGACTGAGCATCCTCCGTCGTGCGAAGTCCTTCCTTGGCCCACCTGAGCTCACCACATACAAGGCTTTCATCCACAGCTCAATGGAGTACTGCTCTCCCCTCTGGGCTAGTGCTCCTGTCTCACACCTAGCTCGTCTTCACGCTGTTGAAACCAAAGCGTTCAGAATCATTGGAATCTCCCGCGATGAAGCTATCTCCGAGGGCCTTTCACTTACTCACCGCAGACAGGTTGGTGGTCTTTCCGTCTTCTACCGACTCCTCTCCGGCCTTGCTCCCCCAGCTCTCACTGGGCTCTGCCCCCAAATATTCCTACAGGTCACACAAGATCTGCCTGCAACCCTCTTATGGTTAAACTGCAAAATCAAGACTCTCTGCTCACCTTCACTCCTTCATTCCTCTTTTCTCCCGCCTCTGGAACAAACTCCCTCACCCTCTTCAATCCCACTCCTCCCTCTAGGTCTTTAAAACAGCTGTTCACCACCATCTCTTATCTTCCCCCATCCAAAACCTTGATCTTTTCTACCCCTGCTAATTTCACCCCAAATCCACTTTTTTGAAATACCGACTTCTTTCCTGGAAGTCCTTGGTGTCCTTGTGTTTTATACTTCTCCCACCCCCTCCCCCTTCCCCTTCCCACGCCTTCTCCCCCCAAGCCCTCTCCCTCCCACACATCTCCCGATGTCCCTGCTCTCAAAAGTTGTGTTTGTGTGCTTCCCCTTCTCTCCCCATCTTGTCTACCGCTCCCTCTTTTTATATATTTGGTTTGTCTGTTTGATTTTTTTGGGGGGGATAAATGTTAGCTCTTTCACGAGCCTCGATTCTGTATACAAAAAAAAAAGGGGGGGGAAAAAAAGCTGCAGAATAGCAAACTGGCCACAAGCGGATATCAAAAAACTAGATATAAAATAAGGAAACTCCTCACTATCCATAAAATGTTCAACAAAAAATCAGTGCATCCCAAGAATGTACCTGCCGAGGAAAGGAGGAGGTGGCGGCCTAATGGAACTCAATCAAATGCACAGTGACAACTGTAGGATTAGCAGAGTATGTGAAAAGCTCAACAGACTACCGAATACAATTTGTGTACAAGCAGATTATATATATATATATATATATATATATATATATATATAAACAGTGACAATTGGGAAAAAAGACAAAAGAGCAGGGATATAAAAAAAAAGAGTGGGACAGATTAGGGATAGAAAAAGAAGGATCACTGGAATGGCTAAGAAGAGGTCGATTCAACTGGGACAGAGAACGAATCATTAATGCCCAATACTAAGGACACTGCACCAATGGCTTTAAAAATATGGCAGGGCTGAGTCAATCGGACAAGTGTAGGTGCTGCAAGGTAGAAACAGAAAACACGAGTCACCTCCTATTGGAATGTAAAAAGCTCATGTCAGAGCAGCTGTACAACCAAAGGCACAACAAGGTATGTAGAGTAATCCACTGCCACATCTGCAGAAATTTCAATATCCCAGTTCCACAAAACTCATGGAAACATGAACCAACAGCAATCATTGAAAACAAGGACATAAAGCTCACGTATGACCTGATGATCCCATCCAGCGTGAACATAGAAGACAAAGCATTGTGACCGGACATTGTGACCAGGCACATACTCAGGAACAAAAAGGAAAGACAGCATTGCTGACTGAGATATCAGTACCCAGCGATTTTGGCCTAAATAATGCAGAAATCAAGGAAATGACCAAATATCAAGACCTCAAGAATGAAGTGAAAAGATCCTGGAAGCTGAAAAGCACCAAAATTGTACCAGTGATAATTGGGGCAACGGGAATGATAAAGAAGAACCTTACAGATACTTTAAAACCAATCCATGGGAACATTACCACAAACGAACTGCAGTTGGAGGCTGTATGGAACTCAGTGACGATCTGAGAACAACAAAACTTCACAACTTAGCCCATGAATCGCAATCCTTCACCGAAGCGGGGGTGGATACTTCAAGTCCTGGGAGGACTCCGTTCCACCTTCTAAAAAACAAATGATGGAGATAACATCCAACGACACACACACACACACCTAACATTACCTGACCTAGCCACACAATGTACACAGCAATTCACCAGCACACACAAATCAATACACAGGCAATCTATTTATAATGAAATTCCCCTTTCTGTAAACACTAATGACACACTTCTGGCTAAATTAATGAATTACCAGTTTTTTTTGTTTTGTTAAAACACATCTCAAACACTGTAATAGGTGAAAGCTACCAGAGGTCCATAACGCTGTCTCCTGGCTGAAGCAGTGGCTGACCTGACATAGATGGCTTTGGTTAGTGAGAACCCATCTCCCCTAGCAAAGTTTTTTTTTTTTTCTTGGACCCTCTTATCTGCTATCAATGATGCAATCGACGAGTTACACCTATCCCCCTTTAAACCTATCACCTATAGTTACACCTTTACGCATATGTTACACCTATCCCCCTTTAAGCCAGCCCACTGTCTTTCTCGTCACGTGAACTGTCTCTTCCCACTGGAGCAGAGCGACATCCACACCACGATGCTCTTCCAGGTTATTATTACTTTTCAAACAGGCCCCCCTAAACCAACCTGCCATTCCACTTTTAATCTGTGCCCCCACCTGTGCCGCTAAAATTTGGCAGTTTTTCGTCATTTCCCTCTGCATTTGCTAACCAATTTTATTCGTTCTTTCTTCTATTTGTGTTCCTTATTCTCTCATTTGCTCAGCTACACTACATGGTATTCATAGAATACTTACCCCATGCAGTCAACTTGGTGCGAGCCAACTCTTCCGTTTTTGAAGGTTTTTTTTTTCTTTGATCCAATATGGCTGCCAGACCACGTGAGTGATGACATCATACATTTACATTCTCCAATATAATTGTTGGGTAGATCACGCTCAACAAAATTTAAAACAGATCAGACAAAGCGTTGTCCCTGTCGAATTATGACGTCATAATTAAGGCACCAGTGACATCGTTAACACCACGTATTCCCCATGCGGAGTTCTTTACAATGAGCCACATTTCAATTTTTTCCCATGGGGTGGTTTCAGAGTTTTAGAGGTGCAACATTTTCTGTTTTTTTCAAAGATGGCGACTGTAGCACATGACCTATGACATCATAATTAAAATTAATTGTTTTTTACAGGAGGCGGCGCTCCGATGGTGAAAATTGTGTCCATCGGACCAACAGTTGCAGAGAAAAAGAAATTCATACTGATCAGATCAAGAGTTATACTTGTTGAATTATGACGTCATAACTAAGGCATGGATGACATCATTAACATATCTTATTCCCCATGAGGAGTACTTGACAATGAGCCATGTTTCAATTTTTTCCATGTAGAGGTTTCGGAGATCTAGAGGTGCTAATTTTTTTCCAATATGGAGCCCATACCACGTGACCTATGATGTCATAATTTTCCCTAAAAATTATATAGCAGGAGGTGCTGCTATGGTTAAAATTTTGTGTCCATCGTACCAACAGTTGCAGAGAAAAAAAATTCATACTAATTGGATCAAGCATTGAACTTGTCGAATTATGACATCATAATGAAGACCATGGCCTCTAAACGGTGGTTTTAATGAAGACACTGATGACATCTTCATTAACATATCTTATTCCCCATGGGGAGTACCTGACAATGAGCCATGTATCAATTTTTTTCCATCTAGTGGTTTTGGAGATATAAAGGTGCAACGTTTTTCTAAGATGGCATCCTTACCATGTGACCTATGATGTGATACTTATGAATAAAAAAAATTCTACTGGTGGAGGGAGACACTACGGTGTTGAAAATTTCATGTCAATTGGATCAACGGTTACCGAGAAATTGAATTTTTAGAATGCATACACGCACGTACGTACGCCACACGCAACTGAACGCCTAACGAGCGCAGGGTAATAATCTACTTTATCCTTTTTCCATTCTTTTTTCCAACATGGCCTGGGTGAATACACTGAACTGAAGATATATAGAATGCTCATTACCATTCACAACACACAGAGTGTGGTGTAGTTTCTGGGCACCATCTTGGTTAACACTCTATGCTGGGCGCCATTTGGTTAGCCCTCGATGCAAGGTGCCATCTTGGTTAGCGCTCGATGCTGGGCGCCATCTTGGTTCGCGCTCGGTGCTGGATGCCATCTTGGTTAGCGCCCGATGCTGGGCGCCATCTTGGTTAGCGCCCGATGCTGGGCGCCATCTTGTTTAGCGCTCGATGCTGGGCGCCATCTTGGTTAGCGCTCGGTGAGTTCAATTCAAAAGTAAAGGAGAATCACCTGCTTGAAATCTAATTATTTCTAACAATTTCTAAAAGGTGCCAATAATATTGTCTGGGCCATTTTTTGATTTATGTGTGGAATAAGCTAAGATTTAGTAATTGTTTCAGGTTTTTTTGTTTTGTTCCACTGCAAACCAAAGAAATACAAATGTGGATACCAAAATATTTTGTAATTTCTACAATTTTCTGGAAGAAATGGTGCATTATTTGAAAAAAGTGTAATGTGCCAATATTTTTGGCCACGACTGTATATGGAGAAGACAAATGAATAATTTAGTCAAAAGCTCAAAGGTCAGCATCACATAAAATCGTCAATCCAAATGACCTGTAATTTTAAGAACTCCCATAATGGTTCACTGAATGGGTTCACCAATCAAAAGCTAGAATCTGATTGGGTTTTTTTGGTCAAAAGGTCATGGTTTTAATAAATCATCAATTTTCATCCGATTCGTCTGAAATTTTAAGAACTTGCATGTTTGGTCACTGAATTGGTTCACCAAACAACAGCTAGAAGCCAATTGTTTTTTGTTTTTTTTAGATATAAAGGTGAAAGGTCAAGTTTGCATAAAATCATAAACTTTCATCCAATTGACCTGAAATTAGGAATTTGCATGTTTGGTCACTGAATTAGTTCAACAATCAAAAGCTATGAGCCAATTTCTTTTTAGTTCAAAAAAAAAAAGGTCAGGTTGCATAAAATTTTCCATTTTCATCCGATTGACTTGAAATTTAAGCAGGGTTTGCATATTGGGTCACTGAAGCCCATTACTTTTGAGGTCAAAAGGTCATAGTCGCCTAAAATAGTCAATTTGTTTTCAGCTGTTTTCATCATGTTTATCATACGGAGGAAGAAGAAGTCTGAATACAAAGTGGACGTGGACGGCCTTTGCATTTCCGGATGCGTTCTAGTTATACTTGAAATGACTGGTTGAAATGCGTTGTCATCCATGCCGACTAAATAGTTCCCTTTCAACAAAATAAATTCATGAAAACGCAAAATATACTTGCATCTGCATATTACAGAAATTGCTAGAATAGACCCGTACTGTAATGTATACATTTCATCAAGACATGTGCTGTTTTTATGATTTATTTACTTTTGCACAGTTTTACAGTTGTACATCTCTTGAATCAGTCCAGCATCCTTATTCAAATTATTTGTCAATAAATCTCATAACCTCTCATCAACTCAGCAAAAATATTTGTTCAAGCACTCGTCATTACCTTCATTAGATGTGCAGGAAAGTTGAATAGTGTTGGTACAGCATCTTTGCAAAGTAGTGTTGTTTGGCCCATATGTTCTTGGGCACGCCACATTTGAAAGTTGGCCTCCAAAGCCAGACGCCGACTGGGCATCCTCCATCGTGCAAAGTCCTTCCTTGGCACACTTGAGCTTCTATCCACCTACAAGGCTTTCATCCGCAGCTTGATGGAGTACTGCTCCCCCCTCTGGACTGGCACCCCTGCCTCACATCTTGCTCAGCTTGATGCGATGGAAACCAAGACCTTCAAGATCATTGGAATATCTCGCGATGAAGCCGAGTCTATGGGCCTATCACTTCGCCATTACCAACAGATCGCTGGTCTCTCTGTCTTCTTCCACCTGTGGTCTTGCACACTCTGCCCTCTCCATGCTCTGTCCCTGGCAAGTTTCTGCTGGATGCACGTGGTACACCAGCAACCCCTCCTAGTGAAACTGCCCAAATCCAGAACCACTTCTCGCCTCCACTCATCAATCCTTTTCTTTTCCCCGCCTGTGGAGCCACCTTCCACACTTTTTACGATCAAATTCTTCCCTCCAGGTCTTCAAGACAGCTGTTCACCATCTCAGGTCACCCCCCCCCCCATCCAAGATCTTTTCTACACCCGTTAAACCACCCGCCACCCCTCTCACAATTTTGCTTATGTATCCATCTTGTCTACCACTATCATTCGGCCTTACCCCTCATCATTACCTGCATCCCTTGTTTGCTCATCTCCGTCTACTATCTTCTTCCTCCGCCCTGCTGTTGGCATTTCCCCTTGTCTCCTGCTGTTCCCTTTGTCATGTTGTGGCCTGATCTGTTCCGTGTCCAAGCTCTTCCACAAGCATAGACATTGTATAAAAAAGGAAGAAAAAAAAGGCATTAATCTTCAAACTGATCCAAGCAGATGGTAGAGTCCAAGTGTGGTGAGAAGTAGGCTCTCCTCATCTTCACCAGCCATTCCTTCAGGAGCGCTGGGTTGCCTCTGGGAAATCTGCAATCACAGTGTGTTAATAAAATGAACTTATTTTCTGTAAGAAACCAAAAAATTAAAACAAAGCCATAAAACATAAAGAGGGCGAGCAACTCGGCCTCGATGAACAAACAATATTGCTTCATAAAGTATCTCATCTAATTACAGACAGAACCAGACTTAAGAACTCCCGACATACGAACACCCATACTTGCAAATGAAGTCCCATTAAACGAATGCGGGTAATTAACAACAAACTTTTTTTTTTTACTCTACGTGAATTTTGTTTTAATTTTATGTCATTTATGTGTTAGAGCTGGAGGAGGGTGGGGGAGGGGGGAAGAGGGGAAGAGGGGAAGAGGGGAAGAGGGGACAAGTGGGAGGGGAGGTGGTGAAGGTGGAGGGGTGAGAAGGGAGGGGGGTTGGGGGGGGGGACAAGTGGGAGGCTAGGTGGTGAAGGTGGATGGGGGGAAGAGGGAGGGGAGGGGGGACAAGTGGAAGGCAAGGTGGTGAAGGTGGATGGGTGAAAAGGGAGGGGAGGAGGTGGGACAAGTGTGAGACGAGGTGGTGAAGGTGGAGGGGTGAAAAGGTATGCATACATACATACATATACATACATATTGTTATGTCGGGTGGGGTAGTGATATGTAGAGCTAGATAGATCTGTGTAGGCAACGTGCTTCGTCTGTCGCGGTAAGGAATCTACCTTGCAATAAGTTACATGTCTAGGCGGTTTGTCGGTAAGGAGTATACTTGTGAACCTCCCAGGGGGTTCGAGTGATAAGTAGAGTAGGGATTAAAGAGTAGCGCCCCTGTGTGTCTCACCTGATCAGCCAACCCTTTGTCCCTTTTGGCACCGCAACCACTTAGACACTTAGTTAGGATATTTATTGCAACACTAAATAACGCCTTGCCCTGACATGACTGTGAAAGACGAACAGGCAAGGAAACCAAGCCAGGGCACCGCCGATGGGCGCTGCCGCCAGTTACATCTCCGACAAGCCTAACCACATTGAGTACCACGCGCTATGACCACGGAACAGGGGACGAGAGTTGGGGTGGCGCGGTAGGCGTGAACCTCCAGCCGGCGAGTCAGTGGAGGGCACTGATTGGGTAACGCGCCAAGGCTGACGTGACGTCACGAAGAAGGTTATTTAAGAGAGCGCCGAACGCCATTGCTTTTTCTGGCAGTGAGTCTTGCGCCACTTGCGTTGGTCTCGAGAGTCTCTTGCGGTTCGTGCGTTCTTGCAGCCCTTGCGGTTGGTGCTCTTGTTCGCGCAGCTAGCCTGTTTTGGACATCCGGCGCTTTGTCTTGCGCAGCCCGAGTTGAGTGAGTCATAGCCCGAGTGGTGTTCGCTTGCTGGCACATTTGCTTCGGGAGAGCTGACTGGTACGTGGCAGGCCGATCGTGTGGGAAGACCGACCTCGCTTGGAGCCGCTGGCCTGCGTTGGACGCGTGGTGCTTGGTGCACGGACCTCGTGGTGCTCGGTGCTGTGGTGCTGGAGTGTGGGACCTCGTGGGTGCATCGGGGCCGAACAAAGCCACGTGTGGGCAGCAGAGACAAGACGACAATAGCCAGATAAGCCCGAGCTCCGTGTTTACACTTTACACGACGAGACATTTTCTTTCGTATTCATATTCCCTCGTCTTGTTTCTGAAGTCGGTGTGTGGGATCCCAAATTAGTTACTTTTATTTCATTGCCGTCGCGTTTCATTGTTTCGGGGTCCGTGAACAAATCTATATTTTTGTACATTCTGATTTGTGTTTGTCAAGTTCATTCATCCTCTTACAGGACCGGGGCTACGTCGGTGCGCTGAAGGTAAGCTTTTGCCGCAGCCTTCCATTTTCTTTCTTCCTCCCGCGTTAGATAGCAAAATCCGTGTTTGGTTACCGCCTCCATTAAATCCGTTTCGGTCCATCCGCGACTTTCTGGTGTTAACCGGGAGTCGTGCGACAATATATATATATATATACACTGTTACGTGCTCCTCCCCAAACCCCGGTCACGGTGTACCTCCGAGCCCCGAGATGAGTCACGGCAGAAAGATGTGTTATTCTGTATGTCAAAGATCAATGGTGAAACCACACCAATTGTTACCAACAAACACGTATTGTATTAAGATCACACAAGAATAACAGTACAACAAGAGTAATCAATTGTACAACCAATATATATTTCCTTTGATGGTACCATCAGGTTCATACAATAGAACTCACTGTGCTCCGAGTGAGCGAAAAGAAGAACATTCCCCAATGTCTCTTTCCCGGCTTCAAGCCAAAGTTGTTTCCGGCTTCAAGCCAAAGTCGATCCACTCCAGTGATCGTCCGTATGATGTCGTATCGAGACCAGAATCCCGTTGGGTTGGCAGTTACACTGCCAAAGATGGGAGGTGTCCTCGAGAAGCGACGGGGAAATCACACCTTCAGGTATGGACATTCCATGGCTCTCAATCGGCGAACCGCAGATTTCCCAATCAAAAGCCACATTGCACACACACACACACACACCAGATTAACGTCTGAATGCGGTGAAAATGGTTTAAGCGAGATGAAACCTTGAGCGAAGCGCAAGTCCTGCGCGAGGTAAAAATGGCTGACGGCCCGTTATCGTGGCGTAACAGCACTCCAACGATTCTCTTCGGAATCGACCGCAAAACCTGTCACGCAGGTTTATCTGTCACAGCGACGACAACTCTGTCACAGGAATCCCTTTCCCGGGAAACCCAACGTTCACTCGTGACTCTCGTTCGCCAATCGTTCGCTCCAGACCTCGAAGCAGCTAGGCTTCTTGTCCGACTCACTCGCTCCGCCTTCTCTTCCTCCTCTTCCTCTTCATCGTCGTCCGGTTCCGGTTTCATTTAAAACATTGACTTTTTTACCTTTTGAAAATAGTAACCTCTATTTCCCTTAAACGACAACAATAATAGTACATGGAATCAAAAATGTTTACAGTGGATGAAAACCACAACAACGGAAGTGACGAATCCGTAACAATACATACATATACATACATATACATACATATATATATATCATGTATTTGATCATCTTGTGATTTTTACCAAGATCTGAAGATGGGGAAGAGGCTGACCTCTGTCAATCTGAAGGATGCAGTCACAGCCGAGGGTGGAGTCATCAGCAAACAGATAAAGGGGATTTTCCAGGTTGTCAGGGAGATCATCAATGAAGATCAGGAACAGGACTGATCCTAGAACATTGCCTTGGGGCACTCGAGCCTTGACAAGGAGAGATGAAACAATTCCGTTGAATGCCACACATTGACTATGAGAGTAGAGGAAGTCACAAAGTCACCTGTGCAGTTGACCTTGGATGCAATAGGCAGAGGGTTTGGAGAGTAAGGCGGGATGCTGGACTGTATAAAAAGCACAAAATATGTTTACACAGCACACAGAGGCGGCCCTGATCTCATGTTTGTCATTGAGGACCTCCATCCATTGTTGGGTGAGTAGAAGTACCATGTCCAAGGTAGAGTTACCTGGTCTGAAACCAATTTGATGATCTCAGGTGAGGTTGTTGGGGAAAAGGAAGGATTTCATGTCAACTGTGATGATGGATTCCATGACCTTGCTGATGACTGAAAGTAGGCTGATAAGTCTGAAATTAAGGGGATCAGTTTTTGCACCTTTATAATGTAATGCCATGATGTTGGCAGATATTATTTGCAAATGAGGTTAAGAGTCCGTGGAAAGTTTGTTTTTTATTTAGTTTTATTTTGAAGCATTTGTTCGTACAGGTCTTGGCGATATAAAAACACATTCAAAATCATACAATTTAAAGGATACGAACAAATATACAAAATATAACTTACAAAAGCACACTTCCCACAATAACATGTACAGGGTGTTTCAAAAAGATTGATACAACTTTGACTTCCTGCCATTTCTTTGTTTTTTGACCTATACCGTTTTCCTTTTCAGGGTTTGGTGGTGTTATCGTGGTATTTGTTCCCTGCGATTTCTAGCTCCATAGCTCAACTATGCCATTGACAGTAGAGCAGAAGACAAAAGTGGTGGCTCTGTGATATGAGACATTCAACAATCACAACAACATTTTCTGGGGGGCAGAACCACCTGAGATCACTGAGAGGTACCTGAAAGGGCCTAAGGTCACATGCTTCTGCGCCTTCAATGCTAGATGGGGATTGCTAAGGCCTTACTGGTTTGAGAATGACAACAGCAGGACGGTGATGATAAAAGGTGAGCGCTACCGGGCCATGCTCCAGAAGTTCCATAATGATCTAGCCCAAAAGGTCACCCCAAACCAGCTCAGCATGACCTGGTTTATACAGGTTGGTGCACCCCCACATACAGCTGGTGACGCTATCACTTTCCTGCAGCAGCTCTTTAGAAACCGCCTCGTTGCCCTGGGTACCGCTCATGACTGGGCACCCCATAGCCCAGACTTGAACCCTCTGGACTACTGGTTCTGGGGGGCTGCCAAGGGCTCTGTCTACATCAACCACCCGGCCACACTGGATGATCTGAAGCAGGAGGTGTCAGACTACCTTCAGGCAGTGCCACATGAGACCTACAGAAAAGTTGGACAGAACTTTGGAGTCAGGATCAATGCTGGTCTGAACCACGGAGGGGCACACATCAAGAACGTCAATTACAAGGATTTTGCGTAAATGCCAATTTAAGACCTTGGCCTCTCACTAACTCTAGCAGTGACTTACTGCAGTAGCAATCAGTGATAGAAAATACCATGTCATACGCTTTCAAGAAATGTTTGGTTGACGTTCCTGAGGTTTCTGTTTCTTTTTAAATAAACGTTTAAAGTTGTATTACTCTTTTTGAAACACACTGTACCTTCACACCAGGGCCTACCACTGCACAATGGGCAATGGGGCCTACGGCAGTCCGCTTGACCCGTTCCTGAGTGTTCCGTATACTTTTCCTCAAACCTGGTCACCCTGTTGTGAGGGTGTCAGGGAGTTCAGGCCTAAAGTAGTAGCAATGAAGCTGGTCATCCAGAGAGCAATATTATATCCCAGCTGAGGAAAGTTTAAGGAGACGACTGTCACGAACGAGTTAAAATCTTGGTCAAACCAAAGGAATCTTGTTGAGCCTTAATTTGCTGTGCTTGTACCCACAATGTGTCCTTCATCTGTACCCGCGTGCCCTCCACCTCTGCCCACGACGTGTCCTCCTCTGCCCACAACGTGTCCTTCTCCTCTGCCCACAACGTGTCCTTTGCCTCTGCCCACGATGTGTCCTTCGCCTCTGCCCACGATGTGTCCTTCGCCTCTGCCCACGACGCGTCCTTCGCCTCTGCCCACGACGTGTACTTTGCCTCTGCCCACAATGTGTCCTTCGCCTCTGCCCACGACATGTCCTCTTCTGCCCGAGGAGCTGCAGGATACAAGTCACCACCGGATCAGGATGCATAACATGTCAATCACATGCCAGGCCTCATCATTCAATCAAATCCCAATCTTTATCTCCCCATTATATATGATATCTGCCCTTACCCATATTCTTTTTATATTCTACAAATTCCCACCATCCTAACAAACACCTAATGATTGTCTGCGTGATATACCATCCATGCAATGATGATGATCCTCCATACACCTATATTTCCTCGAACATGGATCAACTCGTAATCACACACCCCAACTCGGTGTTTCTAATCTGCGACGAATTCAACCGTCACCGTGCCAACTGGCTGGGTGTTGGCTCAGCAAAGACCAGCCACGGCATTTCAACGAAGGTCTTCCAAGACTCTGTATGTTTGACCCAATCTGTAAACTTCCCAACCCGGATTTCCACAACTGGTACCCCGTCCCTCCTGGACCCAGAAATGACTAACCTACATCCAACCTCTCTTATTCCTCTTCTGTCCCCATTGGCTATTCCGATCAAGTTCTTGTCATGGCCCATATATCTCTGGTTATTGTAATGGAGCAACTTCAGTGACGCAGAATATTGTTGTTCACATAGGCCAACTGGCAGGGACTTGAATCTGACTTCTCCCAACTTAATTGGACCACAATCACCACATTACCTGATCATGATTCACCTGGGAATACATAAAAATATCTCGACCCCGATAAACTGAATCTTGCACGGGGAGGTGGTAGCAGTCAAGCAGCTTGCTTTCTCAACTTTGAAAGTTAACCCGACTTACTTTCTTTATTTTTCTTTCTTTCATTCCATAAGGTTCCTGCTAAGTGTGTATCCCTCATCTATATCTTCAACCACGCGAATCCTACCTCTGACTTTGCACTTCACTGGAATACATTTCCTCCTTAAAGTTTTAAACGACTTGGATATTGATATATTGAAATGGACTTGGCCTGCACTTCATACGACTCACCATCGTCCGGGTCTCTTCCCTCACTTTCAGAACCAAATGAGCTCTGGTCTTCAACCTTGATCTGCAGGACTCGAAGTCCTCCCGTTTCTTCAGTGTCGCTTTCACATCCGGGCAGGAAGGTCGGTTGCATTCCTCCCCCCGCACAGCACGACTCCATGTACTGACAGAGTTCGGCATACATGATGTAGGTGAACTTTTGTGCGGCCAAGGAACATAATCGAATCCTCACCGAAGTGGGGTCGGCTCGGGCACAGAGAGCTCCGAGGATCTCGATCCCTAGACCCGTAACAGCGGCTCGAAGTGACCTCTCCGTTAAGCTCCGGATCTCCAGCCAGCCAGGGATGGGACCGAGGATACCCCGAGCTCTTGCGTCCATTATCTGTCAAGAACACGTGACGAGATTCAAATTAAATAAATTAATCACACGTTTTATGCATTTCTTTTGTTTTGTTTGCAACAAATTTATCACATGACAATGAGTAATTACATAAACTAGCAACAGTACCCGCCCTATGGGCGGGGCGGCTTCAATTGGGAAGCCCAAATGAAAAGGCAAAATATCAGAAATTGAAGACTTTTTTATTTTAAACGATTCATATAAACATCCGTTGAATCATATCACACGCAAATCATCAAAATCTCAACAGTACAGGGCGCCCATTTTGAAAAAAGATTGAATTCTGCAAAACGGAAACGGCCGCTACACGTCTTTCTCAGTCGCACGTTTATGTGTGAAGAGTGCGCGCCGAATCTGTAACACGGAAGCGGCCGCTACACTTGTTTCTCAGTCGCTTTGCACACGCTGCCGTGTTAATTCGGAGCCGCTTCGGAGCAGCACGGAAGAGTTCGTCAGGAGTCGATTTACTCTCTCCTGGTACGTATAATTTCAACAAAAGCCACATCACTCTTCATAATCGGTAAATATTATTCCATCGTGTTTGGAAAAACTGGAAAATTGAAAAACTTGGAAAAACAATATAGCCTATTTTACTCCAAGGGGTCCTAGGATTACCCACCCAAAATATCATTGTGATCGGTTCAGCCGTTTTTGCGGTACCTTCGAACGGATAGACAGACTGATGGACATTTGGTGAATTATAGTAGCTTGAAGTAGCTTGAAGCCATGATGTGTTCTTCATATTGTGGATGACATCATTTAATTATCAAGAAAAATGTCATTTTCGTTTTCTGACAGTGTGCCATTGTGGATGGCAATGATCTCAATTTAATATTTAAATTTTAATGTTTGATACTTTCCCAAATTGCCATCCATTGACTTGAAACTTCAGCATGAAGGGACATATACTTAATACTAGCAAAAGTACCCGGTATTACCGGGCAATGTAGAGTCGCTTTGTGCCAGGAATATGAAGGGGGAGGGGAGCGAGAGAGGGAGAGGAGAGAGGGAGAGGAGAGAGGGGGATGGGGGAAGGGAGGAGAGGGAAGGCAGGAGGGGTGGGGGGAAGTGAGGGGGGTGGGGGGAAGGGAGGGGAGTAGAGAGGTGAAGGTGGTGTGAGGGAAGGAGGGGAGGGGATCAAATTTACCTGTCTGAAGAGTGCTTTAACTTCTGTGTTACCCAGGTGAAACAAGCCCATCAGCACGCATGATACGCAGCTCCCTAAAAAGTATAATTACAGAATTTTTGAACGGCCCCATATTGGGATTAAACAATCTGATTGTGTGCCAAATCAGCTCGTTCTGATATAACCGCGGCAGAGGGTGACGTGGATGAGAGACGTCGAGTTAATCTTTTAATAGCGCATTATAAGTGTGTTTCCCAATGGCGCTGTTTACCTTTGAGGTGTGCTTTAACATGCGTTTCCCAATTGTCCCTTTGCCGGATTTTGTCGCAGGTTGTGACCACAGTGCTGTCATTCTTGTTATAGTACGTACTTTATAGATGCCCTCATTCTAATACATGTACATTATGGACATACTCACATTATAATCATACAGTATTTATTTTATAGACGTGTTTGCATTGCAATACTGCAGTACATACTTCATAGACGTTCTCACATTGCAATTGTACATACGTTACAGACAAAGTTCTTTTCCAATTGCAGATATTGTTCTTTATAAATGTACTCAGTTGAAAAAAAAGATAATGTGTAATATTGGCCACAACCAGGTGGCGCTTAAGATAGAGGTCAACACATTATGTGTAGACAGACAGCCAGACAGACAGACAAATCATCCGAAATGGCATACCCTCTGGTGTGGGTAAACAGGGCAAAGTTACATTTAACACAAAACTGCACATTCAGTATGAAGGGACATGTCCACCAATAAAATCATAAGGTGGTCCATTACGCATCATGCTGTTCACACGCTCCACCATCCACGCCCTTCTGGTGAAACTCGCAAAATCCAGTCACTGCTCACCTCCACTCATTTGTTCCTCTTTTTTTCCTGCCTGTGGAACTAACTTTCACATTCTCTTCAATCTCATTCCTCCCTCCAGGTCTTCAGACAGCTGTTCACCACAATCTCAGATCGTCCACAATCCAAAACCATGATCTCCCAGTATGAGGGAATATTACAATAATAGCTAGAAAGCATCCCAAAATGCAAAGTCCATCCACGTCTGCTTTGTATTCGAACTAAACTTTACAAAAACAACAGCTAACTGAAACAGCAATCTATGACGTCGTGACGTCATGACGTCGACTGATATACCCCTGCCCACATTATTACATCATTATAAATACTTGCACAAATTTTGATTTAAATCCCTTACGCTATTCTTAAGTATCAGATTTTTATCTCACCTGGAACAAAGTTCAGGGGAGCATATGCGATGGCGCGTTGTCCATCCGTCAGTCCGTCCGTAAACACTTGGAACTTCTTCTCCAAAACCGCTGATGGGATTGCGACCAATTTTAGTACAAATGATACTTGTTGTATTGTGACGAAAGACTGTTCACGGCATTAAAAAAAAATCGGGGTATAAGGGGGTTTACTGGGGGTCAAAGTGGATCCAGGTTTGAACTCCAAAATAGGAATTTTCTTTTTCCTCTGAAACTACAAAGACAATTTCGATGAAACTTGACTACAACCTTCAACACCCGCGTTGTACCCAAGTTTGTTCCTGGCATTTAAAAACTCGGGGTCTAACGTGGTCTGTGGGGATGGGGGGCTTGCCCCCCAAAATAGGTATTTGCTTTTTTCTCAGAACCTACACACACAATTTGGATGAAACTTCACCACAACCTTCATCATCTGTGATGTACCAATGTTTGTTGAAGGCATTGGAAAAATTTGTGTCTGAGGGGATACACGGAGTGAAAAGTGGAGTGAGGGGTTTGCCCCCCAAAATAGGTATTTTTTTTGTTTGTTTGTTTAAAGTATTATGATTATGTTAGTATGATTCTAGATGCTGCCCTGTCTTCCAGCAACCAATGAAATTGGTTTAAAATACCTTTAGTCAGTGCAGTATACTGTTTATTCTACCAGGTGAGCACCAGGGGTATTGCCCCTATGTGTATCTTACATGACCTCTGACCTATGGTGCCAAAATAGAATCAGTTCAAAATTATACTTGCACCAAGTTTGGTCAAAATCCATTCACTCATTCACAAGTTAGCGCAGCAACAGAATTTTTACCTAATGGGACCGCTGACCTTTGACTTCTTGACCTATAATCTAATCTGTTTTTTATCTTTGCATCATTATAATACTTGCACCAAGTTTGATTTGGTTCCCTTTTTTAAAATTTGTTTATTTTTGTACACTAAGTCAGGGCTCGTGTAAGAGCTAACATATAGAACATACAATAAAGAGAGCGGGAGACAAGAGGGGGAGAGAGAGGAAAGCACAACAACAGTAGGGAACAGGGATATCAGGAGATCGATGCAAGGGAGAGGGCTGGGGTGGGTACACGGGATAAACAAATGGACACTAGGATTTTGACAAAAGAAAACGGAATTTGAAAAAAGGTGTATTTGGCTGTTCCTTTAAGCGGTTCTTCAGTTATCGTGGTAACGAAACCTAATACAGACTCTGACCTTTGACCTCTTGATGCCAAAATCTAATCAGTTCATCTTTGCATCATAGTCCTTGCCTTTTTAATCATAATCCTTTGCATCATAATCCTTGCCTTTTTAATCATAATCCTTTGCATCATAATCTCTCCTTGTATGGTATCCATGAAAACCTCCACGCATGGCTTGCAGACTTCCTTTCTGGTCGCAGTCAACGTGTGGCTCTGAATGGAATTCTCTCTTCTCCACTTCCTGTTCAGGCTGGAGTCCCCCAAGGCAGTGTTCTGGGCCCTGTTCTTTTTCTGGTCTTCATCAATGATCTCTCCAACTATCTGGAAAAGCCTCCCCATCTCTTTGCTGATGACTCCACTCTCTGCCGCTCCATTCCTCATCCCTCAGATTGGCAGCCTGCAGCCTCCTCACTCTCTGCAGACCTGGACAAAATCACAGACTGGTCAAACAAGTGGAACATGTCTTTCAATCCTGACAAATCTCACACGCTTACTATGTCTCTCCGAAAAGACCGACTGGAAAACCATCACATCTACTTCCTCAACAATCCTCTCCAAGAAGTTCTGTCGCTCAAGCTTTTGGGTCTCACTATCTGCCATGACCCTTCTTGGGAAAACCACATTTCCAAGCTGGCCTCCAAAGCCAGTCGCCGACTGGGCATCCTCCGTCGTGTGAAGTCCTTCCTTAGCACACCTGAGCTCCTCACCACATACAAGGCTTTCATCTGCAGCTCAATGGAATACTGTTCCCCCCTCTGGGCTGGTGCTCCTGCCTCACACCTAGCTCGTCTTCACGCTGTTGAAACCAAAGCTTTCAGAATCATTGGAATCTCCCACGATGAAGCTAATTCCGAGGGCCTTTCATTTACTCATCACAGGCAGGTTGGTGGTCTTTCTGTCTTCAATCGACGACTCCTCTCCGGCCTAGCTCCCCCAGCTCTGTCGGTGCTCTGCCCCCCCCCCCCCAAATATTCCTGCAGAATGCATAAGATCTGCCAGCAAACCTCTTCTGGTGAAACTGCCAAAATCAACTCTCTGCTCACCTTCACTCGTTCATTCCTCTTTTCTCTCGCCTCTGGAACAAACTCCCTCACCCTCTTCAATCCCACTCCTCCCTCCAGGTCTTTAAAACAGCTGTTCACCACCATCTCTCATCTTCCCCCATCCAAAACCTTGATCTTTTTTACCCCCGTTAAAACACCCCAAATCCGCCTCTTTAAATCCCCAACTTCTTTCCTGAAATTCCTCGTAGTGTTCATTTGCTTTATACTGTGTACCCCTCCCTCCTCCACCAGCCCCCCTTCCACAAATGTACCGACGTCCATGTTCTCTACTGTTGTTGTGCTTGTGTGCTTCCCTCTCTCTCCCCCTCTTGTCTCCCGCTCCCTTCATTGCATGTTTTTTTGTGTCTGTGCATGTTTTCATGTTCATTGTGTTAGCTCTTACACGAGCCTCGATTCTGTATAGAAAAGAAAAAAAATCTATTCTTATATCAGGTTTGGTCAATATCCGATCACTGGTTCACAAGTTAGCTCGGTAACAGAATTTTAGCTCATGGGATTCTGACCTTTGACCTCTTGACCCCAAAATCAAAGAAGTTAATCTTTGCATCATAATACATACTTGTACCAATTGTTGTCAAAATCCCATCACTAGTTCAAAAGTTATAGCGGTAACAGGACTGTCACCTAACATGACCTCTGACCTCGTGACATCTAATCAGTTCATCTTTATATAATTATGCATACCTGTGCCAAGTTTGACTTGGATCTCTTCAGCTGTTCTTACGTTATTGCGTGAACAAAACCTATCATGGACGGATGGACGCACGGCCAGCTAGCTGGACAGACAACCCGAAAAATGAAGGCCTCGGGAGATTTTGTTGTTGGAGGTACACAAATAATGTAAAATTTATTAATCAGTGTTCTCCATGTTTTCATAATAAAAGTTTGTTGAAAATTTGATGACAAAAAAAATAATCTTGAATGGTAAACTAGATAGTGTCTCAAAATGCAAATGGACAAAAAATAAAATGACACACGGATGCGATTAAAAAAAACCCCGGCCATATCGCATTACCCAGCGGCAAACAGGCTGGTAAGGCCAATCTTTATTTACTGTGACCTTGCCCTTTAACCTTCTGACCCAATTAGTATTTATTTCTCCATATTCTCATAATAAAGGTATATTTTGGGAAAATTAATTGACAACAGTTCACATGGTCAAAAACAAACAAACAAAAACACACGCACACTACTAGCGGGTACTTCCGCCCTCTGGGCAATGTGCTGAAGCACAAATAATCCAAATAATAAGATGTATGAGAAATCCAAACAACTTAAAAATAAACATTTAAATTGTTTTTTGGGGGGTTTTTTGTACCCTAGTAGGGACCCCTGAGTACACACCCTGACAATTTGATGTCGATCAGCCCAAGCGTCTGAGTAGTTACTGGACATAGACATAATTGTTTTGTTTTATATATGTTCTGTTTTATATAATAAATCATAAATGTATTCTCCGCCAGTTGCTCTGTTGGTCCATCCATCCGTCTGTCTGTCTGTCTGTCTGTCCATCCAGGGCAGAGCTTCAAAATCAAAACCCCACCATTTTGTTCGCCCACCGGTCTGGGGCTTTTTTCGACACTTTCTGATTGGCAAATAAAAATTCAAAAACTAATTTTTCCCTTTCCAATTACGAGTATACGGTGATTAATGCTTTTCAATGCTTTACAGAAAAATAAAATTGAAATTGCATTTGGGTTCCCCTTTAACCATTAAGCCAACGAGGCTATACTTAACGAGGCTACACTTGTTAAATACGGTGGTGGAAAAGACGTTGAATCAATAGTGGTAAAATTTTGCAATATATATTTTTTTTACAACCGTAAAAATCTCTTATTTCAATATATATATATTTGAACACTGTAAAACACAAATCACCTTATTGGCACTTTTGAAAACCTTTTGTTTAACAGTAGTTGGATTATCTCAATTTCATTTAACAGAAGAATATCTCAATTTCATTTAATATTTATTTTTTAATTAGATAAGTTGTTCCATTGTTGCCTTCGTGTCAAAACATTGAAACCATAATGGTTTGATTAGCAGAAAAGCAGCTTGTACTTTCGCATCACATAACATCGATCATATAGACCAGCGGTCGGGAACCTATGGCTCGCGAGCCATATATGGCTCTTCCGGTGATGGCATATGGCTCCCAGACAATTTTGAGTTGAAAAAAAAAAAAATCAGTTTGTAACTGATTTTAAAATACTTGTGATATTTCTTAATAATACTGTGTCATTTTAAAGTAAACAGAAATTAGTTTTGAAGATAAATTTCACGGGTCACGGGTCACCCGTGGGTCGGGTCGGGAACCAATGGCTCGCGAGCATGTCCGCGTCATTGTAAAGGTGAAGAAATCAATTTTATCAGATAGCCAACTAGTTTATCCGCTTCAACCCTTGTAACGGAAAAGATGGCGAAAAGAAAAAAAGACGATGATTACCGTGCATTCCAGGCTGCGTGGACAGAGGAATTTGCATTTGGTGAGAGAGCAGGATCTGCGGTATGTCTAATATGCAATGATAAAATTGCATCGATGAAACGGTCAAATATAAAGCGGCACTTCGATACACACCATGCTTCATTTGCATCGAAATATCCAGCGGGGGACAGCAGGAAAAGGGCATGCGAGGAGCTACTGCGGAGAGTGCAGACGAGTCAGCAGCAACTACGTGTGTGGACCAAGCAAGGTGACGGGAATTCCGCTAGCTTTGCGGGTGCTTTGGCAATAGTAAGGAATGGAAAGCCATTCACAGATGGCGAGTATGCCAAAACATTCATGCTTGATGTGGCCAATGAACTGTTTGATGACTTCCCAAATAAAGACAAGATAATCAAACGAATAAAAGACATGCCCCTGTCAGCAAGAACTGTGCACGATCGTAGCATCATGATGGCAAATGAAGTCGAGGAAACACAAATTAAGGACATAAACGCCGGGACATACTTTTCTCTCGCGTTAGATGAGTCAACAGACGTTAGCCATCTATCTCAGTGCAGTATAATTGCCAGGTATGCTGCAGGTGACACACTGCGTGAGGAAAGCTTGGCTGTTTTGCCAATGAAAGGGACAACAAGAGGAGAGGATTTATTCACGTCTTTCATGGAGTTTGCTAAAGAAAAAAAACTACCGATGGATAAACTTATTTCTGTCTGTACTGATGGTACACCCTGTATGTTGGGGAAGAACAAAGGATTTGTAGCGCTTCTCCGTGAACATGAAAAGAGAGCCATCCTAAGTTTTCATTGCATCCTGCACCAGGAGGCGCTTTGCGCTCAGACGTGTGGCCAGGAGCTTGGTGAGGTGATGTCGCTGGTCATTCGAGTGGTCAACTTTATTGTTGCCCGAGCTTTAAATGATCGCCAGTTTAAAGCTCTGTTAGAAGAAGTTGGGAATCATTATCCCGGTCTGCTTTTACACAGCAACGTGCGTTGGTTGTCAAGGGGGAAGGTGCTCAGCCGTTTTGCAGCTTGCCTGAGTGAAATCCGGACTTTTCTTGAAATGAAAGGCGTCAAGCATCCTGAGCTAGACAACACTGACTGGCTCCTGCAGTTTCACTATCTTGTGGACATAACTGGCCATCTGAACCAGCTCAATGTGAAAATGCAAGGTATTGGAAATACAATCTCATCCCTTCAACAAGCAGTGTTTGCATTTGAAAGCAAGCTGGAAGTCTTTCTCAGGGACATTGAAACAGGTCGTCTTCTGCACTTTGAAAGACTGCAACAATTTAGAGATGCATGCTTAGCAAGTGACTCCACTCAACATCTGGATCTCCAGCAGCTAGCTGGCTTTACGTCCAATCTCCTGCAGTCATTCAAAGCACGTTTTGGAGAATTTCGTGCGCGCACTGGTCTTTTCAAGTTCATCACTCATCCACATGAGTGTGCAGTGGACAAAATCGACCTGACATGCGTCCCCGGGGTCTCTATCGGAGACTTTGAGCTGGAAGTTGCTGACCTGAAGGCATCAGACATGTGGATGAGTAAGTTCAAGTCACTTAATGGAGAGTTGGAAAGTCTTGCGCGACAGCGAGCAGAGCTGGCGAGGGAACACAAGTGGACAGAAATGAAAAATCTTCAACCTGAAGACGAGCTGATTCTTAAAACTTGGAACGAGCTTCCTGTGACATACCACACAATGCAGCGTGTGAGTATTGCCGTATTGACCATGTTTGGTCTCTACATATGCATGTGAGCAGTCATTCTCGCATATGAGGAACATTAAGACCAACCTACGCTCACGTTTAACTGATGGAAGCCTCAACGCCTGCATGAAGCTCAACCTCACCACGTATGAACCAGACTACAAGGCCATCAGCAAAACAGACTACAAGGCCATCAGCAAAACCATGCAGCACCAGAGGTCGCATTAAAAGTAAGACATATTTAATTTATTATACGTTAAAAATACTATATGGCTCTCAATGAAATATATTTAGAAATATTTGGCTTTTATGGCTCTCCCAGTCAAAAAGGTTCCTGACCCCTGATATAGACCTAACTGAATGAAAATGAATGAATGATCATTTTAAGGCCATTTTCCCCACTAGAGCGGGGGTTAGCCTTGCAGGCCTCATGACAATCATGGTTCCCTGTTTGAGGCAATGTTTTTATGGCCGGATGCCCTTCCCGACGCCAACCCTTGGTCGCCTCTTTCGATGCGCAGGGATACGGTGTACCTATTCTCAACCGGGGTACACACCGGGATCATTCATCCCAGCAAGCTGGTACTCAATTTGCCGACCTCAGAGGGATGACAGGCTGAGTCAACCCCCCTGGCGTTAATTCAGCGATCGACCGGGATTCGAACACCAGGATCCTAGGATCCCAAGCCGGCACCCTAACCGCTAAGCCAACACCAGATCATATTGACCTAACTGTCACACACATTTCCAACATACCCCCAACAAAATGATAACTGTAGCCATGTGCATGTATCGAGTATCCTTGCATTACGAGATCTTCCCTGTTGACGGCTGCAACCCACAAAGGCGCCTTTTCTGACTATGATCTCTCGTTTTCTCATCGCTGTTATTAGTCACCGTTGGACTTTATCCAAAACGGTGTCTTATGAATTGAGGCTCATCCGTCTGTGCATCCGTCCGCAGCCATATCTCGGACATGTATTGACCGATTTTGTTCAAACATGACACATGATGACACATGATGGTATGCATACGCAAATAATTTTGTTTCGTCATTTGAAAAAAAAAATGGCCGACTGGCGGCGATTTAAGTTGTAAACATATGGGCAATACCCCTGGCGCTCACCTGGGAGAATGAAGAGTATACTGCACTGGCTAAAGGTATTTTAAACCAATTTCAATGGTTGCTAGAAGACAGGGCAGAATGTAGAATCATACTAACAAAATCATGACTTTAAACAAACAAAAAAATTACCTATTTTGGGGGGCAACCCACCCCCCCCCACCCCCCCTCACCAAACCCCATATACCTCCTAAGACCCCAATTTTTCTAATGCCTTGAACAAACATTGGTACATCATGGGTGATGAAGGTTGTGGTCAAGTTTCACTGAAATATTGTGTGTAGTTTCAGAAGAAAGAGCAAATTCCTATTTTTTTGGGGGGGGGGGGGGGCTAACCCCCGATCCCGGATCAAAACCAGGATCCGCTTTGACCCCCGGGGGACCCCCTTTTAACCCGATTTTTTTTAATGCCGTGAACAAACTTTAGACACAACACAACAAGTATCATTTGTGCCAAATTTCGTCGCAATCCCATCAGCGGTTTCGGAGAATAAGTTCCAAGTGTTTACGGACAGACGGATGGACGAACAGACAGACAACGCGCCATCGCAGAAGCTCCCCTGAACTTTGTTCCAGGTGAGATAAAAACCAGATTTTGAACATGTCATCAACCATTTATCGGACATGCATTTACCGATGCTATTCAAACTTTACACACAGATAATGAATGAGGGCTTACATATGCACGCCATTTTTTCTCAAGATCTGATCCCCCCCCCCGCATCCAATGCCTCCTCCCCCCAAGCCTTCTCCCTCCCACAGATCTCCCGATATCCCTGCTCTCCATCTTGTTCTCCCGCTCCCTTTATCATATGTTTTATGTTTTATGTGTCAGTTTGTCTTTTTCTGATCAATGTTAGCTCTTACACGGGTCTCGATCTCGAAAACAAAAAATAAATAAAAAGATGTCCGACTGGCGGCCATTTTGTTACTTAAATGTGTCTCCAACAATTTCTCGGACATGCATGGTCCTATTTTGTTCAAACCAAGCACAAAGACAACACACGAGATTATACATATGCAGAAGATTTTGTTTTGTTCTCTGACCAAAGATGTCCGACTGACGGCATTTAACTCCATCTATCTATAATTCCAGTAATCTCTGTATGTCTGTGTGTATGTCTGTGTGTATGTCTGTGTGTTTGTCGTTTGTCTGTGACCGCTGTTTCTCGACAACCACGGGTCCGATATACTTTAAACTTGCCAGGTATATTGCTGGGGACCCGAGGATGTGCCTTTTCAAGGTTTCATATTAATCGGACAAGTAGTTACCGAGCTATGGCGATTTCTTTACCAAACTCCGCAAGCCGTTCGCTTTGGACCAAACCATTTCATGTAAATAGAGGGGGGGGGGGGGGATTGTCACCGTACTCGCAAGCCGTTCGGTTTGGCTTTGCGAATGGACCAAACCATTTCATGTAAATAGAGGGGGGGGGGGGATTGTCACCGTACTCGCAAGCCGTTCACTTTGGCTTTGCGAATGGACCAAACCATTTGCGAATGGACCAAACCATTTCATGTAAATAGAGGGGGGGGGGGGGATATAATTTTAGATATATATATAGTACGGGCACGCCCTAGTACAGCAAAATTACTCAAACCACGGAGGCTTTGACATTTTATGTCTTTTTCTCCTTGTTTGTAATGGCAGGGAATCTAAATAAATCTCTTCTCGTCACGCTTTGCTCTTCTTGGGCATATCGGCAACTTGAAACGAAGCTTGGCCTCGTTTACCTTTTCTCGCCAGTTTAGCTTGACAACCAATATGGTGCCCGCGCACGACCAATATGGCGCCCGCGCACGACCAATATGGCGCCCCCGCACGACCAATATGGCGCCCCCGCACGACCAATATGGCGCCCCCGCACGACCAATATGGCGCCCCCGCACGACCAATATGGCGCCCCCGCACGACCAATATGGCGCCCCCGCACGACCAATATGGCGCCCCCGCACGACCAATATTGCGCCCCCGCACGACCAATACGGCACCCCCGCACGACCAATACGGCGCCCGCGCACAACCAATACGGCGCCCGCGCACAACCAATACGGCGCCCGCGCACAACCAATACGGCACCCGCGCACAACCAATACGGCACCCGCGCACAACCAATACGGCGCCCGCGCACAACCAATACGGCGCCCGCGCACAACCAATACGGCGCCCGCGCACAACCAATACGGCGCCCGCGCACAACCAATACGGCACCCGCGCACAACCAATACGGCACCCGCGCACAACCAATACGGCGACCCCGCACAACCAATACGGCACCCCCGCACAACCAATACGGCGCCCCCGCACAACCAATACGGCGCCCCCGCACAACCAATACGGCGCCCCCGCACAACCAATACGGTGCCCCCGCACAACCAATACGGTGCCCCCGCACAACCAATACGGTGCCCCCGCACAACCAATACGGCGCCCCGCACAACCAATACGGCGCCCCGCACAACCAATACGGCGCCCTCACACAACCAACATGGCACCCACACACAACCAACATGGCACCCCCGCACAACCAACATGGCACCCCCGCACAACCAACATGGCACCCGCACACAACCAACATGGCACCCCCGCACAACCAACATGCCACCCCCGCACAACCAACATGGCACCCCCGCACAACCAACATGGCACCCCGCACAACCAACATGGCACCCCGCACAACCAACATGGCACCCCCGCACAACCAACATGGCACCCCCGCACAACCAACATGGCACCCCCGCACAACCAACATGGCACCCCCGCACACAACCAACATGGCACCCGCGCACAACCAACATGGCACCCGCGCACAACCAACATGGCACCCGCGCACAACCAACATGGCACCCGCGCACAACCAACATGGCACCCGCGCACAACCAACATGGCACCCGCGCACAACCAACATGGCACCCGCGCACTGCATCATGGGTACTAAAGTTCCGCAATAACTTTTAACAACCAATCTTGAAGTTGAACCATTGCCGTCCCTATTTAGGTTGCAAGTTAACATGATAACAACATCACCATGGTCCGGATTCATTATGGCTGCCAATGCCATTGTACGAACACGATTTACCTTCCGAAGTCTTTGTTGCGAAGCATCCCGTGTAAGTCTGTGATGGCGCTCTTCGGGCGTCTCGTTCTCCCGTTTCATTCTCTTTCTTGTTGCATCCCGTGTGAGTCGACGTTGGCGTTCCTCGGCGGTCTCGTTCCCTCGTTTCATTCTTTTTCTTGATGCTTCCCGTGCGAGTCGACGTTGGCGTACATCGGAGGTCTCGTTCAGCCATCTCGTTCTTTTTCTTGCCGTTTCCCGTGCGAGTCTCCGTTGGCGTACATCAGCTGTTTCATTCTGTTTACTCATTCGTTTTCTTGCTGCTTCCCGTGCAAGTCTATGTTGGCGTTCATCAGCTGTTTCGCTCTGTTTACTCATTCTTTTTCTTGCTGCTTCGCGTGCAAGTCTACGTTGGCGTTCATCAGCTGTTTCGTTCTCTTTACTCATTCTTTTTCTTGCTGCTTCCTGTACAAGTCTACGTTGGCATTCATCAGCTGTTTCATTCTGTTTACTCATTCTTTTCTTGCTGCTTCCTGTAAAAGTCTACATTGGAGCTTATCAGTTACTTCATTCTGTTCCCTTATTATTTTTATTTTTTCACTTTCATTAATTTTGCAAATGACATTGACAGTTTTGAACGCCTCACGGAAGTGTCGATGTGCAAACCAAGCTCCGCCCATCTCCCCACCGATTGGACAGAGTAACTATTTCTTTTATTTTATTGTGACTACTGTCTAAATAATGCAAGTTTTTATTGTGATTACTGTCTGAAGAATATAGTTGAAATTGGAAAGTCACTGGAAAATTCTTATGGGCGGTGTATAGGCGACACACCCTCCTGCATTTTCGATGCATACGCCAAGCTCCGCCCCTCTCCCCACCGATTGGACAGAGTAACTATTTGTTTTATTTTATTGTGACTGTCTAAATAATGCATGTTTTTATTGTGACTCCTGTCGAAAGAATACAGTTGAAATAGAAAAGTCGCTGTTAAATTTATGGGCGGTGTACAGGCGATACATCCTTCTGCACTTCCACATGATTCAGCCTTGAAAACTCGAGCTAAAACCAGGGTGTGTTCAGTTACCAAGCAGCTAGCTTGCGCTTGCCAAGTCAGCCGTTCCTTATCAACAGTTTCGAAAATCATAAACCCCCAAACCAATTAGGGTTCCTGTAATTCAGGTCGAATGTATTATTTATCATGTATTAAACAGCTGGTGTGTTTAATGTCCAATTCCATCGGAATCTCGATCCGGAAAGCCGGGTTTTTACGCACGGTACGCGGCTCTGACGCACAGAGAAAATGACGTCATTTCGCTAAACTTTCTTCCTGTTTTTCTTCACATGATAAATCCTATATTTCTCTCAAGATAAACAAAATATATACATCACACCAGGATTGTTTAATACCAGGATATCAATGAAGATGCACAGCTGCAATGGAGGCGCCGAAAGATCGGACATTTCGATGGAATTTTCGATTTTTGCAAAACGGGCCCACTGATGCACAAATGGGATTCCAGTATAAATAGGGATTTTCCTTAATTTTTAAGTTATCGCTTCTCGGCCTTTTGGCTTCGGCCTTTTGGCTGAGAGACCGATCGACCTGGCAGGAGTAATGCCCTGCCGGTGGATTAAGGGGTCTCACTCCTATTAAGAGGAGTGGTCCCACCTGTATGACCATGCATTGTGGCCCTTCGGGGGCATGATGCATGCGTTTGAATGACCATGTGCTTCCCCCTCGGGGTTGAGGCGCATGTGTATTGTTACGGGGACAGCCTTGTTGACGTTGTGCCTTGGCCATGGGGTCAAGGTGCACGTCCGAGGCTGTTCAAATGTTTGGACTTTTTACCTTTTTTTCATTGTAAAAAAGGCAGGCCTTCAGGCGGGCCCTAAACGTCTGTGTAGTATCTGTTCTTATCAGTTCAATAGCTGATATGTCTCGCAATGCGGGACTGGTCTATTAAATGGATTTTTGGTATCGGTAGTTGGATTCGGGGCTTGCTCCGTCCGCTCCACGTATCGACCCGGTATTGCAGTACCTCCGGGAACGGTGCACCGCCTTTGGGGGGATCTGGAAAACAAAGAAAAGATCCTTAAGGAGAAACTTCAAGATTTGCTTTTACAACTGGAGAGAAATATTTAAACTTGAAAACTCCAATATAGTCTATTTGCCAGCAATGTGAACCTGGAAATGTTGAGTACCCCAAATAGTCCGTGGGCTGAGTAGGGTTTACATGCACACCCCCCCCCCCCCCCCACAACTTAACTTCCCGGGTATGTCCATGTACCCCCCCACCCTAGGGGTTAGGAAAAACCATGTTAACAGAAAAAAAAACTCATTCCCAAGGTACCTCCCACGCATATTTTGATGTTACCCCCCCCCCCCCCTGTGTCAGTGATTTTTGAAAATTAGGGGTAGGCGAAATTCAAATGGCCATAACTTTTTACCTAGTCATCCTATGGTTGCATATGACCCCTCAAATTGTTTGTCCTGGGACACTCTTTACAATGATATGTGTTATATGCAAATGAGGTCACCAGAGGTCAAACTGAGGGAATGAATTTTTTTTTCTGTTAACATGGTTTTTCCTAACCCGTAGGGTGGGGGGTACATGGACATACCCGGGAAGTTAAGTTGTGGGGGGGGGGGGGGGGTGCATGTAAACCCTACTCAGCCCACGGACTAAAAGGTTTAAGTTAGAAATGTACAGTATGGGTTCCCAGCACTTAGAAACTGCCGGATGCTAACTTGCATATGTTGGGCAATTAGCATTAATAGCATTAACCCTATCAAACATAGGCCTGGGACACTGAAATGTATGTTTCGCTCTATTGCTCCACTTTTATTCACAGGTATTAGAGGTAACAAAGGCAAGTACCATACCAAACTAGAATAATATGACTATGGGTAAATAATATCCTCAAAATTAAAACACAAGTATACCCAAAATTATCAGAGCTGAAAAATATGTGCACTAGTTACACAACATAAAACTTCCATCAAGAAAGAGCGTCTTGCACTTCTACTACTCTGCACTGTTATAAAGCATATCCTCATCATAAAACTCATCCTCATCGTCTTCATCTTCTTCTCCTGACTCTACATTCTTGTCATATTGCTCTCCTTGCTGTGAGTGTGTGAGTGTTCAGGCCTCCCAATGATGCACCGACTAGCTCCTCCACACCTGTTGAATTCATCAGTTGTCCGATTGAGCCGATGAATGACACGAGAGCGTGCATCATCCCAGGTCTGAGAACCACTGATGACCATCGCTGCAGATCACTCCACTTGATCAGGCCAGCGATCACGTACAGCTGCATGTCAAACGTGATATGACTGTGGCTCATGCCAAGCTGCCTCAGTGATGTGTCTAAGTAGGCAATGGTACCGAGCACTGTATCAGGGTGGGCAGGGGGCGAGTCGAGCAGTGGTCCAAAGACACTTATCGTCTTCAGCTTTGGAGCACCGTCATCACCATTGCGATCTTGCACAACATTGTAGGCTGCCCAGTCCAGGGGAAGAGGGGAAGTGTGGAGCTGCGAGAGCCAAGCAGCATCCTTCTTCTGTGCTCTTGAAACGCTCTGTTTGATGGCGTCTTTGGAAAGCATCAGTTCTTGGGACTTCTTTCAGAGCTGGTGGAGTCATCTTCTTGGGGCCTGTGTAATGTTCAATGACAAAACTGCTCTTATGAGCTATACTAAGTTTCCCAGCTTCAAGCTTCGTCAGACGGGGTCGTTTCAGCGACATGACCTTACCACCAAGATATTATTTACCCATAGTCATATTATTCTAGTTTGGTATGGTACTTGCCCTTGTTACCTGTAATACCTGTGAATAAAAGTGGAGCAATAGAGCGAAACATACTGTTACAGATACGACTTTGATGGTATGGTGGGCCGAGCGGGATGGCCGCCGTATCCGTACAAGTTACCCGATTGTGCCCGAATGTTAACTAATCGCGCTACGCTGGCTCAATAGGAAAGAGAAGACACCCGGCTGGGCTATAATGACACAATACGACACCAGGGGTTCAGTTCTCAAGTATATTCGTACGGAAAAAGGTTAGATTACAAGGACAAGAGGGAAACATAGGAAGGTGGGCACTTAAACACACTCTTATATTAACCCTAGACAGACCACAGATAAACGGGACAAGGCTCACTCACACGGGGTTTGATGGCCAGGAAAGCGGCAGTCGATGGCTCAGGTGCACCTGGCTCAGGGACAGAATCGCGTACGTTGGTGTCCAGCAGATGCGGGGAGGTCGCTCAGCGCTCGTGGGTCGCGACTTTGGTGGAGATGCCGGGGAGGTCGCTCAGCGCTCGGGAGGGTGGCGTCTTGTCCTTCCAAGCTCGGGGCGCATCTCTAACGTCACGTCCGGCGCGGGGCCGCGTATATCCGGCGGGGAGTCACGCCCTCGCTCGTTAGCTCCGCCCCATATGGCATCGGCCCATGGCTTCTCATTGGGTGCGGGGGTTACCGGTTCCGCCCTTGACGAGGGGCCGACAGGGAGCCCCCTTCTGGGTAACCCCGTCGAGCACATGTTCAATGGCGGCCAACCGAGCCGGAGTGAGGACGCAAAGCCGCTGTTGTTGTGGTTGTTGTTGGAGCTTGAGATGATGGGAAGAGATGCGGGGAGGTATGGGAAGGTCCTAAACTCCTACTGGTGCCATATCATCACATTCTGGTGCAACGAAGAGTCATAATTAATGGAAACAAGTCCTTAACTGACATAGATTAAGAATAACTAGCAAGATGTCCTATAATTGTCTACGTGTGGTGCGGGGGACCTGGGCACGACATTTAATGGGGGAATGAAGGGGAAGATCGGCTCTAATGGGTGTTGTTTACAGACAATGGGACTAGGGAATGGGGTAAGGGGAGAGTTGGGGAGTATCGGAGAAGATAGGGGAATATTTACAAGCGGATATGGAGGTCAAATTCCATATTCGCAACATTGCACCCTTCTCTACCCTCGGGGCGTCCCGACCCGATAAATTTTTACCTACTTTAGTGTGGCACGCAATGTAGTTCCCTCTACTATTAACTCTACCCTGAGTGCGACAGTTTTACAGATATTCACAAATGAGTAAATATGTCCCCCTGCGACGTTGCACCCTTCTCCTCACAGAAACACACCCACAGGATAACCGAATCCGGAAAGAATCCTCAAACTAAACATACAGCCGGTAGGGAGCATTATTTACAAGACTACGCTGATATTTACACTACGATCCAGGACCTGTCTTTGGAGGAACACATGCAGATGTTATGCATAGAGAGAGCGCGCTTGCCAACATCGATACACCAACCCACGAGTGCTCTGTGGCCGACGGCCTTTAATAACGTGCAGAGCACCCTTTCCCAGCATCAAAAGCACCACCCCACCACCAATCGGTGCAGTCACCATTGTTCATTGGAATAAAAATAACTTCAACAACCCCTAACCCTGCAGGTGTCTCTTGCTCTTCTTGTGGTGCACTTGGTGTCAACTAAAAGTGGTTCACCTGTATGGCATAGGTGCCACGTTGACCCATAGGTCCATCCCCGGGTGGTGCTTGGCCGCAAACGAACTGCGGTCCATTGTGGGTGGCCACAACCATTGCGGTCCATATGGTGTATCGATCCAGGCAGCCAACAGCGAAAGTGCAGGCCCACAACTGCGTAGCCAGCACCTCTCTCTCCTCTCTCTCTACCCCAAAGCCAGATCCTCGGAGGTGGGAGACAAAAACAAGACAAGTGAGCAAGGTGGTAAGGGCGCAAAAGTGCACGCAATGCAAGGTGATGCACACTGGGGGCACATGGGAACCAGGTGAGACAGGTACGTTCCTACCGTACGCCCCCCCCACCAGGTAACCTACATGGCCCCTCCCTTACCCCTTACTGTATCAACAAAACACAACACTACCCATAAACATCTACTTTACAAATCAACAAACATCCCTACTGTCTTCCCCGTTCCTCCCATATACCAAATTCGTCTTCTCTCCCTCCTAACCAATCAAATTTGCCATTTTCAACTCTCATCAAAATTTGCCATTTTCAACTCAACATCAAAATTTGCCATCACCAATTCATCATCAGTCCCTCCTAGGGAGGGAGAGATGGAATCACCCCAATGTCTCATCCACGTCGTGATGCGTCTCACAAATCCAACAGCAATTCTCATTTCTGCAACACAACCAAAGAAAACACAGGTGTGGAGTCATCATCATCACCACAGGTAAGTGGCTGCGTATGGTGCGACAGGTTCATCAATCCTAACTATTTCCTAAATGACTTTAACAACTTTACACTACCCGGGGTCTTTCTCCGGCCAACCCATTGGCCCTCTTACACTATGGGTTCTAAAAACCAATTCCCATTGGCCAAACTGTGGTGCTCTTCAATTTGGGGTCTCACTCCCCCGATTCATCTCCCGGTGCCCTCGTACAATTTCTGGGCTGCGACGTGTACCTCTCCCAGTGGGTCTACCCACCTGCACACCTCCACCACTGCAGTTGCCTCCGAGCTTACCTGCTCCTTACCCTAACCTAACTACCAGGGGAAGGCCCTCTGGCTCTCTCCCCACTCCGTGCCCTCTCTGGCACTGGGCTGCCCGATCCACACCCGGGATCCTCAGGCACCCACTCACAACTACCGGCTCCCAGAGCCCACCTGCGGCCTCACCTGGCCGACATCCTCACAGTGGTGGAGTGCCCAACCAACTACACACACTAACAGGCTACACGCCCAGCCATTTCCACAACACTAATGCACCCATTCACAACACCATTCTGCAACCGCACCACAAATGCCAATATCCAACCACAATTTACCTGCACCCTCTACCTAACACTTACACTACCCGCCCCGGGTGCTCGTGAAAGGGGTCCACTCTTCCCCCATCCACACCTTCGCACCATGCACACCACTCCGTACCACTCACTCCAACTCTCTCCACACACCTGTACCTGCACACCTGTGCTCTCACACCTGGTGCCACCTGCACCCTTCTCTCCCCAAGCGCATTCGCGCTGATCCACACACTCACTACTCATACACTGCTCCACACACCTGTCCAGTTGCACACCTGTGCAATCACACCTGTTCAATTCTCACAAACACGGCATCATCTCAGCTAACTACTCCCTTCTGAAACTTGCGCTTCCCAGTCGTCCCTTTAAACTATTGCGCTCCCTCGTCATTATCATCCATACTAATCTACCTGCGTCCCCACTACAGGTATCAGTCACTAACTAAACCTTAACGTTACCTAATGTCAATCTCTTCTAGATCCCTACAATATAACCTAACCCACCCGGGCTAGTTTTCACTGCCATACACCCCATAAACTATAGCTCCTTTGCCCCACCTGTGAGGGATGGTGGATTTGCCATCCCACCACATCGGGGGTCTCTCACTACCAATTTTGCACATCAAATTTCAATAAATCAAAAATTTGCCAATCACTGCCCATCATCTGCCAATCATCAAATTTTGTTTTTCTCTAATTTTGGGTCCAAAACACTAACCTCATCACCCAGTCGACTCACTAATACCTCTCGGTGCGCCAATTCCTGTCCAAAGCCCGGCTTCGTAAAGCCAAACAATGGATGCTGGTTGTTTTGTGCCAGCGGCTGGATGCGTCCGGCACTCGGTGCAGGGACGGGGGCTTACCCGTGCCGAGATCCCACGCACCACCTCGGCGTGGAGCCATCCAATGTCCCGATCTCGACCTGCCGGCACGTCTCACCAAAAAGTGGTCGCCATGACGACCCTTTCTATCGGGCCGCCCGCTCCGCCTAGTGGAGCACGGACGCGGCCGTTCAAAGCGAGGCCCAGCACGCACCGAGGGCCCGATTCGGCTATAAGTCGTTTTAAACTCTACCCCGTCTAACGTCGATGCTTCACCTGCATGCTTACATCCCGCAGCCCGTTCCTTGCTCACACATCCAGCCGTTTCCATGCCCCTCGTACCGTTCCTTACACACCCAGGTACACCCATTCCACTCACCGCCTTGGTCACACACCTGACCACCGAACACTTTGGCACACATTCGTTGCTCGCACACCTCACCAATACACCGCTTCGCACCCCCTCCTCGGTCACCTCCTCTGTGACAATCACAGGTGTGCCCTCATTCGCACACCCAACCACGTGCCTCACCACCAATTCCAGCGTGCATTCCCACTCACGCTCTACCATTCCAGGTGTGCATCCTTCCATCCCAGGTGTACATCCTCGCTCACCTGTCACAACTAACTCACGCTCCATGTCACTCTCACTACTTTCACCTCCATTCCTGACAGCGCACTCACCCTTACTCTTGACAGCACACTCTTTCCCCATGCATCTGTCCGTCACACACCTTTCTCGCGCACACTCTCCCGTTACACCCTCTGTAACACTCACCACAGGTGGACACTCTTCCTTACTTCTGACAGCGCACTCTTTCCTCATGCACCTGTCCGTCACACACCTTTCTCGCGCACACTCTCCCGTCACACCCTCTGTAACACTCACCACACCACGCTTCCATGTGCTCCCTCGCACACGCGCTACGACCGACTCACTCTCGCCAGCACCCTCACTACTCCTTGGCACGCACTTTTTCCTCACACACCCCAGAGTCGGACTTTCTCGCACACCTCCTCTTTCGCACACCAGACCTGTCGCACACTTCACCAACGGCCTCTCACGAACACCCGGGTCTATCTCGACCCCCAAGCTTCTTAAATCCCCTGGCGCATCATACGCACGACCATATTGGTCACCACTTACACCGGGTCCTCTTCCTCTTCGCTTCTCCTCCATCACCTGCGAATCCCTCATCCGGTTAATGAGCACATCATCACGATCCAAACACAGACTTTGGACCAATTCTTTTATCTCCTCTTTTATCTCCTTGTTATCCCCTCTCCGTCGCTTCTTAATTTCGCTCACCCCTTCTTCCACTTCTTCTAATTTGTGCCTCACCTCTTTTATTCCCCGGTACGTCTCCTCAAGCTCGTCCTCTAAGGCTACCTTGACCGTTTCCATGTGCGTCCTCACCTGCCGGTCCTTCGTCTCCATTACCTCTATCACCTCGTCCAACCTCGTCAGGTCCTCATGTACCGTCTGGCACTCTTTTTTAATTACCCCTACGTCCTTTTTCATCTCCTTCTGTGTCGATTTTAAACCCTCTATTACCGCTGTGTTCTTCTTTACCTGGTCCCCCAGCTCCTTTTGTCCCACTGTCAGTTGTTCTACTCCCAGCGTCAACTCCTCTATACCACCTTGCAATTTTACAGTCCCCTTTCTCACCTCTTTCTCCATGCGCTCCTTACAGTGCCTCACCTCCTCGCGCACTCCTCCGACCTCCTCACTCACTCCTCTTCTGATCTCCTCTCCCATCACTTGCATCTCCTGCCCAGATGCCACCCTCATCTGCTCCATTTCCTCCCTGTGAGCATCCAGTTTGGTTTCTACCCCCATTCTGACCCCCTCTATCTGCTGCTCCATTTGTTTAACTTCCCTTTCCGCTTGGTCCCTCATGTCCCTCAATTTGCCTTCCATACTGTTTTCTAACCCCTCTAACCCATTTTTCACTCCCTCTATCTGATTCTCCTGGGCAGCCATTCTATTTTCTACCCCCATTAACCCATTTTTCACTTCTTTTATCCCGTTGTCTAACCCCTCAAAATTATTGTCTAACTTCTCAATTTTCTTGTCTAACTCCTCAAAATTATTGTCTAACTTCTCACCGGTACCCCTCGCTTCGTCCCTCATTACCCCCATTTGGTTTCCCATTACCCCCATTTGGCCCTCTAATCGCCCACTATCAACCCTCATTTGGCCCTCCATCCTATCCATTTTTGCATTCAGTTGGGTCAAGAATAATCTGAGGTCAAACCCGGTTTGCCCAGCGTCCCCAGCCGCCACCGCAGGCTCGCCCTCCGCGGCGACGCTATTTTGGGACCCTTCAACCACGTGAGCGAGCGCGCCATTTTGCGCGCCCGCTACTTCGTGCGTGACGGCGCTATTTTGCGAACCTGCCGCCCTCACTGCTTCGCTCTCCTCATGTCCCTCCATTTGGTCCTGGACCGACCCTACCTCACTCTCCTTTACCGGACCCCAGCCGTCTTGATCCGCCATAGCGCGACTTGCAAAATTCGAGTTTCGTAAAACAAAACAAATTTCGGCCGCTCCAAATTTTGACCAAATTTTTTTTTTTCCTCTATTCGTTTTTTTTTTTTTTTTCCTTCAAAATTTGGTCGGGCCTCGAATCTCACTCCCGACACCAATTGTTACAGATACGACTTTGATGGTATGGTGGGCCGAGCGGGATGGCCGCCGTATCCGTACAAGTTACCCGATTGTGCCCGAATGTTAACTAATCGCGCTACGCTGGCTCAATAGGAAAGAGAAGACACCCGGCTGGGCTATAATGACACAATACGACACCAGGGGTTCAGTTCTCAAGTATATTCGTACGGAAAAAGGTTAGATTACAAGGACAAGAGGGAAACATAGGAAGGTGGGCACTTAAACACACTCTTATATTAACCCTAGACAGACCACAGATAAACGGGACAAGGCTCACTCACACGGGGTTTGATGGCCAGGAAAGCGGCAGTCGATGGCTCAGGTGCACCTGGCTCAGGGACAGAATCGCGTACGTTGGTGTCCAGCAGATGCGGGGAGGTCGCTCAGCGCTCGTGGGTCGCGACTTTGGTGGAGATGCCGGGGAGGTCGCTCAGCGCTCGGGAGGGTGGCGTCTTGTCCTTCCAAGCTCGGGGCGCATCTCTAACGTCACGTCCGGCGCGGGGCCGCGTATATCCGGCGGGGAGTCACGCCCTCGCTCGTTAGCTCCGCCCCATATGGCATCGGCCCATGGCTTCTCATTGGGTGCGGGGGTTACCGGTTCCGCCCTTGACGAGGGGCCGACAGGGAGCCCCCTTCTGGGTAACCCCGTCGAGCACATGTTCAATGGCGGCCAACCGAGCCGGAGTGAGGACGCAAAGCCGCTGTTGTTGTGGTTGTTGTTGGAGCTTGAGATGATGGGAAGAGATGCGGGGAGGTATGGGAAGGTCCTAAACTCCTACTGGTGCCATATCATCACATTCTGGTGCAACGAAGAGTCATAATTAATGGAAACAAGTCCTTAACTGACATAGATTAAGAATAACTAGCAAGATGTCCTATAATTGTCTACGTGTGGTGCGGGGGACCTGGGCACGACATTTAATGGGGGAATGAAGGGGAAGATCGGCTCTAATGGGTGTTGTTTACAGACAATGGGACTAGGAATGGGGTAAGGGGAGAGTTGGGGAGTATCGGAGAAGATAGGGGAATATTTACAAGCGGATATGGAGGTCAAATTCCATATTCGCAACAATACATTTCAGTGTCCCAGGCCTATGTTTGATAGGGTTAATGCTATTAATGCTAATTTTGCGAATTGCCCAACATATGCAAGTTAGCATCCGGCAGTTTCTAAGTCCTGGGGACCCATACGGTACATTTCTAACTTAAAACTTTGGGGTACTCAACATTTTCCGGGTTCACAAGAGGGCCTATAGGCTTGGCAAGTAGACTAATGAGTGAATGGGGAAGTTGTACAGTGGTTTGTGGGTTCTTCCTCTCTAATAAATCTTCCCACTCATGATTATTCTCCACAAGTTCATAAACAATTTATGCTGAATTAAAAGGCAATGTGCGGATGACAAACTTCAGACTAAAAAAGGGTCATAAACAAGATAGGGATGATGTTGGTTTAGAGAGTCGATAACAGCATTGTCATCACATAACAATCCCAACATCACTGGTATGTGGGGGGGGGGGGGGGGGGGGGGAGAGGTGCGTGTGAGGGGGGAGAGGTGGGTGTGGGGGGGGGAGAGCTGGTTGTGGGGGGGGGGGAGAGGTGGGTGTGGGGGGGAGAGAGTGGAGTGTGGGGGGGGGAGAGCTGGTTGTGGGGGGGGGGGGAGAGGTGGGTGTGGGGGGGAGAGAGGTGGGTGTGGGGGGGGGGGAGAGGTGGGTGTGGGGGGGGGAGAGGTGGGTGTGGGGGGAGATGTGGGTGTGGGGGGGGTGAGATGTGGGTGTGGGGGGGGGAGAGGTGGGTGTGGGGGGAGGAGAGGTGGGAGAGGTGGGTGTGGGGGGGGAGAGGTGGGTGTGGGGGGGAGAGGTGGGTGTGGGTGTGTGGGGGGAGGTGGGTGTGTGTGGGGGGGGGAGGTGGGTGTGTGTGTGGGGGGGGAGAGGTGGGTGTGTGTGGGGGGGAGAGGTGGGTGTGTGTGTGGTGGGGAGAGGTGTGTGGTGGGAGAGGTGTGTGTGTGGGGGGGAGAGGTGGATGTGGAGGAGGGGGAGAGGTGGATGTGGAGGAGGGAGAGAGGTGGATGTGGGGGAGGGAGAGGTGGGTGTGGGAGGGGAGAGCTGGTTGTTGGGGGGGGAGAGGTGCGGTGGGGGGGGGGGGGAGACCTGGTTGTGGGGGGGGGGAGAGGTGGGTGTGTGGTGGGGGGGGAGAGGTGGGTGTGTGTGTGGTGGGGAGAGGTGTGTGGTGGGGAGAGGTGTGTGTGTGGGGGGGAGAGGTGGATGTGGAGGAGGGGGGAGAGGTGGATGTGGAGGAGGGAGAGGTGGGTGTGGGGGGGGAGAGCTGGTTGTGGGGGGGGAGCGGTGGTATGGGGGGGAGAGTGGGTGTGGGGGGGGAGAGCTGGTTGTGGGGGGGGGGAGCGGTGGGTGTGGGGGGGAGCGGTGGGTGCGTGTGTGTGGGGGGGGGGGAGAGGTGGGGGGGGGGAGAGGTGGGGGGGGAGAGCTGGTTGTGGGGGGGGAGCAGTGGGTGTGGGGGGGAGCGGTGGGTGCGTGTGTGGGGGGGGGGGAGAGGTGGGTGTGTGTGGGGGGGAGAGGTGGGTGTGTGTGTGGTGGGGAGAGGTGTGTGGTGGGGAGAGGTGTGTGTGTGGGGGGGAGAGGTGGATGTGGAGGAGGGGGAGAGGTGGATGTGGAGGAGGGAGAGAGGTGGATGTGGGGAGGGAGAGGTGGGTGTGGGAGGGGAGAGCTGGTTGTGGGGGGGGAGAGGTGCGTGTGGGGGGGGGGAGACCTGGTTGTGGGGGGGGGAGAGGTGGGTGTGGGGGGGGGAGAGGTGGGTGTGGGGGGGGGAGAGCTGGTTGTGGGGGGGGAGCGGTGGGTATGGGGGGGAGAGGTGGGTGTGGGGGGGGAGAGCTGGTTGTGGGGGGGGGGAGCGGTGGGTGTGGGGGGGGAGCGGTGGGTGCGTGTGTGTGGGGGGGGGAGAGGTGGGGGGGGGGGGAGAGGTGGGGGGGAGAGCTGGTTGTGGGGGGGGGGAGCAGTGGGTGTGGGGGGGAGCGGTGGGTGTGCGTGTGTGGGGGGGGGGGGAGAGGTGGGTGTGGGGGAGGAGAGGTGGGAGAGGTGGGTGTGGGTGGGGGGGGAGAGGTGGGTGTGGGGGGGAGAGGTGGGTGTGGGGGGAGAGCTGGTGGTGGGGGGGGGGGGGAGCGGTGGGTGTGGGGGGAGCGGTGGGTGCGTGTGTGTGGGGGGGGGGAGAGGTGGGTGTGGGGGGGGGGGGGAGAGGTGGTGTGGGGGGGGAGAGGTGGGTGTGTGGGGGGGGAGAGGTGGGCTGTGGGGGGGGAGAGCTGGTTGTGGGGGGGGAGAGGTGGGTGTGGGGGGGAGATGTGGGTGTGGGGGGTGAGATGTGGGTGTTGGGGGGGGGGAGAGGTGGGTGTGGGGGGAGGAGAGGTGGGAGAGGTGGGTGTGGGGGGGGGAGAGGTGGGTGTGGGGGGGAGAGGTGGGTGGAGGTGGGTGTGTGTGTGGGGAGGTGGGTGTGTGTGGGGGGGGGGGAGGTGGGTGTGTGTGTGGGGGGGAGAGGTGGGTGTGTGTGGGGGGGAGGAGGTGTGTGTGTGTGTGGTGGGGAGAGGTGTGTGTGGGGGGGGGAGAGGTGGATGTGGAGGAGGGGGAGAGGTGGATGTGGAGGAGGGGGAGAGGTGGATGTGGGGAGGGAGAGGTGGGTGTGGGAGGGGAGAGCTGGTTGTGGGGGGGGAGAGGTGCGTGTGGGGGGGGGGGGAGACCTAGTTGTGGTGGGGGGGGGAGAGGTGGGTGTGGGGGGGGGAGAGGTGGTTGGGGGGGGGAGAGGGTGGGTGTGGGGGGGGGAGAGGTGGTTGTGGGGGGGGGGGGAGCGGTGGGTATGGGGGGGAGAGGTGGGTGTGGGGGGGGGAGAGCTGGTTGTGGGGGGGAGCGGTGGGTGTGGGGGGAGCGGTGGGTGGTGCTGTGTGGGGGGGGAGAGGTGGGGGGGGGCGGGAGAGGTGGGGGGGGGGAGAGCTGGTTGTGGGGGGGAGCAGTGGGTGTGGGGGGGAGCGGTGGGTGCATGTGTGGGGGGGGGAGAGGTGGGTTGTGGGGGGAGGAGAGGTGGGAGAGGTGGGTGTGGGGGGGGGGGGGGGAGAGGTGGGTGTGGGGGGGGGGAGAGGTGGGTGGGGGGGGAGGTGGGTGTGTGTGTGGGGAGGTGGGTGTGTGTGGGGGGGGGAGGTGTGTGTGGGGGGGAGGTGGGTGTGTGTGGGGGGGGGGGGGGAGGTGGGTGTGTGTGTGGGGGGGGAGAGGTGGGTGTGTGTGTGGGGGGGAGAGGGTGGATGTGGAGGAGGGGGAGAGGTGGATGTGAGGAGGGGGAGAGGTGGATGTGGGGGAGGGAGAGGTGGATGTGGGGGGGGGGAGAGGTGGATGTGGGGGGGGGGGGGAGAGGTGGATGTGGGGGGGGGAGACGTGGGTATGGGGGGGAGAGGAGTGTGTGGGGGGGGGGAGAGGAGTGTGTGGGGGGGGGGGGAGAGGAGTGTGTGGGGTGAGGGGGGGTCAAGTGATGTAGGGGGGGTTGAGGGGTGTGTGTGGGGGGGGGGTGAGGGAGAGAGGGGGTGGGGAGGAGAGGAAGAGACGGGTGGGGGGAGGGAGAGGGACAGAGGGGTGGGGAGTGGGGGGGGGAGAGGGAGAGAGGGGTGGGCAGGAGGAGAGGGAGAGAGGGGGTGGGGGGAGAGAGGGGTGGGGGGGAGGGGTGGTGTGGGGCAGAGAGAGGCGGATGTTGGGGGGAGGTGGGTGTGGGGGGGGAGGTGGGTGTGGGGGGGGGGAGGTGGGGTTTGGGGGGAGGAGAGGGGTGGGGGGAGGGAGAGGGACAGAGGGGTGGGGAGGAGGGAGAGTGAGGGAGGGGTGGGGAGTGTGGGGGGGGAGAGGGGTGGGGGGAGAGAGGGGTGGGGGGAGGGTGGTGTGGGGGCGGGGAGAGGTGGGCGTGGTGTGGGGGGGGCAGGTGGGATGTGGGGGGGGGAGGTGGGTTTGGGGGGAGGAGAGGGTGTGTGGGGTGAGGGGTGTGTGGGGGGGGGGGGGTGAGGGGTGTGGAGGTGAGGGGTGGGGTGAGTGGTGTGTGTGTGGCGAAGGGGGGGGTTAAGGGTGGGGGGGGGGGGGGGTGAGGCGAGTGGGGAACACCACAGTGCAGATTGAAGGACCAACTCACACTCACATACCCCTCCCCATATTCCTTCCCT